>NC_064809.1:16131320-16473920 GCF_023721935.1 Panthera uncia | reverse complement strand
TTTTTTTTTAATGCTTATTTTTGAGAGAGAGACAGAGAGAGAGAGAGACAAAGAGAGTCTGAGTGGGGAAGGGGCAAAGAGAGAAAGAGACACAGAATCAGAAGCAGGCTCCAGGCTCTGAGCTGTCAGCACAGAGCCCGATGCGGCTCAAACCCATGAACCGTGAGATCATGACCTGAGCCGAAGTCAGACACTTAACTGACTGAGCCACTCAGTGTCCCCGCACTCATTTTTTTTTCTTGATCTACTTATTCTATCAATTAATGAGAAAGGAGAGTTAGAGTCTAGGAATATAATTTTGGATTTTTTACATTAGTTACTTTTTCCTGTTTTCAATTTTTTTATCATGGTAAAATACATATTATGAAATTTACCATCTTAATCATTTTTTAAAAAATTTAAGTGCTTATTTATTTTTGAGAGAGAGAGAGAGAGAGAGTGCAAGTATGGGAGGGGCAGAGGGAGAGGGAGACAATCTGAAGCAGCTCCAGGCTCTGACCTGTCAGCACAGAGCCCGATATGGGGCTCGAACTCACGAGCCGTGAGATCATGACCTGAGACAAAGTTGGACACTCAACCCACTGAGCTACCCAGACACCCCTCATCTTCACTGTTTTTAAGCATACAGTTCAGTGGCATTGGGTACTTTCACAGTGTTGTACAATCATCACTACCATCCATCTTCAGAACTTTTCTCATCTTCCCAAACTGAAATCCTATACCCGTTAAACAAGAACTCCTCGTTCTCCCTCATGTTCCACCCCCATCATCCACTCTTACTCTCTGGCCCTTTGAATTGGACTACTGTAGGTACTCCCATAGATGCAACCATGCAGTATCCGTCCTTTTGTGACCGACCTATTTCACTTAGCATAATGCCTTCAAAATTCATCCATGTTGTATCACATCAGGATTTCCTTTCCTTTTAATACCGAATAGTATTCCATTGTATCCATTCATGTGTCAACGGATACTTAGCTTGCTTCCATATTTTAGCTACTGTAAATAATGCTGCATGAACGTAGGTGTACAAATTCGGGACCCCGCTTTCCTTTTGGGGGGGGGGGTAATTGCTTCCCCAAATTCACATGTTAAAATCCTAATGCCCAATGCAGTGGTATTAGGAGGCAAGGCTTAGGTCATGAGGACAGAGCTCTCATGAATGGGATTAGGGCCATTATGAAAGAGAACTTGCACGTGCCTCCGCCATATGAGATACAGGAAGACATTGGCCATCTACTACCGAGAGGAGACCTTTCACGAGAATCCTACCATGCTGGCACCCTGATTTGGGGCTTCCATGCTCCAGAACCGGGGGAGACAAATTTCTATTTTTTATAAACCACCCAGCCTGCGACATTTTGGTATAGTAGCCTGAGCGATCTAAAGTAGATATATATGCAAAAACTAGAATTGCTAGGTCATATGGTAGTTGTATTTTTACTTTTTTGGAGAACCAACACGTAAGTTGGTATCTCATTGTGGTTCTAGTTTGCATTTCCCTAATTATTAGTGATGTTGAGGATCTTTTCATGTGCTTATTGGCCATTTGGACTTCTTTGAAGAAATGTGTATTCAAATCTTGTGTCCAATTTTTGTGTTTGTTGTTGTTGAGATTTTGAACTTCTCCATATAGTCTGAATATTAATTCCTCATCAGATATGCAACTATTTTCTCAAATTCTGTAAAGTGCCCTTTTACTCCATTGATAATGTCTTTTGAGGCACATAAGTTTTTAATTTTCATAAAGTCTAGTTTGCCCATTTTTCTTTTGTTGCCTATGTCTTTGGTGTCATACCCAAGAAATCATTGCTAAAGCCAATGTTATGTTTAGGTCTTTAATGATTTTGAGTTAATTTTCATATATGGTATTAGGTAAGGATACAACTTCAATTCTTCATTCTTCATGCACATATCCAGTTTTCCCAGCACCATTTGTTGAAAAGACTGTCCTTTCCCCATTAGATGGTCTTGGCGCCTTTGTTGAAAATCATTTGATTGTATATGCAATTATTTGTTTCTGACCTTTCTATTCTATTCCATTAGTCTATATGTCTATCTTTATGCCAGTCTCATACTGTTCTGATTACTGTAGTTTTGTAATATATTTTGAAGTCAGGAAGTGTGAGTCCTTCACCTCTGTTATTTTTCAAGATTGTTTTAGCTACCTGAGGTTCCTTGAGATTCTATGTAAATTTTATTTTATTTTAATGTTTATTCATTTTTTAGAGAGAGAGAGAGACAGAGTGTGAGCAGGGGAGAGGAAGAGAGAGAGGGAGACACAGAAACCGAAGCAGGCTCCAGGCTTTCAGCTGTTAGCACAGAGCCCCACGTGGGGCTTGAACCCACAAATCGAGAGATCATGACCTGAGCCGAAGTCAGACGCTTAACCGACTGAGCCACCCAGGTGCCCCATCTATTTAAGTTTTAGGATGGATTTTTCTATTCCTGAAAAAACATCATTGGGATTTTGATAGGGATTTTATTGAATTTATAAATCATTTTGGGCAGTACTGACATTTTAACAATAGTAAGTCTTACAGTCCATTAACATGGGATATCTTTGCATTTAAAAAAATGTTTATGTATTTATTTTGAGAGAGAGAGAGGGAGAGAGAGAGAGCAGGGGAGGGGCAGAGAGAGAGGGAGAGAGTGAATCCCAAGCACACTCTGTGCTGTCAGTGCAGAGCCCAACCCAGGGCTTGATCTCATAAACTGTGAGATCATGACCTGAGCCAAAATCAAGAATTGGACACTTGAGCCACTCAGATACCCTTATCTTTGCATTTTTTGTGTGTGTCTTCTTGAATTTCTTTCAATAATATTTATAGACTTCATTGTATAAGTCTTTCATTTCCTTGGTTAATTTTTTTTTCCTTATCAAGACTTCTTTCAATCTTATTTCATTTACTTCTGAACTCTATTTTTTATATCCCTAATTATGAACAAAGAGATCCTGAGAAGTAAGTCCATTACCACTTCCAGGTACATTTTAAAATATAGAATATTGACTCTCCATGGAATGCCCCAATTTTAGAAAAATTTTCCTCTGGGTCTCATAGGATATATTATACAGTAGTTTAGGAGAGGAAGCATTTTTTTTTTATGGTCCTCAGGAGGATGCATAGAAAACCACCAAGAAGTGCCGTAAGTATTTAGTTCTGTGAGTGTTACTAGGAGAAATTTACTAAACCTGTAAATTTCCTCTTCAGGTCATTATTAAGTCAAGATGACATATATATACCATTAATTCTTAAATATTTTTTTTTGATGCTGCTGTAAATGGAGTTGTTTTCTTAACTTCCTTTTCAGAATGTTCACTATTAGTGTATATAAATTCAACTATTTTTGTGTGTTGGTTTTTTATCCTGACACCTTACTGAATTTATTAGTTCTAATGACTTTCTGTGGAATCGTTAGCACTTGATTATGACATCTATGAACAGGGATAATTTTACTTCTTCTTTTCCAATTTGTATGCATTTTATTTATTTTTCTTGCCTAAGTGCTCTGGCTAGGTCATCTAGTACTTCATTAAATAAAAGTGGTGAAAGCAGGCATCATTACTTTGTCCCTGGTCTTAGAGGAAAAACTTTCAGTTCTTCACCATCGAGTATGATGTTTGCTGTAGGTTTTTCATGTATGGATTATATTAAGGTAATTTAATGAGTGTTTTGTATCATGAAAGGGTACTAAATCTCGTCAAATGCCGTTTCTGCCAAGTGAGATGTTCATACAGGATCTTGTCCTTATTTATTCTGTTAATGTGGTGTATTCCATTAATTGATTTCCATATGTTAAAATATCCTTGCGTTCCAGGAATAAACCCCACTTAGTCCTGGTATATAGTCCTTTTAATATTCTGCTGAGTTTGGTAGGCTAGTATTTTGTTGAGGATTTTTGCATCAATGTTCAGAAGGGATATTACTGTCCAGTTTTCTTGTAGTGTCTTTGTCTGGCTTTGGTATCAGGGTATTGCTAGCTTCATAGAAGGAGTGTGGAGGTATTCTCTCTTCTTCAACATAAACAATTTTTGAAAAGGATTGGTGTTAATCCTTCTTGAAATGGTTGGTAGAATTCACTAGTGAGGCCATCAGGTCTAGGACTTTTCATTTTCAGGAAATTTTTGATTACGGATTCCATCTCCTAATGAGTTCTAGGTCAACTGAGGTATTTTATTTCTATTTTGTTGTGAATCGCCTTTGAAGTGGTATCCATGTGTATCATTACCAGTGGCATTGGGACTTAATGTTTCCTATTTCCAAGATATCGAACATAAGATGGGGTTAAGTCTCTTCCGGGGATGTGAATGGAGTTAGTCATGAGAGCCGATGTTTCGGACGGTGCTGTGCTGAGTGTCGAATTCCACGGGCAGGGTGTTCTCTTCTCCAAGTATAAGGGTGGTTCTGGCAGTTCTATGGCTATAGTTCTATGGACACTGGCAGGAGCGTATGGAAATCCTGTCTACAGGGATGTACCCTCAATTCAACCGTTAGAAGATTGCTATCATAAAACCTTGATAAGCATAAGCTCAAAAGATGAAATTAAAAACAAACAAGAAAGGAATCAGCAAAGCAACAAAAAGCGCAATTAGACTACCAAGAACTTCATAAAACGGGGGCAGAATCATTTCATGATAGATTGAAGCGTCCCATCAGAAGTGAACTTTTATTTTGAAAAAATGGTAGAGGGGCGCCTGGGTGGATCAGTTGGTTGAGCGTCCAACTTTTGATTTAGGCTCAGGCCATGATTCCAAGGTCATGGGATCGAGCCCTGTGCTGAGGTCTGATCTGTACTGAATGTGGAGCCTGGTTGGGATTCATTCTCTCTCCCTCTCTCTCTCTCTCTCTCTCTCTCTCTCTCTCTCTCCTGCCCCTCCCTCTCCCACTCACACTTGTGCCCCCTCTCTCAAATAAGAATCAAAATAAATTTTTTAATAAAAAGTGGTAGAATTTCATCATTTACCTCTCTTACATATATTTTGTGGACTCCCAGGTACCTAATACCACCTTCACTAAAGCATATGGATGCTTCCTTGATGTTTAACTTTATGATGATCTTCAATAACTAATCCAAAAAACTTCAATCAGGTAAGACTTCAGGAAGACTATACTGTAAAAATAGCCTTTTGTTCTCATATTTGGGAGCAGCCCAATATTCTCTTAGGAGTCATCAGGAAGATTGAGAAATAGGACCAAAAAAAAGATTCTTCCCCAACATAACATTATCATAGTTGTCTGTGTTACGATTTTGCTGAGTTAATTTTCACAAAGCTTTGTGTAGTGCATCTAGCAAACTGGGTTGAGAAATAGAACTTCATATACAGATTGATGTATTTCTTGCCCTTTTATTCAACTATTCCTAGGAGATTGTAACATGTTCCATGTTTGAAATCCTGTTTGAACAGTGACTGCGTTTAAAACAGATATTTATCCACGTTTGCTAAAAGCACCCACCTTTTATCAAATGCTTGATCTGTACAAAGCACCACACTAAGAACTTTACATAGATTATCTTGTTTATTTCATATAACAATTCTGAGATGTTACTGTTACTGTTCCCATTTGAAGGAAAAGTAAACCAAGGCTCAGAGAAACTAAGTAACCTCCTAAAAATCACTCAGGTAGTAAATGGATGATGCCTCTCAATTGATAAGAAGGATCTTCGAAGTTCTCGCTCATGGATGGATAGTTACTTCTCACTACTTCATGCTTGCCTTCTGCCTCGAAGGGCATACCTTTCTGCATTTGGCTACCTCCAATTTCTTCTTAAATTCTGTCCCAGGAAGCTCTTTCTCACCACCTGAGTGTGGGATGGAGTGCCTTTCCTTGCTATTTACATTTTTATTTTTGGCACTCACAAACTGGCATGAAAATAACAACCTGTCTCTCTTCTGCACTAGACTGTTAGGACAAGACACCTCTTCTATTCATTTTTATAATCCAAGGTACCTAGTGCCACATTCGCTAAAGATTCACTAAAGTAAAGGAAATTCAGGTGAACATAACTGTTTAGAAACAACTATAAACAGAGATCATTCCAGACTGGTCTACCCTCTTATTATTATGATACCACACTATAAATCAAGTCAATATTTGGTTTAAGTTCTTTGCTGTTTTACATATAGCATATGATTTCTTTAGGGTATTGTACTATCAACAGGGGAGTTGTTTATATATTCTGGCTATTAATCCCTTAGATTAATTAGAAGGACTTAATAGGCAGTCCTTTGCACTTGGTAAATATAGTGTTCAACCTCTGATATCCCCGCCAAGGGAAAAAAAAATTGATTTGGCCTTAGGATATGGTGATGCACAGATAAAAAAGTTCCAAGATAAAATCCTATTTTCCTCCCCAACACAGATGCCTCTTTGTTAATTTCCCTCTCACCACCACCTGCCCCGCCTCCCCCGACAACTGTGATCTTTCTCTTCTCCTTTCACCTTCTTGTTCACTCTTTGCCTCCCCAGGCAGAAATAAACAAAACCATTCAGAAAGCAAACCAACCTTCCTTTGTCCCATTTCCCATTAGGTCCATAAGCAGGCACACTCTGGATCTCTGCACTTAGTAGCCAGTTTTAACATGGCTGGTTTGTCATATTACCAAATTGAGGAAGGTCTTTACGCTCCTTCCACAGCGGTGAACTGGAATGGTGTGTGTTGTGTCCCCCCTGTGGCAGGTCCGATTTCTCAGCTCGGTCTTACAAACAGCTCCAGGAGAAAAGGAAACCCCCCAGAGCCGTGCAGACCAACTCAGTGGCCGCTCTCTTACCGAGCACTTGAAATGCAGCTGGTGCCACACTTGAACATTTTTAAACCACAGCAAGGTACAACAAAAAAGACTAAAACTATCTCCTTAATAATATTATATTGACTACATGTTGAAATTATAGATTTTGAATACATAGTGCTAAATAAAATGCTAAATTACTCAAATTATTAAAATTAAATTTTCTTGTTTCTTTTAACTTTATTATTATCTTTTAATGTTTATTTTTGAGAGAGAGAGTGAGAGACAGAGTGTGAACAGGGGACGGGCAGAGAGAGAGGGAGACACAGAATCTGAAGCAGGCTCCAGGCTCTGAGCTGTCAGCACAGAGCCTGACACAGGGCTTGAATTCATGAACCGCAAGATCATGACCTGAGCCGAAGTCTGACGCTTAAGTGACTGAGCCACCCGGGCACCCCTAATATTATTTTTAATGTTTATTTCTTTTTGAGAGAGAGAGAGAGAGAGAGAGAGAGAGCGAGCAGGGAGGGACAGAGATAGAGACCCAGAATCCAAAACAGGCTCCGGGCTCCAAGCTGTCAGTACAGAGCCCTACACGGGGCTCAAACTCACAAACCCCAAGATCATGATCTGAGCCAAAATCCAACACCTAACCAATTGAGCCACCCAGGCCTCCTCTCTTTAGCTTTTTAAATATGGCTGCTCAAAATTTTTAAATCGCTTACCTATTTACATATGTGGTTTGCATTGTTTTTTCCACTGGACCGTGCTGCTCACGAGGACGGCGGGTTGCCTACGGGGATTCCCTAGAAAAGCAAATGTATCTGAACTAGAAGTTATAGTCTATTACTGCTGTTCACTGTTTTCATTGTGATGAACCGATTAGTGTACAGATTCGGTGTTTTTAAAACATGTGCCAAAATATACCTCCCAGACAGGTCACCATTTGAACCATTTTGAAGTACACAGTTCAGGGCATTAAGTGCGTTCACACTCGTGCAATCCTTACCACCCTCTATCTCCAGAACTTTTTGCATCTTCCCAAATGGAACTCTATGAACACTAACTCCCCATTTCTCCCTACTCCTTGGCCACCACCATTCTACCCTTTGTCTTCATGAATTTGACTACTCCAGGTACCTTGTGTAAATGGACTCACGCGGCATTTATCCTTTTGTGACTGGCTTATTTCACGTAACATAATGTCTTCGGGGCTCATACGTGCCATAGCATGTCTCTGAATTTCTTTTCTTGTGTGTGTGTGTGGGGGGGGGAGAAATTTCCTTTCTTTTTCAGGCTGAATAGAAGTCTATCATATTTATGCATCAGATTTTATTTATCCATTTACCTACTAGTGAACACGGGGGTTGCTTTCACCTTGTGGCTATTGTGAATAACACTGACGTGAACAACTGTTCAAGTCTTTGTTTCCAATGCTTTTATGTGTATACCCAAAAGGAGAGTTGCTGGATCGTATAGCAGTTCTTTGTTTTGTTTTGTTTTGTTTTGTTTTGTTTTGGAGAGAGAGAGAGCACGTGCATGAGAGCAGGGGAGGGAGAGAGTAGGGAGAGAGGATCTGAAGCTGGCTCTTGCTAACAGCAGAGAGCCCAAGGCGGGGCTCGAACTCGTGAACCCTGAGATCAAAACCTGAGCTGAAGTCCAAAACTCAACGGACTAAGCCACCTAGGTGCCCCTACAGTGATTCTATCTTTAATTATCTGGGCAACTGCCATACTGTTTACCAGAGTGGCTGTAACCATTTTATAGCCTTACCAACAACGCACCAGGGTTCCAATTTCTCCATATCCTCATAAACACTTGTTACTTTCTGGTTTGTTTTGTTTCTAGTACCATCCTAGTGGATGTGAAGTGTTGGCTGTTCATTTGTGTTTCTCTGATGACTAGTGATATTGATGATCTTTTCATGCGCTTACGGACCATGTGTCTAGCTTCTCGGAGAAATGTCTATTGAAGTCTTTTGTCCGTTGTTTCAGTGAGTTGCTTTTTGTTGTTGTCATGAGTTATGGGAGTTCTTTATGTGTGTGGGGGTATTAATCCCTTACCAGAGACATGATTTGGAAATATTTGCTCCCTTTCCGTGGGCTGCCTTTTTCACTCGGTTGCACGAAAGTGCACAAAAGTTTTTAATTTTGATGAAGTCCAATTTATTTTCTCTTCTACTGACTATTTCCAAATCTAATACTGCAAAGCATTTCCCTCCTTTTCTTCTAAGAGTTTTATACTTTTAGGTCTTACCTCTAGGTCTTTGCTCCATTTGAGTTAATTTTATTTATAATGTAAGGTAAGTCTCCTCGGTTTTCCTCTGAGCTCCCAGTTTTGTATTCCCAGTTTCAGGACTGTATCTTCCCAGATGATTAAATAATAAGAAAATAATACCCCTGAGACTCAACAGCCATGGAAAGGTGCTTATTCAGAGATGGCTCTGCATGATGATCTTTAACTGTATAGAGAATTTTGTATGGAGTAGCCCACTTCTTAGGGCACAGAAAAGGTTCAGGTTAAGCTCACAGCTCCATAGTACTCTACCTTGAAAGACTGCCATTTACAAAACGTTAATACGTTTCCTCTCACCCGTCCCTGAAGAAAACCTGACAGTGCAAACATTAAGCCTAAAACGGTGCAAATATTGAAAACCTTACACCTAAAACGGTGCAAATATTAAACGTCACTGAGACAACCTTAGGTACAGAAGGTTTTCCTTTAAACGGAGAGCTAATACTTAATAATCGCCTTACTCTGTGCCAGGCAGTCTGTTTTGCAGAAGTGGTCCCTTACATTCCCCACACGCGCAGAAAAGGGTGCTGTGACCTCCACCTTACAGCTGAGAAAACTGAGGCTCAGCAAAATTAAGTGAGGCAGGACCTGAGCTCTACCCAAGCTCAAATGCAATGCTCAGACAATGCACACGGTCTCCAACTATCTGTGAAGAACCGGGAGATGTTATTCTTACAAAATGAAGCCAAATATCAATCCCTATTTCAACAGAGCTGGGATAAATACTAGTGTAAACAGTGAAAAGAGTTTATCTTTATAATTCAATTCAATCGCGTTACAGACATGCCCCGAGCATTTGCTCGGATTCCTCCATGGGGTCTATTTTTAACGGTCCCCGCATTTCCATTGGCAAGCCGATCTGCAGTAAAATGCCACTCAAGCTGTCAGTCACCGTCTTCATTTTTGTTATGTTTGTGCTTTCGGTTACTGCCTTTCTAGGGCTGCTGGTCGATCAGCCTGCGCTTCCCTAGAGGCTCGTCTTTACAAAAGGACGTGAGAACAAACGCTTACTGTTTTCTAAATCTCTGACACGTATTTAGAACAAACGTTTCCCAAAAATTCCTATGTTATTTCGCGATCTGTGTGTAAACCTCCCTCTTCTCTGTTAGGCTAGCACATAATGAGATATTTTAGTTCCCTCTTGTACGGTCAGATCAAATTCACATAACAGAAAGTCGCCTTTTGAAAGGGTACGATCCAGTGGCGTCAGGTGCATTCACAGTGTTGTGTACCTATCATCTGCATTTACTTCCAAAACTCTGGAATGCTCCAGATGGAAGCTTCGGACCGGTACCGAATCACTCGCCATCTCTCCCTCTCTTTGGCCGCTGCTCGCAGCTAACCTACCTTCTAGCTCCATGAATTTGCGTAGTTTAGATATTTAAACGTAGGTGGCCTCCTACAGTATTCATCCTTTTTGTTTCTGACTTATTTCACGTAGCCTCATGTTTCCAAGGTTCCCATATGTCGTGGCACATGTCAGCACTTCATTCCTTTACATGCTTAAATAATAATTCCAAAAAAAAAATAATAAAAAAATAAAAATAAAAGAATTCCATTGAATAAGTCCACTCACGTTTTGTTTATCCATCCATCCATCCATTACAGACATTTGGGTTGTTTCGACTTCTCGGCTATTTCGAAGAGTGCTGTATGCTTTTGGTTGAGTAACTAAATTCTTTCGGGTAGGTCATTCTTTTCAATTCGTTACTTGGGGCGGATTGCTGGGTCATCTGGTGATTCTGTTGAACTTTCGGAGGAACCACCAAAATGTTTTCCACAGTAGCTGCGATGTGTTCCTCACCCAACAGCAACATCCACGGGCTCTGATTTCTCCATATCCTCACCAACACTTGCTACTTTCCATCGTTTTGACTGTAGCTGTCCTAGTGGGTGTGTGGCTGTGTCTCATTGTGGTTTTCATTTGCCTTTCCCTAATAACCAGTGAGGTTTAACATGTGCCACCTATTTATTGGCTATTTAAAAATCTTCTTGGGAGAATTGTCTAGTCAAGTCATTTTCTCGTTTTTATCTGAGCTGTTTAATTGTAGGAGTTCTTCATATATTTGGGGACAAATATTTTCTCCCATTCTGTGGGATGTCCTTTTACCTTCTTGATAATGTCCTGTGAGGCACAGAAGTTTTTCATTTTTGATGACGTTCAATTTATTTATTGTATGCTTAGTCACTTGCCAGACGGACGTGGCCTTTGTTTATGCCTTCAACATTAAACATTATAAACATGACTTTGACAGAAAGGTATTATTTATAATCATTTAAGGAAAGTGACACTAGGATTATCAAACAGACTTTAGTGACCAAGGGAATTTGCTTTTTAGATCTTTTACATCTGTTTCAAAATTCGGGAGTGAAATTTTGAAAAAATTTAAAATGCCATTGTCGAAAACCTCTACCAAGCCAGACTTCTTAGGGTGTGTGATATTTTGGTTTGTTGAATTCAGAGAAAGACTGAGGAGACTTCATGCGGAATCTTTCAAAATATTTTAATTTGGTCCAATATTTTATGAGGGTGAGGTCCTAGAGAGTAGCAGTATCAACAGTGATCATGGTAAATATGGACTAAATCTAGCTGATTTTCCGTATTTCTGTTATTTTGAATAAAGGCACTGAATTGATTCTCTCACTTCCCACTCTTTTCTGCCTTTTCCTGAACATGTGGAAAACTATTTCCACTTAGCTGAGACTTCTCCATCCCAGACGCCTCAAAGTGACATGTCTGAACGACAGACAACACAGGACAGGCAGCTTCCCATGGTGGCCTGGATAATGTTTGTAACACAACGGGATTGATACTGTGGTTCAAAAAAAACCCCTTAAGAACAAGTTCCAGACGCAAACCCCGGGGACCTGCGCTACCTAACTTTCTTTCACTTAAAAGAAGAAGGAAATTCGAGGACATTTTTAGTATTTTTCAACATTCCTCTCAGCTCTGAAATCCAAAGATTTTAGGGAGAGAAGTTGAAAGCAAGTTACCTCTTCCCCTTTCTGTCTTGTTTGGAGGCAACTCCTTCAGAGGAAACATGGAATTTCTCAGAAAGAATCCAGATGATTCAGCATCTTTATACGGTAGCCCAAATAAGGTAGCAAAGAGAAGAGAAGCTAAAACCTGCATTGTCGCGTTCCATAAGAAAGTATTTGCGGGTGGATTTGAGAATGTAACAGAACATCTTCTTGAGCCTGATTTTCTCTTACTGCACAAGGTAAGGAGTGAACTTCAGCACATGTGTAAGTACTTTATGTTCTTCGGATAAGCCATCCTGATGCCAGAATTACTAGCTCTCTGAATCATGTACTTAAGGAAAATGTCTCAACCATACTTGAAGAGGCATCTACGAGGGCTTTATAATTAGAGTACTGATAATAGTATTTTCTACTAATTGCGGTACACTAAATTCAAGCGTTCCAGAGAACTTTACAAATTAACGAAGTCTAACCACATTTTGGCAGACAGGTTTTATACCGCCCATTGAAGACGTCGGGAGGAATAACATACGGCTGTCACATAAACCACAGATATAAAACAGGCACAAGATGCCTTATGGCAGCTAGTGTATACATATAAACATACGTTTATAACACGTGGAAATAGATTTTATAAAATGATAATATATTACATATAATAATATAGAAAGCACCTTTCTTCCATCCTAAAAGACCCCAAAGAGCTTTGTAAAGGTAAGCGAACGTGTTTAAGCAAAGCCCCACGTGGCGAGATCAGAAGTGGGCCTTCGATCGCACACACCAACGGGATGACCATTTGGGAAGGGCTGCTTACTTGACTGAAGCAAGGCCGTCCTCGGCAGCAGGAAGGGAAGGATAGGCTTGGAATACTAAGACGTAATGGATTACTAAAATAAGTAGGCAAGGAGGCGCCTGGCTGGCTCAGGCAGCTAAGCATCCGACTGTTGATTTCATCTCCGGTCATGATCCTACGGTTCACGGGAGCAAGCCGCATGTCAGGCTCTGCACTGATGGCACGGAGCCTGCTTGGGATTCTCTCTCTGCCTCTCTCTCTGCCCCTCCCCTGCTTGCTCTCTAAATCTCTTTCTCTTTCTCTCAGAATAAATAGACATTAAAAAAAAAAAAATTAAGTAGGCAAGTTAAACCCTAAGCATCAGAAGCGTAGTATTTCAAGGAGATGCGTGCACAACTTGAATTTTTTTACATGTACTATGTGTTTAATATATACCAGGCACTATGCAAGTGCCTCGCACGTTAATCCTCATGGCAATTCTGAAAGAGATCCCATTAGTGTCCCCACTTTATAAAGAGGAAGAGGATGCTTAGCAAGGAGAAACATCTTGCCTAAGGCTGAGCAGATAATTGGGTTTATATATCTCTGTGTATATATAGATGTATGTATATATGTATATTCCAATCAATATACCATCAATATTGATATATATATCAATCTATATCTATATCTATATCTATATCTATATTGATTGATTGGAATATAATCATTTCTACTATTGGTGTTAGGGATCTGTCCTGGAATCATTTAATTATAAAATGGATAAACAAACAGTAATTCAACCTGGTGAAATGTGGCCACCATCCTGCCATGTACTTATATTTTAGTCTATGAAATAAACGTAATGTTCTAAGAGGAAGGAAAGAAGAAAGAGGAAAGGAGGGCAGAAGAAAGGAAGGAGGAAGGGAGAGAGAAAAATCTGCTGAAATCTTCTTGGATCGAGGGTGTTATTTAATGAACCTCATCGTCATGTCTGGCTCTAAATGGGTCTGAGGTTCTGGGTCCCTTCATCTGAATCAAACTCTACAGTTTGCAAAATGGCTTCACGCCAGAGGGCACTGGCCTAGGTTTGAATCCCCACAAATCGTGTGCCCTGGGGCCTTGGAGAAATTCTCCCACCCCTCTGGAGAAGGCTTCTAATCCGTAAGTTAGGAATAATCATCCCTATCTCTCAAAGTTGTGGCCCCTAAATGTACTAATAAGCATAAGGAGTTTAAAAAGTGGCACCCAGTCCATACATATTACACCTTCTTTCCCTCTTTTCTATTGGCAGAGAGAGAATGAGGAATATTCCCCCAGGTGTGGATAACTTTCACTTATACATGGCGACCATAAAAAGACAATAGGTGTGAAAGAAACTCACAGCCGAAAAGCTCAGATTGATAATTCTGTTGTAAGTATTTCCTTCAATATCTTCTCCAGCATTAGCTGGCCTCCATGAACCCTTCAAGTGTTGGGTTCTTTACAAAGGGATTCTGATGCCTCTTTGCAGGTATCTCCAGGGTAAGGGTGTTCATTGCCTCTTCCTTTGTGCCAAGTGCTAAATGTGGTGACCCAAGTCTCTCTCTGTCTCTGTCTCTCTCTCTCACACACTCATACTACTGACCACACCCCACTGACACACAATCCTAAGGAATGAGAAAAGAAGGAAAAACAGGATTCATAGAAAGTAAAGGACTGATACTCCAGCATTTCTATTTACCGGCCCCATAGCTATAATGCTAAGGCAACCTCCAAATAATTGTGAATAGGTAACAATTATTTTAATGAAAATATTTTCACAGAAGCTCTGGATTCAGAACATAAAATCTCACATTTGAATCTTCTTGCGGATGAACAAATTTAGCTCTGACATTAGAGCAATCAAAACAAAACAAAGCAAAAACCCCCTAATAAATCTAAAATAAGATCTTGTTACCGAATCTCTTGCCTTCCTCTTCCACAGTGGAAATTCTATTCTCCTAATTGCCTTAGCCTGAACCCTCCGTGGTAGCTTTCTTCTCCTTTGTCTCTCCATCCAATCAGATAGGAAATTACATTAATTCCTCCTTGACAAATATCTTTCGAAGCAATTCTATTTTTCTCTTCCCTCCATCATCATCCTAGTCAGCAATCCCAAATCTAGATTTCTCACTTTACATCTGGAAACCTCTACAGCGTGGTGGTCCAGAGGCCTCTCTCTCCATTCACATCAAAACACTGCCAGCAGATTCATTTAAAAAGCAAAACACTGTGACAAGTATCTCTGGTATGCAGAAAACTTTCTACCAAGTTCTCTCTGCTAAGACCTTGCTGCTGTGTGAGCTTCTGCTGGTCCCAGGGGAGGTCCCTGGCCACGCTCCTCTCTTTCTCCCCAAACTCTTCTGTGCCCCATCCTTGGAATTTTTACCCTGCCCACCCCCTGCTTTCTGTTTATTTGTGTCCAACATTATGTCTACCACAGAGAGTCACAGGTATAGACGGCCGTACGAACGAATGAATTAGCCCATCATTCAGACCATCCAAACTGAAAGAAAAAAAGGCTTCGTCCTTTCTCTCAATATAAAAAAGCAGACCTCGCGGATATGTGTGTCCATGCTTTGACTTAGTAAGTGGGAATTTGGGGGACAAGAACATGATAACTTACAAATGTTTTGGGGGGGTATATTATTGTATTGCCTTAATACATTATGTTCTATCTTCCAGGGAATTGTAAAAGTAGATGCACAGAATTTAAACGCGTTGCTGATATAGCTAGCCCTTTACGTGTTCGTTGTTATTCATAATCTCTGTGGCAGGAAAACCAAAAGAAACAAGTACACCGAAGTCTGTCAGAAAAGAACAAATTGAACCTTATGAAGGAGTCTCAGAGACTTCTGAAATTTATCTGTTATTACCACGGCATGTTTGATTCATGATTAAAAGTCCTTAACACAGCGGGCGCCTGGGGGGACTCAGCTGGTTAAGCATCCCGACTTTTAATTTCAGTTCAGGCCATGATCTCACAGTTCATGAGTTTGAGCCCCATGTAGGGCTCTGTGCTGACAGTGTGGGGCCTGCTTGGGATTCTCTGTCTCCTTGTCTCGCTGGCCCTTTCTTATTTACTTACTTACCTACTTTCTCTCTCTCGAAAATAAACCTTAAAAAAAAAAAAGTCCTTAACACAGATTGCTTGCATTTGTATACTCTGTGGGAACACTGGTTTATCAAGGATGATTTTTAAAGATTACATAATCGTGGATAGGCCTATTCTGGGCCTCTCCTATCAATTCCAAAGCAAACTTGTTAAAAAAAATTGTTTTTCTTGCCTCACATAAATGATACATCTCTTGATTTCACATGTAACCTCGTAAAAATTACCCCAAGCCTCCTCTTTTTTACATGCTAATTTGCACATTTAAGTGGAAAAATATTGAAGTTTTATTTAAAAATCTTCTCAGAAATGGTCGTTGACCCTTTTAAAAAATAAGAATTAGGAGCATCTGAGTGGCTCAGTCGGTTAAGCGTCTGCTCTTGGTTTCAGCTCAGGTCATGATCTTGCAGTTTTGTGGGTTCGAGCCCCGTGTCAGTTTCTGCACTGGCAGAGCAGAGCTCGCTTGGGGTTCTCTGTCTCCCTCTCTCTCTGCCCCTCCCCACTAGTGCGGTCTCTGTCTCTCTCAAAATAAATAAAGAAAGAAAAAATTAAAAAAAAAAAAAAGAATTAGAACCATGTAGGAGGCATCTCCCTTACTCTGCCCCCACCAAAGGCCCAAAGCAAAGAACTTTATTTTTTTTTATTATTTATTTCATTTCATTTTATTTTATTTTATTTATTTACTGTCAAGTTAGGCAATATACAGTAGAGTCTTGGCTTCAGGAGTAGATTCCCATAAGCAGAGAGCTTTAAAGCGGCACATCAAACAGTGTTATGAGAGACCAGTCTTCTGTTTCTTTGGTATTATGCAATATAACAACAAATTCTGGCCTCGACAAATAAGGATATTTGACCAGAGCTGGTTAACATGAGCTCCTTTCAAATTTGTTAGACATAATTCTGTACGATCCACTTTGACAGGCTTGGGTTAACATTCTACCTTTTTACCTTCACTTAACGGAATATTAAATGGCAAATGAGTCAGAACACAAGCAAGCAAGTACTATGAGTAATCCATCTTTTTTTAAGTTTTGCAGAGCAGGTTTTGAGAGAATGGTGGTTATTTTCAATAATTTTTTTACTTCAAAATTATTCCTTGCATTCTTCTTTTTTTTTTTAATTTTTTTTTAACGTTTATTTATTTTTGAGACAGAGAGAGACAGAGCATGAACAGGGGAAGGTCAGAGAGAGAGGGAGACACAGAATCCGAAGCAGGCTCCAGGCTCTGAGCTGTCAGCACAGAGCCCGACGTGGGGCTCGAACTCACGGACCGCGAGATCACGACCTGAGCCGAAGTCGGCCGCTTAACCGACTGAGCCACCCAGGCGCCCCAACCTTGCATTCTTCTTAACAGAGTGGGCTATCGCCTTACAAATGACCTTTGCTATGTTTATTTTGGTATATTGATGGTTGACAACATAATCTGTAATGCTCTTTAAAGTAAGGAAATGACCCACAAGCAATGCTGGGGTAGGGACTGTGTGCAGAGTTCAAGGACTACGCAACTTTACAGGGTTGTTGAGAAGATTCCTTTGAAGGACATCCATCAAGGACAAAGATCGCTTTGAACACTACTGTGTTCAAAGCCCTCAGTAAATATTAGTCATTCTTACTATGGTTTTATAGTCCTTATTAGTAAAGGGATGTCAGACTTTGTCAAGCTTTGGTTTTCAACAATCTTGAATTAAGTAAATTTCTCATTTTTTAATTTTTTTCTAAAGTTTATTTATCTTGAGAGAAGAGAGAGAGAGCTCAAACACAAGTGGGGGAGGGGCAGCACAGGCCATCAGCACAGACCTTGACATGGGGCTTGATCCCATGAACTGTAAGATCATGACCTGAGCCATAATTAAGAGTAGGATGCTCAAATGACTGAGCCACCCAAGCGCCCCACTCTCATTTTTTATCTTATCGAATATAATCAGAATCAGTATAATTCTCTCTATAACATATGGTAACATTTCAAAAAATAAGAACAATTACAGAGTGTGACAGAAGACATATAAACATAAAAGCAATTCATTTGAAAGCAATTTTATAATTATGATTGCTTTCTTGATGGAGTTCATGCCCTTTAGACCCATTGAACTCTGAATTATGCTCAGTTCAATCATTCAAAAAAATGTTCATTCAGTTATTTTTGAGAGAGAGAGAGAGAGAGAGCGTGCGAGCACAAGCAAGGGGAGGGCAAAGAGAAAAAGGGAGACACAATCTGAAGCAGGGTCCAGGCTCTGAGCTGTCAGCTCAGATCAGAGCCCAATGCTGGGCTCAAACCCACAAACCATGAAACCATGATCTAAGCCAAAGTCAGATGCTCAACCAGCTGAGCCACCCGGGCACCCTCTCAGTTTAATCTTAAATGAGACTGTTATTGGATAGAATTATTACCTCAAGGTAACACATTATGCTAAGTAAAAGACCGCAGAGTTGTGATTTTCTTAATCTTTTTACGGAAATACGGCACACATATAGGAAAGTGCACAAATCATGAGTAGTATATAGCTCAATGCATTTTCATGTAATGAGCACACATTTGCACAACCACTGTTCAGATCAAGAGAGAACTATTAGCACCTGAGAAGAATCCCAGAGTACCACCCCCCTCCGACTTTCACAAACTACCATCAAAAAACAAACAAACAAACCACTCTCATGATTCTTGACTCTCTATGTTAGCGGTCTTCTTAATATAGCATGACATGTTCTTTTTTGTACGTCGCTTCCTTCACTCGATGTTATGTTTGGAAGTTTCCTCCAAGTTGCTGTGTGTAATTGCAGTCCTGTTTTCATTTCTGTGCAGTATTTCATTGTATGAATATACAACAATTTATCTGTCTTTTCTATTGTTAATGGACTTTTGGGTTGTTTTGCCCTGGGGGAGGCATGTCCATGAACATTCTTGTGCATGTCTTTTGGTAAATATGTGGACATATTTCTATTGGGTGTGCACCTAGGAGATGAATTTACTGAGTCATAAGACACGACATTCAGCTTTTGTAGACGCTCTAAGATAGTTTTCCAAAGTGGAGTGCCGATTTATATTCCCAACAACAGGCAGAGTTCTAACTGCTTCGCATCCTTTCCAACACTTGGTATCATTAATCTTTTTATTTTTAGCCATTCCAGAGGACGTAGAGTGTCAAGTGTCAAGGACGGCAAAAATCTGAGATGTTTATCCCATACTCAAAGTGGTTAGTTTACTCCACCTTCACGGACCTTGAAAGGAGACTCAATATTCCTTGGGTCAGAGATGAAGGACAGCTCTTTCACAGCAATTACAGTAAACTAGAATATGCACATTTCTGCATAAGTGCTCTGGGTCTCCGTTCCCGCAGAGCAATGCAAAGAAAGCCAGATGGCACCTGCGTGAGTAGTGAGTTGCATTACAGGAGAGGGATCCACGTTAGGGAACCCAAATCTTTTCTAATGGGCAGAAAGCAGGCTGGTTTTGCTCCCGGGGGAGACACCATCTCTATTTTCGGAGTCTGTACACCAGGCAAACATCGTTGAAAAGGTGGTCTGGAACAAACAAACAGGCTCTCAGAGCACAGCATTATCTCTGCTTGCATGACAGGCACAAGCACAAGAGACGTATGCAGGATTATCTTTCAGTGGCAGCGGTAGTGCGTTATGGTTTTAATTTGTACTTCGCTGATAATGAAGATCAATACCTTTTCTTAGTTTTTGGCCATTTGTATATCCTCTTTTTAAAATTGCATATTCAATCCTTTTGGCCTCAGGACCTAGGACTAGCTTGGATCTTCACCACAAATCTGGGAGAGACGCTAGTATGATTTTCTATTTGCCATTTTATATCCTTGTTCTTACACAAGACAATTAGAAATCTTCACGCCCTGAACTCTCTGGGTCTGCTTCCAGTTGTCAGTTAACACTTTTATCTCCAAGGCAGCAATGTTTCTCTTTCATGGGTTAATAGCCTTCTTTCTACCAGCTGGTGTCCTATAATTACCGATAATTTCTGCTTCCTCATGATCTCAGCTCTCATGCCCGTGATGGCTTCCCTGGTCACTCTTGATTTTACCATAACTTTGTATTTTCTCACATTAGTAACTGCCTAATTCTATCAATGTTTCCCAGTAAAACTATGAGAGTAGGATAGGGATTGGCCCATCTTGTCCTTTAGTACCAGACCCCATTGTAAATCAATGGTCACCCTATAAAACGATTTCCTCGTGTATGTGTCTACTCCAGATACAGCAGGGTCCCCCTGGGGCACAACACCACTGCCTGCTTCCTCAACAGGAGCTCTGTCTGCCATTTCTAATACACACATAGGGTGTCAAAAGTTAATTCAACAAAGAACCTCAGCTTCTGGGTCATAGTTCGGAGACTGAAATATAGCACCTGCAGGCCTCATTGCATAAATTAGATAAAGGTATGGCAGGAACCCATAACTTTTAAGTAGGTAGGAGAAAATTCCAGATCCATAAACATTTGGCATCAGCTTGTATTCTCCAAGCCAATTGTTGGTCTCAGAAGCTCTGGATTAGGGAATTCTTAAAATAGCCCTAAATCAACTCTTCTGTGAAATCCAAGATTAATTCTGTACTTCGGACATGGAGGGACCAGGAGGAATGACAGTTTTTCCCAGAACAGTCAGATTTACAGTATGTGCCATTTATTCCTAGGTCCAGAATCATCAAACACCAAACACATTGGTAACAGCTGAGACCACACCAATTTTGACTAAATTATTCTTACGGTAGTTTTGTGGTGGTCTGATTTGCTTCATTGTTAGATATTTAATTTTTTTTTTTTTAATTTTCATCATGAAGATACTTAATTACCAGAAAATGTTAGGAGGGAACTTTAGAACGCCTTTCTACACTAGGTCAGTTCTCACCAGTATTTAGAACGGGCTGTTTAGACACGGAAGAGAAAGAAAACTAATTTAGCAACACAAAGTACATTCAAGTTTTATAAGGAAAATAAAAAGTTTGTCCCACAGAGGAAATCAGTCCCTGCGTGTGTGGGTGGAAAGACAGTTGGGAACATAGGGACAGAGCCAAAGAGAGGAAAATATTGCGGCATCAGAAAAGAAGGAGAGAAAGTGGGCTGGAAAACAGCTCCCTCTGTTAGCAGCAAAGCCACCAGAGACAGAGGACTTTGGTTAATTCACAACTAGGTTACCCTGAAAACTACCTGGCTACACGTAAGGCAGGGACAGGCAACACAGCATTTCCTTCACTGCTTGACTTACTCGCTTGTCAGATAATTGAACAAAAAAGTTTCACAGAGTTTCACATGTCTCTCTCTGTCTCTCTGTCTCTGTTCCTGCCTGCCCCCTTCTCCAACTATTCTCCCCTAGCCAACCTTGCTACCTCTCTTTTCTTATGAAAATGTTGGGTGAACTAATGGGACTGACTGTAGTATAATATGGTATAGATAAAAGAGAGAGGAAGAAGAAGGCATGAGAGAGTACACATTTTTTTTCTTTCTCTATGTTAGCGAAAAAGCCAACAATTATATACATTTGTTGGATATCGACCGTGGACAAACATGGTGCCACTGCAGGAAAACAAAGTTCGGGCTTGATCTCGTTAATATAGACGGGCTAATAAAGCCCGGGTGTTAGAGCTTATATCCCCTTCCCTTCTCAAAGACAGTGATCCAGAAGTGACCCCATTTCTCTCCTATTTCATCCACCTCCAGCCCTCCTTCCGAAGCATTTTCATCAGCACACAAACATACTTCCATCTTAAAACAAACAAGGAAACAAACAAAACCCACAAATTCCTCTCAGTCCCCTTCTTCCAACTCCAGTTTCCAACCAATTTCTCTGCTCCCTTTAGCAAACTTCCTTCAAAAAGTCTATTGACATTCATTGCTGTCAACTGCTCACCTTCCGTTCTCTCTTCAGCTTAATTCAGTCAGGTCTTTTCTTCCCTCCATTCTATGGAAATGGCTCCTGCGTGTCAGTCCTCATCTCATGATCCACTTTTAACACAGTTGATCACCTCACTTGACTTCCAGGATGCTCTCTTGGCTTTCTTCATACATTGCTGGTGGCCCATCAGTGTCCTCTGCTCATTTGTCCCTGTGTCCTGATGAGTTAATGGTATCAGGTCCTCTCTCTTTCTGTCTTTACGCCCACTCCAGTCACATGGCTGTCAGTGTCAGCTATGTATCAATGATTTCCACATTTTGATTTCCAGTTTAGTCTTCTTTCCATACTGATTCAAATACCCAGATGTCTACTTGATGTATCTCTTGGGTGTTGAAGAGCTATCTCTAACTCAGTATCTCCAAAACTGAGATACTGATAACACTCACACCTAACTCCATCCAAAGTATTTCTTGTATCAGTTCATAGAAATCCTGCCCTCCTATGGCTCAGACCCAAATCGTAACAGTCCTTTCTTAAATTCCTGCTGACTTTGAATTCCTTCAATATCTATCCAGAATCTGACCACTTTTTACCATCAAAAATCCTACTATCTTGTTCTGGCACCCACCATCTCCTCTTAATTACTATAATAGCCTCCTCACAGGCTTCCCTAGTTCTTATCTTTTTGTTAAATTTTTTTTTACTGTTTATTTATGTGTGTGAGAGAGAGAGAGCGAGCGAGCACGAGCCAGGAAAGGGCAGAGAGAGAGGGAGACACAGAATCCGAGGCAGGCTCCAGGCTCTGAGCTGTCGGCACAGAGCCCGACGCGGGACTCGAACTCACCAACCGAAAGATCATGACCCGAGCCGAAGTTGGACACCTAACCGACTGAGCCACCCAGTCACCCCTCCTACTTCTTGTCTTTGTACTCCTAGAGTCAATGCTCCACACAGCAGCCTTAGTGATCCTCCCGAAACGTAAGTCAGATGACGTCACTCTGTTGCTGCATTTCATGTGAGTAAAAGCCAAAGCCTGGTTGACTTCCAAGCACTAGATGATATGGTTCTTATAACTTCTCCAACCTTCTCTCCGGCTACTGTCTCCTCGCTCCCCCTCTCCCTGCTCTTGTTCCAAAATTCCAGGAAGATCCGGCCTTGGGGCCCTTCCCGTGATGTGACTGTGTCGTCTTCCCGCGTCTTCCTCCCCTAACTGTATCCAGGGCTATCTCCTCTCTGTCGTTTACTGTCTGTGCCTGCCACAGAATGCAGTTTCTCTCAAGGGCAAGAACTTTCTGTGTTGCTCACCGATGACTCTTAAGCCCTTTGAACACAGCCTGGCACAGTAGTAAAAACTCACCAGTCACTTACCGAATTAGAGATTCCCCTTTTTGAGGGGCTTACGTTCGTTCTAGTGAGAGAGAACGTAGGGGCACAATTAGTACGTTCAAAGTTATTTGAGAATACAGAAAAAGGAGTCTTTTACTGTGGTAGGTGTGGGGGGGGGTGAGCACTTCAGAAAAATGCAGTGTCTTTGAGCTGAATCTCAAGGGATGAGTAGGTAAATGTCCCCATTTCTCTCCTATTTCATCCCCCTTCCAGCACTCTTTCTGGAGCGTTCCCATCAGCACGCAAACATACCTCCGTCTTAAAACAAACAAGGAAACAAACAAAACCAACAACTTCCTCTTAACCCCCTTCTTAGAACAGTTAGACCAGAAGCCCAGGGATAGGGCACAGCACTCCAAGTAGAGAGTTCAGCACGTATGAACTTGTCAGGTATACTGGTGTGAGGGAGGCCAAAAACTGAAGCTAAAGAAGGTACAGCCTCTGTTATTTTTATTTATTACTCTTCCTCTGCAACAGCACTGCTTTCTATCACCTTTTTTTCTTTCTCCGTGCATTCTTCTGCTTACGCGCTGGACTCTATTCTGTTGACTGTTTAAAGCTATAATTTCTGAATAGAAGGACAGAGAGGTCACTGTCATTTACAGAGAGTAAATGCAGTCATTTACTGCATGTGATAAGATCAGGAAGGCACCAGAGGGAAAGATCCAGGAAGGTGGATGAGGCTGGGGGAGATGGGAAGGATGGTGAAACCTTGAGCCACTGCCATGAAGACTGGAACTTCAGAAAAACAAAATTTCTCTGAGTTGTGCCAAGTGGTCCCTTACCCCGCTAGACAACTTTGGTAAGGAACAGCATGGCAGTCCATGCTTTTGGGAGTCAGTTTGTGTTGGTTTTCATTGAAACACCCGAAAGCACTCCTACTATGTACACACACACACACACACACACACACGCACACACACACACTCCCCTCCTTTTATGATCAAATGAAGTCCCAGAGGCTAAGCTGTGAATGGCTGAGAGAGAGCCCCGCCCACTTTTCTCTCCTCACACAAAGCCTTTTTCACATCTTAGCTAACTCCAAGAGCCTCACTGGGACCCGGGAAATAATAACAGCAATAAAAGCCAACCTTCGTTAAGGACGGGTCACTAAACTAAGATTTGACATAGACTGTCTCATCTAATCCTCATGACAACTCTATAGGAGTTTTAAAACTTCTATTAAATACGCAAAGTATATGCAAAATATGCAAAGCAGGTAGGCGCAAATACTTAAATAGTGTCCGAAGCTCCGAGATCCGAGCAAGTGGCCAAGCTGGGATTGAAGTCTGAACAGAACATCTGGGTTGGTCCCTGCTGTGCATTCCACCTCAATGAGTTGCCACATTGTGAGTATCCCAGTGGCTGAAAACAATGAAGAATCCCACCTAATGATTTCCTTTGTAAGGCAGTTAGAAGATGTAAAAAAAAGTTTAAAATCCACAGTGATAGGGGCACCTGGGTGGCTCAGTCAGTTAAGCATCCCTCTTCAGCTCAGGTCACGATCTCACGGTTCGTGGGTCGGAGCCCCGCGTCGGACTCTGTGCTGACAGCTCAGAGCCTGGAACCTGCTTCAGATTCTGTGTCTCCCCCTTTCTTTGCCTTTCCCCCGCTCATGCTCTGTCTCTCAAATAAACAGACATTAAATTTTTTTTTTAATTTATTAAAATCCACAGTGAGAGAAGAAGACAATGCTGGCAATAAAGAGCAAACGTGAGTGTCATAAAAGAGATTTTAAAACACGAGCAGATTATGAAGGGCCCACAGTAGTATAAATAATCCCAAGTGTTGGGGAATATTTATTATATTAGAGACACAGAAATACAAATGTTGGAAAAGCACTCACAAAATCAAGCTGGTCTTCATTCCTACCCTGTAGATCACTTCCGACCACACAGCTTCCTCTCTTCCCCTTGTTAAACTCCTAATCCAGATAAATGTTTAGTCATTTCACTTTATCAGAGAATGTCAAAGTACCTGCACTCGAGCCTTCGCTACATGTCCAAAAAAGGATCACATTTCCTGTGTTATGCTGGCTATTTCTGATAGTGGAATCTTCAAATACGTTCCTTACGGGTCTCATGATCCAAGTCTGTTTTTAGAAGAACATTTTTCAGCTTAAATAAATTAACGGCAATTTAACTTCATTTGTTATTAAAGATTCTGAGATTTTTTTTTTCCCCCCTCAGGACCCAAACTGCATTCTCTTTATAAGGTTTTACCGTTCAAGACTAAATTGAGTTGCGGGTTTATGGGTAACTTCATACCCAAATATACTAAATTTGTTACTGAGTATCACCATCCTGATGGTGAGAAATACGGGGAGGGGTAGGAAGGCCAGTGACTATTTAAATCCTCTATTTTCCAGATCACAAGATACCTAAAATCGGCTCGACCTTTTACGGTGTCGAAAATAGGGTAAAGATATATTTCAGTTTCTTGTCAAATATAAACCCACTTAAGTGAGAGATTTAGGTAGTTTTGCTAATTTTCAAAATGTGCTGACTCTCTTCACTTCTACCTTTTTTATGTTTGACTTTCTTACAACACTCACACCAGATAACAAAGACTTTGAAAGACCCACTTGGACAAATCCAAAAAAAGAACGGAGAAGACCGAAGCTGGTCACCCACCCTTTATACTCTATCAGTCAGCGCGACTGGGAAAAAGCAGATAAAAGGAAGGCCGAGTGACATTTGGTCCTTGTCGGTGCAGGTGGGTTGTGGAATGCAGAGGTACATTTGCTAGAGGTCAAGAAATCGGACTTCGTTTCTGGGCTTGTCCCCTAAGTAATTGTGTGTCCTTGGGCCAGTAATAGCCCTTGGTTATACAAGGCACAGAAAGAGATTTACTCACCATTTAACTATTCCTTCAACAAGCATTCACCTGCTATAGCAAATAACTAAGTATTTGCTAGAAGCCAGTGATAAGTTTGGGTTGGTTGCTGGTGGACCGCTATCCAAGTTTGACTTCTCCTGCACAGAGCAAGCCTTGTTTCTCAGTCTCGGCCTCCCCTCAGGTGGCAGATCCCCCCCACCCCGTTCCAAATGCCAATGCTAAGAAATCTTAAAAGGAGTGTTACTATATGCCAGCAGAAACCTTTCTCGAACAATAAAAATAAATAACAAAATGAATACTTTAAGTTACTACAAGTATATATTTTCTACAATTCATGCTTTCCCCGATAGTTTTATTTACTTATTTTCTACAGCAGGGAAGACAAAACATGGATGTCATGGAGAACATAACAGAAAATTTTAGAACTCAGAGGGCTAAGAGTATGAAGCAGGCACGTTCGTAACTTCTGTCATTAAGTTAGAATCTACGGAGTTTTTAACTTCAGTAAAATCCAGAATGAGAGGAAAAGTTCCAATGTCAAATTCTTATGAAAAGATAGCTGTAGAGCTCTTGAAGCCACGGACATGCTAAAACAAAATAGAACAAAACAAAAACAAAAAACCAGGCTGAGTTATTCTACTCAAGTGTGAAAGACGAATGAAAACGAGGTTGAACTAAGCAAGGGTTACTACAAGCTGGTTATTAGTGAGAAAAGATACCTAAGTAACTATACTCTTTCAGGCTTGCTTTAAATTCTTTTATAGTTGATAGGTACTTTATGAGTTGAAAACAAATTTTTCATTTAATTCTATTATCATAGAACGAGCACAACTGAGCAGAAAGTTGTGGAATTTCTTTGACTCAGTTGCCTTTGGACCAAGATCCCACTGAACAGCAATTATCGTAACTTCAGAAAAGGGAAATTACCAGGCCCCCACCCCCCGGGCTTCTCATTGTGCAGTTCCAAACCTGCAACCAATGTGTACTGAAAGATGAAGTGTCCTCTCCGTTACCATCTCAGATCTTTGCCAACCTTCGTGGTTGCACCTCTTCCTCTGACCTCACATCCATCATCCATATCCCTACATCTCCCTCAAAAGCCTCTGAGTTAAATTACGATCATGCTTCTGATGTAACGGCAAACGACTACTTTGTTATTCTTTAAGCTTGAACCCACTAAATCACATTTCCAGTGCGGTTTGTTCGGTGAGGAGTATTGGTCAGAAGGTATAGAATATCAAGTGTATTAAAAATTGGGTTGCTGTTCTAGATATGTCTCAATGATTTAGGATGTCTCTGTAACTGCGGACTCAAACATTGGGCCTAACCATTCACCACGTTTTATCTACGTGTCCAAACTCCTAGACAGGCATCCTTTATCATTAATCTTCCAGACAAACAATGAGCAGGCCTACACCCAAAGGAAATTTGGAGCGTCGCAAACCTACCATGCCAAATATTTGTGGTAAGTACATCAAGATCAGGATATGGTCTTTTTATACCAACAGAACGAGTATGATCTATAGTCACAGTCAGAAAGACCACCAACATTGTCATTATGCACATATGGACATTTTCACCTCTTGCTGTAATTACTAGCTTACCAGACCATGTTCAGAGCGAGGTCTGTGATTTGTTCATTGTTATATTCTCAGTGTCTACATTGCCTGGCAAAGAGTAACTGATCCTTGAGTGCTATATAAATGGCATTTTGGGGGGATGGACATACGGGTTACATTAGAAGAGCTGTAATCGCTGGTCGCAGCCAGAGAAGGATGCAGAAGTTTCCCTTCCTAAAATCTTTTCATTTCTGCATCAGAAAATACAGGCTGGGCCAGCAGAGGGCAGCGTACAAACTATGGAACTCATTTCCTGTAGGACATGATTGATAAAAGCCCCTAAGACAGCAAGAGGTTGTTGGTGTCTGAGACATCAGGTTATTGTCATTTGCCTGGTGCAGAATATTATCATCCCTCATTTTCCTTTAAAAATAGTTTGACACAGTGTGCCAGTATGCTCTTGTATGACCAGTAGGATGTTCCGGAAGGAGAGAACCCCCAGTTTCTGGCTGAATGCCCAAGTCAAGGGGAGGGCATCCCTTTCTCAAAGTGAGCTGGTTCCCCTTCAAGGGGGTGCACATACAAATAGGCATCACAAATCAACATATCGTAATATGGCTTTTTAACAGAAAGCATTCCCCAGGTTCTCAAGAGAGATTCCATGCTCGTGAAAACAGGACCAAAAATAGAAGAAGTTACTTCAAACAATCCTGAATGATTTAGTGTGTTTCTGACAAGGGGAAAGACAAAGGGCATTTATTTTGCCTGCCACGAACACCAGAAGGCATTAACGTTATTTTTGGCAATGAGGAAGAAAATGCAAATCATTGCCATAGTTTATCCTCAAAACCCTGTGTGCCCATTCATTTTCTAGAACCTGTGGAGGTATCTGGACCATTCTTCTTGGAACTAAGTACCAAAGGTCACTCTGAAAGCAACCATGTGCCTTAAGGTATTAATTTATTATAACTTCTAGTGATTATGCATTTAAAATTTACTTACCGTCTCATTTTAATAATTATGGAAATGTTTAAAAAAATACGGTTTGTTGGAGACCATGTACCTTTCAGAACACTCCTTAACACCCTCAATACCATAAACATTTACTTCTTATCTACAATGTGTGATGCAACTCAGCTGGTCTCCTTTGTTACTGTCTTCAAGGAATTCTATTTTCTTCGCATCCAGATTGAGTACACAGACAACAGAAATTCAGCTGATGGAGTCCCTTGTCACCATCTTCCTCCCTCAAGCTTTTATTGTCCTTGGCCCTTAAGAAAAAGCAATTTGAGCAACACTTATTGATTCCTTACTAAGGGCCTCGCATTGGGAAGTACACAGAAGCTTAGGACTTGTTCAGGCTTAGGGAAACCCTGCAAAGTCGGGGGCTGAGAATTAGGAGATATGGTCTAAAGATGTCCCACTACAATGCTGGGAGTGTATTGTAATGGTGGATTTTATGGGTCAACTTGACCGGGCCACGTGGATTTTGTCAAACATTATTCTGGGTTTGTCTGCGAGGCTGTTTCTGGGTGAGATTAACATCTGACTCTGTAGACTGAGTAAAGAAGGCCCTCCCTAATGTGGGTGGGCCTTGCTGGATCAGCTGAAGGCCTGAAGAGAATAAAAGGACTGACTCTTCCCTGAAGAAGAGCAAAGTCCTCCTGCCTGACTGCTTTTGAGCTAAGACATCATTCCCCCCCCCCCCCCCGCCTTTGGGTTTACACTGAAATACAGGCTCTTTTTGAGTCTCAACCTAGCTGACTTTTGGACTAGAATCACATCACTCCCTCTTCCAGGTTTCTAGCTTGCTGACCACCTTGCAGATCTTGGGACTTACCTATCTCCATAACCACAGGGGCCAATTCTTCTTCTTCTTCTTTTTTTTTTTTTAACGTTTATTTTGAGAGAGAGCATGCACATGAGTGGAGGAGGGGCAGAGAGAGAGGGAGAGAGAGAATCCCAAGCAGGCTCCCAGATTTCAGTGCAGAGCCTGAGGCAGGGCTTGATCTCATACACCATGAGATCATGACTCGAGCTGAAGTCAGGAGCCTGATGCTTAATTGAGCCACTCAGGCACCCCACCTGGGCCAATTCTTTATGATAAATACCACCCCCTTTTTGTATGCATATATATGTACACACTATTGATTCTGGTTCTCTGGAGAGCCTTGACTAATATATATACCTAGGCCAAGGCTGGAGGGATTAGCCCATTTTCACTACCCACCCGGGGAACTCTGCACTAGTTCTAGATTGAAATTGATAAAGGTAATGACTTGGGGAAAATGGGATGAAGTTTTCTTTCCAGAACCACCATAATGAACCTACTTAAATAATTAAGAATGCCATGTACCTAAATTCCACATCTATCTCTAGGGTTCATCAATAAAATATAAAGGAGAGTTTGCTCTATTAAAAACGGAAAGGATTTGAAATGGAGTCAATCTGGCTTTAGCAGATTTTGTTGCATTTGGGTTTTTAAATCACCACAGATTTTAGCAGGCTGCTATTCTTTTTGTTTGGTGTAGAGAGGATTGGTAATTTTAGTTTGAGCAATGGACTGCGAAAACCGGCAGAGTGAATGTATTCCACAAAATTTGCTTATGTCCCCAAAGGTGACTATGCCCTCTCATTAAAGTCAGTTATGCCCCCCATATTAGATGCCCAAACAAGATGTTGGCTTGACATCTCAAGAAAGGATTGTATATTTGTGTGTGTGTGTGTGTGTGTGTGTGTGTGTGTGTGTGTGTGAGAGAGAGAGAGAGAGAGAGAGAGAGAACGTTGAAGCAAAGGTATTAGGAGGTTTTTGTTTTGCTTTGTTTTGTTTTTTCTTTTTCAATCAGCAGTGTCTCTAAAGATTGATTAAAGACATAGAAAATTATCTTAAACTTTACACTCTTCTTATTACTGGAAAGAACACAGTGTAATTCCAGCTCTTGATATTTCATGTTCTTCTAAGAGAGAAAAGCCTTTATTCTTTTAAAAAATTTGTCCCTGCGTCTGAGAAGTTCTAGCTTTCTAAACTTTTCTTGAAAAGTCAAAGTACTCTAGCAATAGTTTTAGACTCTAGAATACTTGTCAACAATTTCTAACCTTGAGGAATATACAAACATAAGGGAGGCCATACAGGCGGTTGATGAGTCCCGGCACTAGACAGACCTGGATTTTTTTTAAATATGAAATTTATTGTCAAACTGGTTTCCATACAACACCCAGTGCTCATCCCAACAGGTGCCCTCCTCAATACCCATCACCCACTCCCCCCCACCCCCCATCAACCCTCAGATTGTTCTCAGTTTTTAAGAGTCTCTTATGGTTTGGCTCCCTCCCTCTCTAACCTCTTTTTTTTTTCCTTCCCGTCCCCCATGGTCTTCTGGTAAGTTTCTCAGGATCCACATAAGAGTGAAAACATATGGTATCTGTCTTTCTCTGTATGACTTATTTCACTTAGCATCACACTCTCCAGTTCCATCCAGGTGGCTACAAAAGGCCAGATTTCATTCTTTCTCATTGCCACGTAGTACTCCATTGTGTATATAAAGCACAATTTCTTTATCCATTCATCAGTTGATGGACATTTGTATAGAACCACAAAAGACAGACCTAGATTTTAACTCTACTGTTTACGGTGTGCACCTGAGGAGGCTTCTTGAAGTCTGTGACCCTCAGTTTCCTCTTCTATAAAACGAGCTTATAATAATACACACCTCACAGAGTTGTCATAAGAGAGAACTGAAGTAATGTATCTACGTGTTTAGTATAGGAAGTAACATATGGAGACGTATTCAGAAGTGTTAATGAAGATAATGGTCATGTTCACAAAATCAAATTTACATAGAGTAAAAAGTAGACAACATTATCAAATGTAATAACCTCTCATTGTATATGGTATTCCCCAACATCTCCTTAACCTCAGATGTCGCACACCATATTTCCAACGTTACTGTCATTTATTTAGTATCTTTAACTGACAAAGAACTTTAGCTTTGCCGTAAACAATAATATTTGTGACATCACAGATTTAATGTGCTAGTTGGATTTCTCTAATAAGCAACACAAAACCAAGACTGTTAAGAATGTTTGTCTGTACATCACTTAGAACCATCTCGTATCTCCCCAGGGGTCCACACATCCATTTTAGGAATCAGGGAAAAACAAGTAAGCGGGTATTAAGGCACACAAGATAAAGATAAACTGAGGAAGGCTTTGGAGAGAAGGATGAGTGGAGCAAGGCCTGAAGATAAATAAAATCAGAAGACTTGTACAAGAAACAAGTGTTGAATGAACTCACTGATGTATCTATCACTAGGCCCATTAGACCGTCTCGTATGAATGAGGCAGAACACAAATGCTTATTGACATTCTTGACTTAATATGCGGTCCCCGGGCTGATCGGAGACTAACATGTGCAGAAAAAGTTACAGACGTGTTACTCTATCCTTTTACGTGGGGTCGCTAAAATATCACAAAACAAAGCAAAACACAACACCAGCCCCTAATTTCTTGTATCAATACTCTCCGACGCTGCCACTTTCTGGAAGCGTGGCCTGGGCAATGGATTTTCTCTCTCTAGGCCTTTGTTTCTTCAACTGTAAAATGGACCTATTCTCTGTTTCACAGGTTATCGTGAAGGTTCAATGAGACCGTGCATGTGAAGTCTTTCTTACTGGGCTGGCGAGTTCTCAATAAATGGTGGCTATTAAGTTATCAGAATAACAATTAATGATTTATCACAAGAGCGCCTTGGAGTTTTGGCAATTAAGTAGGAAGAAAAATGACAAGGCTTCCATACCTGGCAAAGGAAATATTCCTATTGACTGTCTGTAGGTATACGTGGGGATAAAACTAAGGACACTCGGTTGCCTCTGAAAGAAACACACAATGGGGGCCTCCGGGTGGCTCAGTGGGTTAAGCGTTGGACTCGGTTTCAGCTCAGTCTCAAAAAACATTAAAAAAAAAAAAAAAAAAAAAAAAGAAAATGAAAGAAACACACAATGGTTAATCTTCACACTTCTGATACATCCATGAAATATGAGCTCCTGTTCACTCTCTCTTCTCAAAAGGACCCTGGGCACTTTCAAATGGAACTTTTGGTAGACAGTAATAGATGAGGCAATAGAGTGTGTTGGAATTTGCTTTGCCCCCTAGGGGTTCACTTCGTTATTATAACAGCAACACTATTCACTCAAGAAAGGAGCAAGGTGTGTTTCTCTAGAACCTCTCAGGAGCTAAGAAATCTGGGAGAAAGGTGACTCACACGAGCTCATAGAACGATTTCAAGCAGACATCCGTATGTAGGTCTTTCCATTTGTTGGCTGTAGTGTAACAGCAGTCTTATTTGTGACTTGGTTTTACCGGCTGTGATGTTCACAAACCACCATAAACGTGAAAATTCACTTCAAGAGAATTGATCAGAACCAAGAGTGTAAGGCCTTAAAGTCTGAGAGAAATCCACATGTGCAAATATGATTTAATAGAAAGAGTATTTTCCTAAGATGTTTAAAAAATAACAATCCCTTAGTATTTACAAAGCTTCTCTCTCGGAAGAACTCAAAATATTTTACAAATGAAAAAGCTTTTAATATTCTTGCAAGACAGATAGGAGGACAGTACTCCCATTTGGCAAAGGAGAGCAATGATGTGATTTTTTTTTTTTTGCAATCTTCACCTCCGTTCAGAGTTTAATAGTTTGAGCAATACGTTGCCTGCAACCATTGTTTAAATCTGAGCAACTTTTAATATTACCAGCAGGGCCTGGACAAAAGACTGTCAGCTCTTGAAAGGGGGTCAGAGCAACTTCCATCATCTGCCTTCCAAAACCGGAAAGCACTCTGGGGCTTGGGCTTTGACCCACCTTGTTGGTGAAAAACTCCTCCCACAAAAATATTGCTTAACATTCCTTTTTCTTCTTTCATTTTAAAACAACCCTATTCAGCAGATTCCCATGATCACAAATCACTCGTTTACAGATGAATGAATAGTATGTGGAGCTAAATCACAGCACTGTTTCAGAATGTTTAAGGTATTGAGGGGCCCCCACAGCTCCAGTGGGCAGAGTTGTGTCATATTCCCAAATAAGGGGGGGCGGGGGCGGGGGTAGAGTGATCTTGCACCAGTGTTAAAGTGAAGGGTGAATGGAATTGAAATACTGAGTGGTCTTGCTCATGCCTGAAAATCCTTTTAAAATGGGACCGTCTCGTGAACATTCTGGAAATTCTTTTCCCAGCCTTGGCTTTGATGCCACTCTCTGAAATAGCAATGTGTTTACAGACAGTACTATGAAGAGAAAAGGAATGTTACCAGGGCCATGGCATCGTGCTATGTAAGTCAAAATTACAGGAAAATAATAAGGGACAAAAAGCTCACACTGAGTCATCCTCGCAGATTAGGAGGAGTGATTATTCCCAGCTACAGGCAGTCTTGTGGGTAGGAGTCAACCAGATGACTAGTTGTGGGGGTGACAGAGTCTCGAGACCGAATCTACCTGCCACAAACAAATCCAGAATGTACTCGTGTTGAATAGTGAGTACAAAAGTCAACCCTTGCTCCCTCTTCATGCGTGCTGTAAAGGATGCTCGAAGGTGACAATTCCAGCAGCCTGGCGTCTTGGCCAGAGACCTGATCAATAACCAATGGAGGACAGGCTATTGAGTAATCAGGATTCTTTTCTCACTGCAGTAGGGCCCGAAAGAGGCGAGAGAACAGGAAACCGAATCTACTGCCACTGAGAACCAACCACAGATCTGTCCCTAGACAGGCACAAACCTAATCACAGAAAGACGGAAAAACCGAAGCCCCAAACCCTTTCTCATCTTATGTCCCTAAAAAAAATTGTTTGGAAATCTTAGCTTTTTCTAAAACCTTTGTGGCCTCTCAGATCTAGGTCGTTCTCCTTCGCTGGTGGTACAGGGGAAAGTGGAAACAACACTGAAGATCCATCATATGCCAAGTTCTACGAATTATATTTGTTTGCCTGCCTACCTACCTACCTACCTACCTATAACTAGCCTCTAAGGTTAGCATGATATCTTAGTATTTCATATATAAGAAATATCTGGGGAAGTTAAGCATTTACACTTTGAAGAGTATGGAGGTCGGATGAAAAGTCAAATCTGTGTGACCTCTCACTTTGTTTTTACCTCACTACCAGGGCACCTCTGATTTTTGTGTTTGTGGCTGACATCATCCTAGCAAGGGCTGCAAAAACTTGCCCCTGGGGCAGAGCCAACTGAGGGTGGTAATTCCCAGGGATAATTGAGTGAGGGTTGGACAAAGAAAGTGAGATGGTGCAGTGGAGACAGGGGCAAAAAACCCGAGGTTTTGACCTTCAGAGCAACACCCTCTCCTGTCCTTCCCTAGCACTGCCCTGACTGAGACTCCTCAGAGGACTGAAGCTCCTTGGAGAATGAAACCATCCTTGCCTCCCTTTCTGGGTATCTTTCCTCCCAGAGGAACGACATTGCTAATTTATTTCCAAAAGCAACTTCTCATATTAGACAAGTGAAGGATTCTCAGCTATTTTGACAATGTTGGACTCTGCCTGGAGCACAATTGCTAGTCTGTCCATCGAGCGATGGAGAGACTTACTCTGATAAGAAGGGTCTCCCTAGAAAGATACAAAGATGGATGGGTGGATGGATGATTAGATAGATGTATGGGGAAAGGGCTAGACAGATATGGATAGATATTGATATTTCTTCTTTTATTTCTGAAAATTAACTTGCAAACACTAATAGAAAACTAAATGAAAACTTGACTGACATAATCAGCGGGTTTAGGGGTCCTTGCTATGATTTCATGGAATTTGTAAACATCTCCAATCCGACAATTTACCACAGTGTGTTATAATTATGTGTTTACCTGTGTTATATGGTAGCCTCCAGGTTTTCCACCTTTCTGGGGTTACTCTTTATTTTAATATTCAAATAAACTATCTACGGCACAATTCCTTTGTGAAAACCCTAACACATACCCCCAAGAATTCTGTGTTGAACCTCCAAATGAAGGATGGTTGTTTCATGGTTTATCTTTTCTTATGAATCCTAACTCCTGATATATTCTCTTTCTAAAAAATTTTTCTTATTTATTTATTTCTTTTAGTAATCTCTACACCAAACGTGGGGCTTGAACTCAACAACCCTGAAATCAAGAGTTACATGCTCTACTGACTGAGCCAGTCGGGTGCCCCCCCATATAGTCTCAATCCTTGCTTATTTACCTTTCTCTGTTGTTTACAATCTATACAGATTTTCTCAAAGCGTGGCCCCTATCTTCTTCATATGCTCCTTCTCCTCCCCGCTCCATCTCCTTTGTTAAAGGAGAATTCTACATCTAATTAAGAAGCTGTTGCACCAGGAAGAAAACCATCATCAAAATGAAAAGACAACCTATTGAATGAGAGAAGATAATGGCAAATGATAAATCTGATAAGGAGTTAATATCCAAAATACGTAAAGAACTCATGCAACTCAACACCAGAAGAGACACCCTGATTGAAAAATGGGCAGAGGACCTGAATGGACATTTTTCCAGAGAAGACATGCAGACGGCCAACAGACACATGATACAGAGGTCAACACCACTAATCATTAGGGAAAGGAAAATCGAAACCACAAGGAGATGTCACCTCATACCAGTTAGAATGGCTGTTACTGAAAAGAAGAAATAAACATGTGTTGGTAAGGATGTGGAATAAAGGGATCCCTCGTGCACTGTTGGTGAGAACGCAAACTGGTGCAGCCACTGTGGAGAACGGTACAGAGGTTCCTTACAAACTTAAAAAGAGAAATAACCACAGGATCCAGTAATTCTGGGTATTTGCCTGAAGAAAACAAAAACGCCAGTTTGAAAAGCTACATGTACCCCTATGTTCATTGTAGCATTCTTTATAATATCCAAGCTATGGAAGCCACCTAAGTGTCCATCCATAGGTGAACGGATAAAAGAGAGGTGGCATACATATACACTATGGAATATTGTTCAGTCATAACAAAGAATGACCTCTTGTCATTTGCGACAACATGGGTGGACCGAGAGGGTATTATGCTAAGTGAATGAAGTCAGACAGAGAAAAACAAATACTATAGGAGTTCACTTCTGTGTGAAATCTAAAAAAACAAAACAAACAAAAAAGAAACAGACTTATAAATACAGAGAACAAACTGGTAGTTGCCAGGAGGGGCGGGGGGTGGGGGGGTAGGGATGGGAGGAATAAAGGGGAATAAGAGGTACAAACTTCTAGTTATAAAATAAAGAAGTCATGAGAATAAAAGCCACAGCATAGGGAATATAGTCCACGATTTTGTACTAACTCTGTATGGTGAAAGATGCTAACTTTACTTATAGCGAGCATTTCATAATGTGTACAGATGTTGAATCACTGTGTTTGTATACCTGAAACTCATATAATGCTGTATGTCGACTATATTGAAATCAAAAGTTAAAATTTAAAAATGTTAAACATCAAAAATTAAATTGTGATGGCTGTACAAATGTGAAAGAAAGACTTGCCAAAGATTTTGTTTAACTCACCAATGATAAGGGAACCAGTGAAATGATCCCCACTGCTTCAAATAAGAAGGTCTAAAAATACACACGTAGACGTGGAAAGAAACTGACGATCAAAATAAAAGTGGTCAATACCACATGGCAATAATCAACAGCGTCTCTACATAATTTGCATTTTTATAAACAGAGTCATTTGTATCACTACAGCTATTCTCCCTTCCAGAGTTGTAAAATAGCCCAAAAGACAATGAAACCTGGGGGGGTCACAGAAGGGTACTCTCAACACTGAGTAATTTTTTTTTTCCCATTACAAAACCTTTCACAGTTTTTCTGGGTATCTTTTTCTCCTTCATTCTTCAAAGAAAGTTATTTTAAACATAGATTTATTGGAGTTTAAGATTATTAAAAACTGGGACAAAGTTGGACCACAGCACAATGTAGAAAAGCAGGGAATAACTTAGAATTGAATATTGGGTGTCACTATTACTCCCCAGTCTCTTGTAGCAAAGAGACTTGCTTACTGGCCATCTTCTCCTTGGAGAAAGGTCATTGTCACCAACCTCTGCTTTTCCCTCTATCCCTCTCTTACATATTAAGAAGACAACCTCTCTCCTTCTCTCATCTGGACTGGCTCTGAAATTTACTCATAGAACCTAACGACCTGTTAGGTGTTTTCCCATATAAAGACCATTTTCCCAATGAAGCAGGATTCTGTCCCTCTAGGGAAGTGTGTCCTACACCGGGCCAGTTTTGACAGTAAGAGTATGTTCCCCCTGCTTACCCAAGCATTTAGGCTCTTTGAGAATATCCTTGGGATTTTCAACACTTAGCACACAGTGAGTCTTCAATAAAATCTTGAAATTTTACAATTTAGGTAAACCGAACCAAAAGAGTTGACACTGAACTCAGAAGCCTTCCTTCCTTATAGTCAAGATATTCAGTTCTGCACATCACAATCTGATCTGGTCAAATTCTAAGTCTTGTGGAGAGTCCATAATTCTTAGCCAGGAGAACTTACTCTTGATTAATGTGAAAAAAGACATCTCCTCCCATCTCAAGTAACCTTTCAGCAGCCCGTCTTCCCCACCTAGCCTATGGGTGGGGAAGGGTTAGATAAGAAACCTGGCTGATAATGTGAAATAATCAGAAGGCTAAAAAATAATTCAAACACAACGTTTCTTGTTCTTTAAATCATTGCCATTTGATGTATTTCCAAAATGTAATAAGCGTAACACTCAACTCTGTTATTGTAGAAGTTAAGCTTTCTATTTTTGTATTAAAAAAAAAGGCACCCACTTAGGACAAGATGACTTCATTTGCAAGATAATTACAGCAAATACAGAGACATTCTTGATAGGAAGACCAAATAAAGACCTGGTTAGAAGACCCACTGGGACCAAGGACAATAACGCTTCTAGGTTACAGAAGTGTGTGCCTTCATTATTTTGCTTTTTTAGGTTGCAAACTCGAATATCTATCGTGGTAGGGAAAAAGGCAAACAAAGTAAGTGTGCAAAGTGGGGCTCCAGAAAGGTAATTGTGAAAGGCACAGATTGTGTAAGTACTGGGATGATGGCATTGCAATGTGAAGAGCAAACGAGTCCTGAGAAGTCTATGGTGGGACTTGGCAAATCCACGGTCTACAACTTGGGACTGAATGTGCCAGGTGTTCTCCAGATTTGCATGAGCTTCCGGAAGGAAGAAAAGGAAAGGGGTCCTTTATGCTAGGAATCTTCACCTACATTTAATCTTCACAACAACCTTAGGGAGCATTCTTAATCCTCACTAGCTCGCCCAAGGTCACAACACTAAGAGCCCAGGTTGGAACGTAGGCTCCTGTGATTCTCCACCATATATCCTCATTCTATTTTCTGTTATATGCCACAGCTAGAAGACTGGTTATGAAGATGTAACCTTCAATGTACTCAGGAATTCAGAAAACGTTATGTTTGAGGATATTTAGAGCATAAAATCGTAGGGAGAAGGAAACACAAGAAATAATGAACCGTCCTTACATTCAGTCAATATAAAGGATTTCCTATTGCGTTTCCTGCCATGTATTTCAATGACCTGAGCTACTCTCCATTCTCATGGTTAACACCCTTGCCCAAGCTCTCACCACCACATGCCCGAATTGCTGTAGCAACTCCTCCCTGGGCTCCGGGACTCAACGCAGGTCATGCCTTCATGCCCCACCAACATGCACACACTAGTTGCCTCAGATTACTGGGCCAGCCTCCCCAAGGTACCACATTTGTTTTCATTCCATTCCTCATTCTACCATGCCCCAGCTCCAGCTCCCCATGAAGCCTTCCCAGACTGGCCCATCCCTCACGGATGCCCCTCTTCCTGATTTCCTGTGGCACTTTGGGCTCCCCTATGTGAGTTCTATTTCCTGAATTAGATGATAATCTCTTTGAAGTGACTGAGTCTCAAGACTGGGCATGTAGAAGGATCTACACAGGGGCCTGCGCAGTGCTGACCTCACAGTAGGCATTCGATATGTGCCAATGAACTCGATCATTAATGTCAGAATATTAACAGAGAGGATGCCTGGGCGTCAGTTAAGCGACCAACTTTTGGTTTCGGCTCAGGTCATGATCTCACGGTTCATGAATTCGAGCCCCGCATTGGCTCTGCACTGATAGTAAGGAGCCTGCTTGGGATTCTCTCTCTCTCATTCTCTCTCTCTCTCCCTCTTTCTCTCTCTCTCTGCTCCTCTCCTGCTCATACTCTCTCAAAAATAAATAAACTAGAATATAAAAGAATATTAACAGAGGACAAAAAGCCTTCTAAAAGTAAGTGCCTTACGTGAGGGATACATAGGAAGGAAGAGAAATTTAAAAGGTGCTCCCAGTGTTGGTCAAATGCAACAATATATGAAAACAATTCTGGAACCACTTGACTGAATCTCAAGGATATCAGTATAAAACATCTTAATAAACTCCCCTTTACAATATTGCTTGTCAAAACATTTAGTCAGGGGCTCTTCAGAGTTACTCTGTTCCCTCGTGGTCCCAATGTCCTCATGGTTCCCTCGTGGTTCCCTCATGGGTCCCTCCTTCAAGGGCCAGGGAGGGCCTGGCAATGCATGCCTTTCCAAGTCTATCCCTTCCCTCCAGGCACAGTCAAAGAATCCCCAGTACCGCCGATTCACTAAGCCTGATGGTGATGGACCAGAGTCAGTCCCTCTTATGGTAAACAGATGAAAAATGAAGCGTGCAGACCTGAACTAGCTCGTCACTGACTCCATGAGGAGACTCATCCAAAGTGGCAGATGGGACGTTTGGGCAGCACTCAAGCACCTGCTGGATGCAAGCCCACCCTAGGCTGCCTGGGTCTTCTTGGAAGAGCTCAGAGAGTTGATGTTTCCAGTTCAGACAGTCGAGGTATGAAAAGAGCGGGGAAGAGTGAATGCAAATTGCAAACTTGTCCAGGCTCGGGGTACCGGTGAGAGTAAGTTCATTTCCTAGGGATGCTGGGGGAGCTCTTAATAGGACCTTGAAACTCAAAGAGATGTTGACCTAGCCCCTAATGTACATTTCTACCCGTGTTTGCCGGGGGGATGTCTGTAAAGTTACACTCACTGTATCCCAGTTGCCTTTATTTAGGAACTCTCAGTATTTTCTCCACTGTCAGAAGATCCCAGGTGACCCCCGCCCCGACCTATCCAATTTCCCACTTCTTGGATGGCCTAAATGGGCTTTGACTCGAGCTATATTGTGTTCTGCCTCTGACTGCTCACAGGTTTACCAGATGGTTTCTCCGTAAGTGACATATCTGAACTTCCTGAACATACAGCCTTTCCAATATTGTTTTAAATATAGTAAGGATTTCGTCTTATAAACCCCCAAAGATTATACTTTCTAAAAAACCAAGTCCCCAGTGTTTATTCCTTTGTTTATTCATTCGTTTGTTCATTTAGTCATTCAACACATAGGTACTGAGCACTTATAACCCGTGAGGCACTATACTAGGTTCTAGGGAAACCATCCAATAAGACATAGTAATTTTCCTCAAGGAGCTAACACAGTACCTACTGAAGGACTCGTCTTCACTTGTCTTATTGTATTCCTTAATTCTCACTGATCCACAAAGAATCATTCTTATTCCCTCAAAAATGACCCCAAGGTAGGTCACAAATTCAAAGCCAAACAAATTTAGTGATAAGAGATCATCACTGGGGCGCCTGGGTGGCTCAGTCAGTTAAGCATCTGGCTTCAGCTCAGGTCATGATCTCCCGGCTCATGGGTCTGAGCCCTCCATCGGTCTCTGTGCTGACAGCTCAGAGCCTAGAGCCTGCTTCTGCTTCTATCTCTGTCTCTGTCTCTCTCTCTGCCCCTTCCCCACCTATACTCTGTCTCTCGCTAAAATAAACGTTAAAAAAAGAGATAATTATATTTTGCTTATCTTTAAAGAATGGTGGCAAGTTAAGGGAATCTCTGAAGACATCAAGTTAAATTGGAATGAAGGAATTTTAGTTTGCCCCCTCCCAACTTGACACACATCCAAACCAGTCATCCAATCTGAAATCTGTATAGGCACCAAGTCAGAATCCTATCATTTGGGGGAAAATTACGTTATGGGAGTTTATATACAACTGCTCCTTTCTACATAAAGCCTTTGTTCTAACCACTCTGTAATTTCTAAAGCTATGACATTTTGTTAAAGCCGCCCCCAAAATACAGCTTGGGTAAAGCTGATGATTAAAGGCAACAGCCAGGGATACTAGGTTCAGGGAGACTGGCACATTCTGAAATACTTGGAGATCAGGCCACGAAGAGAAGCACCCTAGTCTTCTGGTGACAGCCTTTTATCTCCTGGGACTCGGAATCTGTTCAGAAAGGGAGCTTTGAACTCTGTGTTGGGCACGCTTCCCAAGAACTCCACATATCTTCCTCTGGCCAGCGGCCAACAAAGGACAGCTCCAGGAGGCCGGGCTGTGTTGGTTGGCAATGCTCTGAGAATTCTGGCTTCTCATTCTGGGGGTGTCCACCGTGTGCTGAGCTCTCTTTTCAGCCAACTGGAGGTCCTTCTTCTGAAAATGGTTTTGGCCCATGAACCAGAGTACACGTTCCAATTCTCCCACTTTACCTTCCTTAACAGTTCCTAAGACTTCCAGAGAAAGGAACAGCTGGGTTTCCACGTTAAATTAAGTGCCTGTGAGAAGTTGTCCTGCTTCCCGGTCAAACATTTCCTTTCGAAACAGAGCACATCCTTCAGGTCATGATCACCAGGCGCTACACTGTGAGATTAATGAGCCGTTTGGGCCAAAACCAAAAACAATGTAGGACTCGGGCCCCCGCTCAAATCCTGAGATACTGGCTTTACAAAAATTTAAAAAAAAAAAAAATGATGCTTGAAAAACTCTATATGTGAAATGCCAAATTGAATAATACTATTTAGGGCATGTTGTTATGAAGATCTCAGCACATCAATGACTTACTTTTTATGGAACTCTTACAAACAATGCCTCACGTATCAGGGTTTGGTCGACTCTAGAAAGTAAGGTTGCTGATGTTTTGTCACGGTGTCAGACTGGATCCCAAAGGAGGCCCAGGTCTCCACAGGATTGTTCCTGGCCAAAAATTGCTTCCCTGTATCATCTACGAATTTGCTATTTGTTTGAACTAATAAAAGCTCAGCTTTTAAGATGCAAGCAACCTGCGTGGAGAATAATCATTGCAGATTTTTTTACCTATAGTGCCTACATATTTAACACCCAACAAATTCGGTTGCTCTGAGAAAAGGAGGTTTTGATGGGAAGGTGGGGGAGGGAGGGAGAGAGGAAAAGGGGGAGGCCCCTTTTTTTTAAAGTTTATGTTGAGAGGGAGAGAGAGAGTGTGTGTGTGTGTGTGTTTGGGCGAGAGAGAGGAAAGAGAATCCCAAGCAGGCTCTGCACTGTCAGCTCAGAGTCCACGTAGGGCTCAAACCCACGAACTGTGAGATCATGACCCGAGCTGAAATCAAGAGTTGGATGTTTAAGCAACTGAGCCACCCGGGCATCCCCAGGAAGGCACTTTGGGAAACAGAATGTCTGGGAGGGAGTGCTGAGCCATGAAGCTTTGACTAGTCCAAGGGAGGCATCAGCACCTTGGCATCCTTTCTTCTGGGAAGGGAGAAAGGGGCATGAGGAGGCAGAGGGGGAGGTGAGCTGTTCCACGGCAAAGTCTGTCTGAAATTCCCCTAAGCCCCTGGTAGCTGTCATCTCCTCCCGTAACACAGCAGGAAGACATCCTCCAAGATCGTTTTCTCTAAGCACAGCACCTCATTCTTTAAATTTTGTTGACTGATAGAGAGCTTCCTCGAGTTCACTGAGAAGGTGACTTTTGAGCAAAGGAGGGAGGGGGAGTGTACCCCTCATGTGGTGTCCTGGGGTATGAGCTTCCCAGGCAAAGGAAGGAGGGCAGAGGCTCTGGAGGGGACAAGCCTGGCAGGTTCAGGGATACGTGAGGAATGGAGCGATCGGGTGCAGAGGGAAGGTCAGGTCTTGGAGAGCCCCGGATCTGGTGATCAGGGCTTGGGTTTTCATTCTGAGTGAGGTGGGAAGCATTGGAGGGTTTTGAGCAGAGGCGTATCATGATCTGACATAGATTTTAAAAGGTTCTGGCTCCTGTGTTGACTTAATAACTGACTGCTGCTTGTGAGCACTTGCATTGTTCCAGTAAATCCAAAATCAGCTTACATATACATGGACGATATTATTCTTCAGCAAGTCCAGAATGTGTATCTCAAAAGCATCCCAAACTAAGTATAAACCATGTTATATATTGCATTCAAATATCTACTTTTATACCTGTTGACTAAAATGTTGGGAACATTAAACACCTGTCATCTACAGATAGCTAATAAAACCCAGCTTGGCATTATAGACACCTGGACAATAAACTGACCTCAGTTTCCTTATCTATGAATTGAAGCATCTGAATGAGTGCATTCATTCATTAATTTTATCAAATATTTATTAATAAATATTTCTATTAAGAGCAGGGATTATGCTGAGGGAAGATCCTCTTTCTTCTTAAGGAGTTTGTATTCTACTGGTGACTGACCGGAAGCAGTCTTAAAGAAGTAAGTTATATTTTTGGTTTTGTTTTGATGGGTCGAACTAAGTATTTTTAAATTCTGAGAGAAAGGAGCTGTAGATAAAAATATATGGAAGATTCTGGAAAGTGGGAAGACTATCTGTAGAAGAAGGTGAGCTGTCCCCAGAGGCCAGAGAGAGAGGGTCGGGTGTTCCTTTGTGATAAAAGTTTTACTAAAGAAGGTCACAGGTTTGCAGATTGGAAGGTGAGAGAATTTTATCATTAAAAAGTCTTTGATTTTCCTCCTGAAGTCACCTGCTGAGCCATGAGAAGGCTACTATGGGACAGAAGAATTGAAGAAAGCAGTAAAGTCTTAAGATGGCCACTGTGGAGAATGGGACAGGAGGGCCCTGGGACTAATGCCTAGTGGTGCCAATCGGTACTTTTGGTGATTTTTACATCATAAGAGTACAAGTGAGTGGAGAACACAAACAATTCAGTTGGTGTGAGGTTGGGGCATTGATACACAGCATGATGTGGAGACCATGGTAGCCAAGGGCTGGAGGAAATTGGTAAAGACTAGTTGATACAAAGAAGGATTTGTTCTGGTTGGATGGGAAGATAAGGGGAGGGTGGCAGGAGGAGAGGAAGGCAGGAGGGCGATTGGGGGCAAAGGGATTGGATACCTCACTGAGACAAAGGCAAGTATAGCGGGAATCATGAGAGCGCTAGAAGAGGCAAGGTGTGGTCAGCAAGGGCAAGGTTTGGATTTAAGATTTTACAAAGGAGCAGTTTGAGGAGTATGGTAACTGGGGTCTGGTGGGGAGAGTGGACAGTGAGAAAGAGAGAGGGGGGGTTATTGGAGCTCAGGGGGCCTAAGAACTGGGAGATGGGAGAGTGGTCTGCTTCATCTGCTTACATGGAGATGAAGGCGGCTGGAGGTCCAGTAGAGTTTCGGGCAGAGAGGATCACGGTCCCTTGTAGCTCTAACGTCATATATTTTGGATTTATAAAAGTAACCAATAAGTAAGAAAATGGTGACTTTTAGTGAAGTTCAGTGAGCGATACTGGGTAAGAAGTGGTTAAGAATTCCTTTATTTTACCAAAGCAAGTCAATGTTCGTCTCCAACCAAATATTATCGCGTCGTATGTCATCGCGGAAATGGGGTAAGTTTTGATTCAGAAGTCGATCTAACCCCATCACTTATCATCTGTGTGGCGTAACTTCTCCAAGAATCTTTCGTTATTTGTAAAACGGAAATCACAATATTGATTTCCTGTGGTCGTTGAGATTTTCATATACTATGTCATATATGAAATGGGTTCCGAAGATGATTTGTTTAGTAACCCCTCTTTCAACCCCCTGCATGTCCTGCCCTGGGTCCATATGGGAGGTGCCACATGAAGAGACTATGCCTGTCCCTGGACCCAGGTGATCGGTTCCAGGGTGGGCACCTGGCCCAGGGGAAGCCAACATGCCCCCCTCTAACATTTTGTACTCCAACCACAATGAGTATGGTTAGTCTCCCTACCACGGCTGAAATCGTGGGGTGTCAGATGTAAAAGGAATTTTTTTCTTTTTGAGAAATGGAGCTGGTCTGTAGATAGAAGCCAAGCTATCCCCTCTTTTGCTTGAATGGCAGAGGTGGGTTTCTTAAAAATGGTGCCGACACAGTGTGTGAAAGTTACTGGCAGAGGACCTAACCCAGTTCACGTGTTGCACAATGGCTTTTATTTTTTTCAAGCATGGCTACGTAGGAGAGGGATTAGGAGTCAAAAGTAACTACGTGATTTATCAGACACTGCAAACACACGCGTGCATGTGACAGAGACAGAGGCAGAGGCAGGACGGGAGGCAGAAGGCGGGCAAACGCAGGAGAGAAGAATATGAGAAATGACCCACGAGAAGGCTTTCCCAGCTACAGGATAAACAAGTCACCAGTGTCTGCCCAAAGTACTGAACATGCTTCCTGTCCCTACCCTCTCCATCGAGCAGCGCTCCTGGGGAAGGCACAAAAACATCAGAAGTCTTAAAACCAGAAGACAACGAGAGGAGCAACACGGGTGATCTGGAGCTGAAACAGCCACGAGGAGCCAGAAAACGGGGGAGGGGGACTGTTCCACTGAAACGTGCAGCTGACAATTCGAAAAACTTAGTCACCAGCCTCTGAGAACAGATCACAGAGCAGGGAGGCTGGACTGAGGCACAGCAGGGGGAAACATGTCCTAAGACTCCGAGGTGCTGAGCGCAAGGCTTTGAAACTCACAGCCTCTGAAACCAGAAACCTAGACGACCAACTCATGGGAAAAAGCGGAGAAATCCGCTTTGTGTTTCGACGTGCAAATATGACTAACGCCCCTCTGATTGAGGCTTTTGAATGTGGAGACAATTCCAAAGGAATCGTCTACCAGTGAGCATGATTATATTTGATCCTCAAAAAATTCACAAAATGTGCCTCAATTTTGAAAATTGCCATTTTGTGCCTAAATGGCCTTTTTAAAAAAAAAAACAAACAAAAAAAAAAAACAAAAAAAAAACAAACCCTGCTTCACTATTTCACTCAACCTAAATTCCCTTATCGTTCTAACCATAAATTTAAGAAAAACTGCATTCATTTTTACCCGTTCTGTGGGGGACAAGCACACACAGAAACAAACGTGGATGGTGACAATGTCAACACTAGGTTATGAGCACCCAGATGATTCAATATTTATTTTAATTTTAGATCTCCTCATCAGACCAAAGACACGACCATTTTAAATGTTTATGGAGAAAGTAAGAGATCCCAGAGAGGGTATCACCAAACTCCGCCAAGACCGTGGACTCCAGTTTTAGGGACAGGGAGCCTGAGGGCCAACGTGGTAAGATTATTTCTTGCTGGTTCTGAGTAGGGTGACCTGGTTGGGTGAGGGGGAAAGCTGGAAGCGGCACTACCCCAGGGGTCATTGCAACAGCTGAGGAGGAAGGTGAATGGGCTGAAAGACCAGAAGAAAAGGGAAGAAAGGATGGGAGGATTTCGAGAGAAAGAAGGAAGGCTCAATGGCTCCTCATGGCTCACCAGAGGTGGAGACAGAGAGAGAAGCAAACAGTGTAGCTAAATGTAAACTACATAATAGATATATTTTTAGGTCTCAAGGATCCTCTTCAGAACTATATAATGTGGCAACAAGTTTCCGTGTGCACCTGACTAAACAAAACACTCTAGAAGGTATACTTAGGCCCACGTCAAGTGGTGTTTGTAATTAGAACCCCTGGGCCCTCTTCTCCGCTCCGCCAATTTTGGGAAATTGAGGTCATCACGGTTTGTTCCCTGGTCTGTAAAATGGTGGGTGTGTGGGAGAGAGGACTGGATGTTCAAAAAGAATCACAGAACAGCCTGACAGAAACACCCAGGGGGAAAAAAAAAATGGCGCCAGACAAAAATTAATTCTGGAAATCCTTTTGTAAATTGTACCGGCTAATGTGAACTTAGTCTTTAAACGAGAAAAACATGAAGGCAGAGGTAAGATTTTGAGAGGTAATTTCAAATAATTGCTGTGTTCTCTGCACACAGGAGTGAGCAGCCTGGCTTTCTGAATAAATGGCCATTTACAGCTGTCATCGCCTGGCAAAGCCCCCAGGGGCATAGCCACCCGGATGGCCCCCACACAGACGAGTATGTTCAAAGACACAGAAGGAATTTTCATACAAAAGAACCTTTCTTCTGGCATTAGTAGCCATTGAGTCAGATTGTGATTGAAGAGCAGCGCATTTGTATTATTGTCGCACCAAGGTTGGATTTTTGCACTGGCATGAAGCATGGAAAATTATCCCTTTTCCCTCCAAAGAGTCATGCTGATTTCCTCGAAACATGTAGCACGTTAGTGTTGCTCAGGGCAACTGACTTAATTCAAAGAGATCCTGCTTGTGAGTGACAGCTGAAGCAAGGTGAAGTTTATTTGTGATAGATATGAGAATGGGATCTAATAGGTATGCAGAGAGATATCAGGCAGTTAGGAGAACAGCAGCAGATTTCAGAGAAGTTTAGCCAGCTGAGAAGAGCCCATTACGGAAGGTTGAGTTCTTGCGAGAATTTGCATGCAAGCTACTGGTAACTTCTAAGAAAAAGATTAACCAGAGGCATAGAAATACGTAAACAAATCTGGCTAATGCATTTTCACCCAGGGAACAGATGTCGCTACACAAAATTCCGTCCAAAACATTCTATCCAAAGCTCCCCAGACTGGGTTAGAAGTCAGATAAAGGTATTCTGGACATACATTAGTGAAACAGACAGTCCAAAGTCGACTTTGGAGATTGCACTGAATCGCCTAAGCCCTCCAATTTTATATATTCGTATGGTAATGTATGAGTGGATATGAATGTAATTGCTGCCATTTTGTTCGTTTACTCTCCTCTAAAGAAAATAAGCAACTAGTAAAACTTCCAAAGACATGCATTTTTAACCAAAGAAACATCTGAAAATGAATTGTTTATTGAACACGGCGTCCGGTGAATTCTAATTTGCTAGCTAAGTCTGCAGCCTGACAGTAGTCATTACTGAGTCACAGACTGACTGATTTCAGATTGCGCTCAGAGCTCGTGGGAAGCCATGGAAAGTAACTACAATAGTCATGTATTCCTGTATTGTTTTATATGCTTTTCCCAGACCAAAACAGACCATTTATCCTATTGTATTTCTCTGGTATCGCGTACTTATACTGCAGCACCTAGGGCATTATGTTTCACTTAATTTTCTTCCGTATCAGTCTCCTGCTTGTCTGAAATCCTTAAAGAGCAAAGAATATGCCTCATCCTTCTGTTTTTAGCTCCTGCCCAAGAGTTTGGCACAGCAGTATCCGTCAATAAAAATGTAGTGAATGAATGAATGAATGAATGGATAATTGCTTTCTTCAATTTTTATCAACCTTCATACATCAAAATCTAATACTGTTCTAGAAAGCCAACGAAGGGAATCAGAATAAGTCATCCTGAAGTATGCCACTTTGGCATCAAGATTATTTTGAGCTAGAGACAGTGTAGAATCGACAGATACAAGATGAATTCTCTGCCCTTCTCTTTTCTGCCTAAAGGTAGCGCATACTTTTCCACTGGTGATGGTGTCCCTCTCTCTTCCCCACCCTGCCCAGAAAGAGAAGAGCAACTCACATCACCAGAGACAGGGGAGGCAGCAACAAGGCTAACTTGCTTAAAGAGATCTTACTAAAATAACCTTTATCTCTCTTAATTTCCTAGTTACTTCCCCAATACACATGGGACCCTGAAGCCCAGCCCCTCCTGTGTTGCTGAAGGTGTATATAACCCCCGAGTCTAACCACTTCCTTGAGTTTTGCTTCTTTTTGTGAGCTCCCATGCATGTAAGTATTAATAAAAGCTATGTATCTTTTCTCTTAGGAATCTGTCTTTTGTTAATTTCATTGACAGGCTCTCAATATAAGAGGGTAGAGGTTACCCTCTCCTCCCTGACACCATTATATTTCTTTCTTTTTTTCTTTCCTTTCTCCCTTTCCTTTTTTCCTTCTTTCATTCTCTTTCCTTCTTTCCTTCCTTCCTCCTTTCCTTCCTTCCCTCCTTCCTTCTTTCCCTCCTTCCTTCCTTCCCTCCTTCCTTCCTTCCTTCCTTCGTTCCTTTTCTTTCTCTTTCTCTCTTGCCTTCCTGACTTCCTTTATTTTTTTCTTAGAGCGCATGTATGTGAGCCTAGGAGAGGAAGAGGGACGGAGAGAATCTCAAGCATAGAGCTCCACGCAGGGCTCAATCTCAGAAATTTGAGATCATGACCTGAGCCAAAAACAAGAGTGGGGTGCTCAACCAACTGAGACACCCAGACGCCCCTATTGTCTTTATTTCTTATATTTTAACATTATATATATTTATATATTTTAACATTTCAAACTATAAAACAAAATCAAAGTAACAAACTTCTACATTGACCACATGGGACTCTTTTTAAAGACTTTTCCTTCCTGTTAACCTTTCAAGCCAAAAAATTAACTCAAAAGGTTTCCACTTTTTAGCCTCTGCCTTAATTACTTATTCTCAGTTTCTATACCTTTGGCAAAGCAATTTTCTTCTTTCCAAAGGCCATCCCCAAAGCTCCTTTTTGTTAATGAAGACGCTCTCCTTGCGCAAACTTGAGTCAGGGGGCTCTGAACTCTCTTCTCAATGAGGCCTCAACTTCAGGACTCCTGTGTCCATCCGTGCATTGCCCGATTTTAGCAAAAACCCCGCTAAGTCAGGAACAGAGAAATTCTCCCACTTGATAACTGATCACGTTGATGTCTGATCAAATTCCTGACCCCCTCACTTCCCCCAGGTGATGTCTAATCACATGGCCTGCCTTTAGCAAAAGTCCTGTCAAGCTGAGTTAGCCAGAATCTCCTTTATCCCTATGTTTCCTTAGTAATGTCCCATCTGCTGACCCCACCCTGATCCTGGGCTATAAGTCTCCACCTGCAAATGCTATCTTTAGAACCGAACCCAGTTTTGGAGCACCTGCATGGCTCGGTGGGTTAACTGTCCAAAGCTTGACTTTGACTCAGGTCATGATTTCACAGGTCATAAAACTGAGCCCCGCATTAGGCTCTGTGCTGACAGCATGGAGCTTGGTTGGGATTCTCTCTGTCCCACTTTTTCTACCCCTCTTCTCTTCTCTCTCTCAAAATAAATAAATAAATAAACTTTAAAAAAAAAAAAAAAAGAACTGATCCCAGTTCTATGTGGAGGTCTCTCTTCCCCTCTTGCAATCATTCCTGAATAAAATCTCTTTCTTCCACTTTACTGTCAGGTTCTGATTTTAACAAGATGTACCGGGACCAGTAGCTCAAAAAAGACCTCCAGCAAAGATCCTCCCTCCATTTGTCGCTTGCTTTGCCCTGCTAGAGAACAATCTTCAAAAATTTTTCAACATGGCTCTCATTCCTTTCATCATCCATCTGGTAAGAAGCACCAGATAGACTGTAAAACTAAACTCATCATTGCTGCAACCAACGGTAGATGACTTAGTGGCCGTGCACGAACTGGAACCAAAAACAACGTACACACACTCAGAAAACCAAAACCATTAGAGAGGACCGAAGAATCTAAAGAACTGAGAGTCAGTAACAGAAAGTTACAGTTCTGCTTTTTGTTATTCACACTGGGAGCCAAGATGAGATAAGGTTGGGCGTATACAGCCCCTAAGGCTTACTTCCCAAGCAGTGCATTTCTCCAGGCTTCCATGTCTAGCCCACTTGAACATAGCACTGCTGCCTCCAACATCCTTAAGGTACAATGTTTTTAATGTCAACAATCTGCATCTGATGCATACGGCAAAAATGAACATGGGGCGCGTGGCTGGCTCAGTCAGTAGAGCATGCGACTCTGGATCTCGAGGTTGTGAGTTCGAGCCCCACATTGGGTGTAGAGATTACTTAAAATCTTAAAAAAAAAAACGAACATAATAATCAAAGAAGGAACTGGTAAGACATGAAGGCTATTTCAAAGAGATTAAAGAGAGCGCCCCAGTGTCACAGTCATAAAGCATCTGATTTCGGCTCAGGTCATGATCTCATGGTTTGTGGGTTTGAGTCCCACATGGGGTGAACAGGAGCCTCGCTTGGAATGGGCCCCGCTTCTCTCACTCTCTCTGCCCCTCCTGAGATTTTCTCTCTCTCTCTCTCTCTCTCTCTCTCAGCCCTTTGCTCACTTGTGCCCTCTCCCTCTCTCTCTCAAAACAAAAAGAGAGAGAGAAAGAAGACTGAAGAACAGAGAGATACAGAATCAATTACGAATGCTGTAATAAATTTGCTAACAGAGGTAAAATGTGTTAATATTTAATGGACAATCAGTTGTAAATCTTGAAATGATCTTTTATACCAGTAGGAAATGAACTGTTTCTCTAATGGAACAATATTCATTTGCATCATTGCAGACAAGAATCATTTGTACGGCTATCAGTTTTCCATAAGCTAACTTCTTCCCTTACATAGATGTACAATTGCCTAGATAATAAGTCAAAGGTACACATCGCTACAGAATCAGATAATCTCCAAAGGGATTGCCAACCCTTTGTTGAAAGGACACTTGGCAAGCTCTTTTACCCACTTCAAAGTCTTGGACAATCTCTCCTGACATCCTTTTGGAATTTAATTATCTTCCCTATTCCTCTTTCTTTCTCATTATTATTTCTTTCCTTCTTTTCTCCTCAGGTATATGCTGATCACTTACTGCGTTCTAGAGCAGCACTGACGAACAGAACTCTCCACGATAACGGAATTACTTTCTGTCCATGCTCTCAAGTATGGTAGCCACTAACCACCCATGGCTATTGAACAGTTGCAATGTGGCTAGTATGACTATAGATTTTAATTTGGCTTAAACTTGACTAATTTAAATCTAGATAGCCACACGTGGCCTGGGTCCTTTAAGGGAAGGCACAATTGCAGCTACTGTGTGGGATTCATCAGCGTGTAAGGTATTGTACCCCCGAGTCCCACCCTTTTTCCCTATAAGCTTGTGTGTTCGTAGAGAAGTTCAGGCAGTAGGAAAACCACCGTTTTAGAAGATAGCAGGTGAGCACAATGATGGTGTGTGAACGCAGAGGAGAGACTACTTCTAGCTCGGTAGATCACTTTAGACAATGTTGGATAAAACTTGCCAAGATGCTAGAGAAAGACATTCCAGAAAAGGGAAGAGCATGGCACAAATATCGAGGTAAGTAGGTGCAATGGGTGTATTTAGGGATGCAGGAGTTACCCTGGTAGGCCAGGGCACAGAGCTCAAGTAGGCAAGTGGTGAGAGCTGAAGTTTTCTAGAAACGAAAAGGCCTTGAAAACAGACTACGAAGTCCTTTTGAAAATCACTGATGAGCTTAGGAGTTTGTCCTGTAAAAGTTATGGGAAGTCACTGAATGCCCTACACGGAGGACGACGTGACCAGATATTTACTTTTTTTAAAGAATCCCCATAAAGGCACCACGGAAGACAGATTGGAAGGCAGGAGCCAGCAGTGTTTAGGATACCCATCGGAAGGCTGTCAAAACCATTGACGTGAGAGGTGATGGGGTCTGCACTAACATCATGGTAACCAATAACATCGGGGGCATTCATTCGACACGGCTATAGCCCAAGATTTAGTTTAGTTTTTGATAGAATATGTATATATGCATGTATGTGTATATATGTCTATGTGTATATATGTGTATGTGTATACAGCTCTGTAGGCATATATACATATGTACGTGTATACAGGTACGTATTTGTATACAGGTATGTAGGTGTATATAGTTACGTATGTGTATATGTATACACACACACACTTTCCAGGCAAAATGACTGTTAGGGGTGAACTTAAACATGGCAACTCTGACAAGAGGAAAAACTATTTTCATTTCTGCACCCAGCTCTGTGAATCTCTATGTGATTTAGGAACAGGCCTTCAATGACTTATACAGGGTCAACCTTGGACAAAATTGTAAAAGGTTTTAGAAGCATTCAGCCCCCCCTTTCCCTATTTAGCCTGCATAGCTAACATGTATTTATTGATCACTTATCATGTACCTGGACCTTCATTAGGATCTTAAATTATTAGTTTCCTATGTCCGCTATAACAAAGTGTACCAGTTTAGTGGCTTGAAATACCACACATGTATTATCCCCCACTTCTGAAGGTTAGAAATGTGACATTCTCACAGGGATACAATCAGGATGTCAGCAAGACTATGTTTCTTGCTGGAGGCTCTAGGGTAGGATCCGTTTCCTTGCCTTTTCCAGCTTCTGGAGGCTGTCTGTGTTCCTTGGCTCAGGGTCACTTCCTCTACTTAAAAGACAGTAATGGTGGGTCAAGTTCTTTACAGCCCTTTGACCTTCTCTTCTGTCTCCCTCTCCCACTTTTAAGGGTCCTTCTGATGACACGTGGACCCACACAGATAATTCAGGATAAATCCCTAGGTTGAGTCCATTGATGCATACCCTTAATTCCACTTGTAACCTTAATTCCCCTTTGCCATTTTTCCATCCCAAGTTCCTTAACTGTAATCAACCACGAAGTCCCTTCTGACATATAAGGTAACATATTCACGGATTCCTGGGATTAGCGTGGACATCTGGAAGGGGGTAATATTCTACCTACCACAAATACATTATTTCATCCAATTCCCACCACATGATTACTATGATTATTTCCATTTTAAGGGGGCTTAGGACTCTAGCACTAGGTTGTAGATAATGAAACTAAAACTTAGGGAAGTTGAATTCAATGACCCAGCGGGATGTTTTGAGCTTGAGGCTCTCATCGCACTTCAGGGGCATAGACAGTTGTCTACTTTGCTGACTGTAGGGAGAGCCTGGATCCCAGGCAAGGCTTTGAGGACAGGAGGGACAGGATTCGGAGAGTGTTGTTATCTCAGAGTCAAGTCAGACGGCGCCTCACTGCCTTTCTTGTCCCGGGAGCCATCCACTTGCAGGATCAAAAGACAAATGGGCCACGTACATTCAAAATTAGCTCTCCCTAAATAAAACATTAAGTTTATTTTTTAAATGAGAGAAAAGCTAAAATGTTACTATAAATCGTATACCAAATACGTGCACGGAGATCACACGTGGTCATTTCAGAAATCCAGAAATATCAGGCACATTCGGTGGAAGCCAGTCTTTGAAAAGATACGGTCTGGTTTTAAAGCTAAAAAAATGTGTAATTCTATGGTCCCTTTGTTCGTTCTCTCGCCCCGGCCTCCTTCATCAGCTAAAAGTGCAACAAATCCAGCTGCGGGTCTCCTAGGCAGGGCTGGATTTCTTTGTTTGAAGCTGGTTATACACTTGTGTTCACCCTGTGCAAATTCACGGAGCCGTGCACTTATGATTTGTGTCCTTTCAGGACGTACGCTACGCTAATAAATTTAAGGAGACACTAATACCAGAGAGTGAGTGCAAGGGGATGGTCTCAATGGAGGAAGCAGGACTGCTGGGTGGCCGAGGGCAATTTACCCTGGAGTTTATGCTCCAAGGCCCTCCCCGCTCTGGGTTCTCATGAGCATGAGACATGCTGCTAAGGAGCAGCTGGGTGTTCTAGGTGGAGAAGGGAAGTCAGACTCCCATGAGATATCACCTCCAGAAAAAAAGGAAAGAAGGAACAGATTTCTGAGGATTCAGTGATTCCTTTTCTTTTTTAAAATACATATGCACTTTTTGATTTTAAAAAGCAAACAAAAATGAACAGAGTACTCACTCTCGTAGAAGTCATAGCGCCATGGAAAAGCACGCTGCACAGGGGAGCAGGAAAGACCACACCCAAATCCGTGGCAAGCAGGAAAGACAAATGCTTCAAACTGCTGCTCTATTGACTCCCAAACAGTCAAGTTTCAAAACGTGTGGTCTGGTGCATCTTAATGTCTTTTGAATCCCTGCCTTCATGGAACTTACTTGCTGAAGTGGGGGTGGAGACAGACTGACCAAAAACAAACCAAGTGCAACATAGAGTAATTGACAGGGGACAAGTGCTATGGAAAAAAATAAATAAACCAGGGAACAGGAAAGGGAGGGCCATGGCGGTGGTGATGAAGATAAGGCGTGATTTTTAAAGAAGGTAAAGAAGGACGTCCTCGTGGAAATATGGCGTTTAAGCAGATGCCTGAAAAATCAGCATCCTGTGGGCATCTGTGGACACGCATCAATGTAAGGGGAGCGGTAAGTGCAAAGGCCCAGAGGTGGGAGGCAACAAGGAGTCAGTGGGTTGGGGCAGAGCTGAGTGCGGGGTGAGCGGCAGGAAAAGTGTTCACAGCGGGGAGGGGGGTGTGGGGTGCAGACCTGGCAGGTGTCTTGAGCCACAGCAGGGAGTCTGGCTTTTACTCTGAGTGGATTTGAGGAGGAATTGATCACAGGAGTGATATAATCTGAGTTAGACTATAACTGGATCATTCTGAAACTATACTGAGAAAAGACAATTTGAGGGTTGTTGTAGAAGCAGGGAAAAGAGCTCGGAGCCTAAGCAATGATCCAGGTAAAGACAGGAACGCTGATGGAGGGAAGAGTAGATAAGGAGAAAAGGGATCCGACTTTGTTTATCCTTGAAGTCAGACCAATATGACTTCCTGACAGACTGGATGTAGGTTAAGGGAGAAGGAGAGTCAAGAATGATTCTAAACTTTTTGGACCGAACAATGAAAACATACAGCAGCCTCTCGCAGTCATGGGAAAACTTGGGAAGTTTGGGAAAGTCCATGGGAAGGACTCAAAGAAAGCGAAAATACAGACCACAGAATGGAAGAGAATATTTACAACTTATATCTAATAATGGTCTAGGTCCCAGAATATATAAAGAACACTTATAACTCATCAATAAAAAGACAAGTAACACAGTTAAAAATGGACAAAGGATTTGAATGGATATTTTTGCAGGGAAATTGTACAAATGGCCAACAAGTACATGAAAAGGTGCTCAACATCATTAGTCATCAGAAACATAGTAATCAGGGGGCGCCTGGGGAGCTCAGTCAGTTAAGCGTCTGACTTGTCATTTCAGCTCGGGTCATGATCTCATGCTTTGAGGGACTGAGCCTGTGTGGGACTCTGCTGACAGTGCAGAGCCTGCTTGGGGTTCTCTCTCTCCCACTCTCTCTGCTCCTTCCCTGCTCATACACACACACTCTCTTTCCCTCTCTCTCAAAATAAATAAATAAGCATTAAAGATTTAAAAAAGGAAAGAAACATGGAAATCAAAACCAAATGAGGCAAATCTCATACGTAGTAGAATGGCTGTATTCCAAAAGATTGACAGTAAAACAAGCATGTGGAGAAATGGGAACCCCCATACATTGCTGGTGGGAATGGAAAACTGTGCAGTCACTTTGGAAAACAGTTTTGAGGGAGTCCCTCAAAAACTTAAATGTAAAGTTGCCATATGACCACCGATTTGACTCTTGGTATATACCCAAGAGACCTGAGAACTACGTTCACTCAAAAACAGGTACACGAACGTTCATAGCAGCATGATTTATGACAGTAAAAAATAAGAACAAACATCCATTAACTGATGAATGGATAAACACAATGTGGTGTATCCACACAGTGGAATATTATTCAGCAACAAAAATATTCAATACTACTGATACATACTAACAGACAAAACTTGAAAATGTTCTGCAAAGTGAGGGAAGCTAGTCACGAAAGATCATGTATGGTATTGTATGATTCCATTTAATTAATTTATTTTTGAGAGAGAGAGAGAGAGAGAACAAGTGGGGGAGGGGCAGAGAGAGAGGAAGAGAGAGAATCCCAAGCAGCCTCCGTAACGTCAGCATGGAGACTGACATGGGATCGAACTCATGAACCGTGAGATCGTGACCTGAGCTGAAATCAAAAGCCAGATGCTTAACCAACCGAGCCACCCAGGTGCTCCAGTATGATTCCATTTAAGTAAAATGTTCAGAATAGGTAAATCCATAGAGATCGAAAGTAGGTTAGAAGTTGCCAGGGGCTTGGGGAAGGCAAATGGGGAGTCATCACTAGTGGGTATGAAGTTTCTTTTTTAGGGGCACCTGGGCAGCTCAGTCGGCTGAGCATCCGACTTCAGCTCAGGTCACGATCTCACAGCTTGTGAGTTGGAGCCCCATGTCAGGCTCTGTGCTGACAGCTCGGAGCCCGGAGCCTGCTTCGGATTCTGGGTCTCCCTCTCTCTTGGCCCCTCTCCCACTCGTACTCGTGCTCTGTCTCTCTCTCTCTCAAAAATAAATAAACACCAAAAAAATATTTTTTTTTAATTTTCTTTTTAGGGTAAGAAAAAGGTTCTGATCAGAGTATAGAGATGGTTACAAACACACTAAAAACCATGGGATTATACACCATTAAAGGGAACATTTTACGATAGGGTGAATTATATCTCAAATTAAAAAAAAAAAGAATGAACGTCTTTGACAGTTATTCTTAAAAGAATATCTATGAGCAGGACATGTATCAATTATTCAGACTTAGCATAATAACAGTAATAAAACCAGTACAGTCTGGCATCAAAGTAGACTAATAAAACAGAAACTAAAAGTCAGAGGCAGGTCCATGTGTATAGGGAAATTTAATATATAGTCAACTGGTACCACAAATCAATGGAGAAAGAATAGATTGTTGTATAGCTACGGTTAGCAAAGCGGACCTACTATCAGAAGCAAATAAATCTGAATTACTAGCTAACACCAGACAGATGGAGTCCACATGGATTAAAGACCTGAAGTTATTGGAAAATGGGATGTTTCTTGTGACTTTCGATGGGGAAACCTCTTTTTTTTTTTAATTTATTTATTCTTTGAGAGAAAGAGAACGAGCGAGAGAGTCAGCAGGGGAGGGGCAGAGGGAGAAGGAGACAGAGGATCCCAGGCAAGCTCTGTGCTGACAGTGTGGCGCCCCATGCGGGGCTTGAACCCACAAACTGTGAGATCATGACCTGAGCCAAAGTCGGATGCTCAACTGACTGAGCCACCCAGGCGCCCCACAATGGGGAGAATTCTTCAAATGAATCTTCAAACAATAAATCTCAAACTTAATGAGTTCGATTACACTGAAGTTAAAAATGCATGTTCAGCAAAGCACATCGTGGACAAAATTAAGACAGGTACAGGATGGAAAAATGATCGGCAATGGTTAAAATCAACAAAAGGTTAATATCTGAGCATACAAGAGACATTCTCATATCAACAAGGAAAAAGTAACAATTCCAATATAAAGTCAACAAAGGATACTACAAGGCGATTTATAGCGGAGGAAAGTCACATGACTAAGGAGCATAAGAAACAATGATGTGATAGTGAACTGAGACAGGACACATCCCCTAATAAACAGGCAAAATTAGAAAGATGGAAAATGACAACTGTTGACAGGGATGTAGGGATATCTGAATCCTCATGCACTGCTGGAGGAAATGGAGACTGATGTTGTCAGCTGTCAGACTGATGTCCTGTTCCGGGTATACGTTCAAAGAAATCCTCACACGGATCCGTAGGGAGAAGAATTTGAGTAAAATTATTGCAACATTCATATTGGTTTTGGTATCGGGAAGCTATAGACAGTCTTGCAATGTACCACTTGGGAGAGGGGATACATAAAATATATATACTTTCTAAAATTCACCCAGCCCTATGTGTGCACACATACATGCGTGCCAGATATAAATGCTCAATGGCCTTAAGAATAACTAAATCTTTATTTCTGCAAATCTGATTTGCCTGGGCCTGTTCCTAATTCTAACCACAGAGAACCTCATGTTTTTCTTGGGTCTCAGCTCACCTACTCACACAGAGCTTACCATCCCAGGTTGGAATAACACGACTTCTAAAACCCACACTCTCTTAACCCTCAGGCCGAAAGAACGATGCTTTTGCATTTTTTCCACGTTCTGAATTCCCAGTGCAGGCACAAACTGGTTCTTCTGCTTATCCTGTGAGCCCTGAAGCTACACTTGATCTGTCTCTGTTTTCCTGCCAAGAGACTAGATCTTCTTTTAAAACTAAACCTAAGGGGCGCCTGGGTGGCGCAGTCGGTTAAGCGTCCGACTTCAGCCAGGTCACGATCTCGCGGTCCGTGAGTTCGAGCCCCGCGTCAGGCTCTGGGCTGATGGCTTGGAGCCTGGAGCCTGTTTCCGATTCTGTGTTTCCCTCTCTCTCTGCCCCTCCCCCGTTCATGCTCTGTCTCTCTCTGTCCCAAAAATAAAAAATTAAAAACGTTGAAAAAAAAAAAAAAACAAAAACTAAACCTAAGCAGGAGCTCTGGGTCCACTGTCAGATTCAGACCTCTTGCCAGCTCTTGACCTTGATCAGGAAATGAGCTTGTGGAGTTGTCTTAGACCTTGAATTTGCCCTAGTACAATGAAGGATTACTAGCACCTGGGCACATTCTTCCATACCTTGCCGTAGGGGCTCCCCTGTTCGTAGGTCCTGGCCACCCCCATCTGCCTTTCATTTTCACTGGAAGTGTAGACCATGCCCAATGCAGTAGGCTGAATAATGGCCCCTGAGTTGAGTCCTCTTCCTGTTTCCTGGGACCTGTGAATCTTGCCTTGTAGGGCAAAAGGGACTTGGCAGATGTGATTAATTTCAAGAGCTTTAGAAGAGGGAGATTTTCCGGGATTACCCAAAGGGCCCAATGCAATCACAGCAATCCTTAAAAGAGGGATGATGAAGGAGTTAGAGTAAGAGGAGAAGGTGACCCGAAACGGAAAGAGACTGGAGTGACTGGCTTTGATCATCAGGAAGGGACCACAAGCCAAGGAACAGAGGTGGCCACCAGAAGCTGAAAGTACAGAGAACATCAGAACCTTCGTGCTGCCACCTTGACTTTAACCCAGTGACACTGATTCGGGAGTTCTGACCTCCGGAACTTTGAGAGAATAAACTTGCGTTATTTAAGCCATTACATTTGTAGTGACTTGTTATGACAGAAATAGGAAATAAGTACACACCAGAAACACTCTCAACGTGTTATACTGAACACCTCCTAATCCTACAACTGAGGGCTCTTTTCCTTTTCCTCTTCCTTCTGAGCCTCTCTTGGGAGGCTGCCAGTTGTAGCAGCAGCAAAAATATGGGTTTTAAGGGGAAAAATCCAGATCTGGTTCTAAGTAGTGTTTCCATGCAAGAATTCTTTCTTGTCCTTTCTCAAAAAATTTGTATGTGTTTCTATATCCTGGGGAAGATCAGTTGAGAAATTGGGGAAAGGAGAAAATATAATTCTCCAGCAAAAACGAAAGCTTAGCCATCAACATAGAAGGGGAATATTTATGATCTAACCAGCCAGTCTTACTTGTAGCTGTTGCTATACGTGTGTGCTTCTGACTTTACCTGCTGCTAAGAGTGAGTCATTCTGGCCCATAAAATAACTATTAGTAGGTTTATACACATCGTATGCTTTATTTAAGTCCTATAGATGATGTTCTAAGAAACAACAACTTTAGAAGCAAGTAAATCCTTAAACTGGCAATTTCTACACATGAATTTTATTGTTACGTTCACCTTTTTGGGAGATCCAAATATTACATTATTTGAATACTAGCCAGTGCTGTTTTCTGGCATTTTCCAACATTTGAACATTTGCTGTGGTTTAAAGATACTACTCAACTTAATATTTCTTACTCATCAAACACAAAATTTTAGATACCCATACTAGTGAGTAAAGTGCATAAAGAATGCTGGAAGTATTTTCACCATAACTTATAGTTTGGGGAAATTCCTGAGAAATCAGATAAATTATTGTATCTCATTCTTGAACCCCCCACATTAGTATCTATTAGGAATTTGGATGCCCCAGTTCAAATTCCCACTCTATCATTGTACTAGTGGCACAATCTTGTGAAAATTATTATTTTAAGCTTCAGTGTTTTCATCAATCAAAAGGAGATAATAATACCACATAGGTTTGCTGCAAGGATTAAATAAGATTATATATGGGAGGTGCCAGAGACATAATAAGTCTTCAAAAAAGTTCAAAAACAACATGGGGTAAATTTTTGTAAGGTTGGATTTGGCTATGGATACTGAGATAGACAACAACAACAACAACAAACAAGCAGCTAAAGGTAATGTTGAGGGGCATCTGGGTGGCTGTCAGTTAAGTGTCTGACCCTTGGTATTGGCTCAGATCATGATCTTGCGGTGGTGAGAATGAGCCCCGTGTCAGGCTTGGTGCAGAGCCTGCTTAAGATTCTCTCTCTCTCTCTCTCTCTCTCTCTCTGCCTCTCCCCCTGCTCCTTCTCTCTGTTTGTCTGTCTGTCTCTCTCTCTCAAAAAAAAAATAGAACTTAAAAAAGATTTTAAAGGTGAAGTTAATTCTTTGGACATCAGCAAAATTAAAAACTTGCGTGCATCCACACATATTATCAAGAAAGTGAGAAGATAACCAACAGAATGGGAGAAAATATTTCCAAAATATGTATCTGGTATATACCTGATCATATTTCCAGAATATATGAAGAGATCCTAAGTCTCAACAACAAAGACACAAACTTGACTTCAAAAAGGCAAAGGACTTGAGTAGATACTTCTACGGTGAAGATACCCAAATAACCCATAAGTACACGAAAGGGTGCTGAGCGCTCTTAGTCATTAGGGAAATACAAAGGAAGAGCACAATGAGATACCATTTGGCACCCTCTAAGATGGTAATAAGAATAATAATAACAATAATAATGGAAAATAGTAAGTGTTGGGGAGGATGTGAAGAAATTGAAACCCTCACATTGCTGGTGGGAATGTAAAAGGATACGATTGCTGTGGACAACAGTTTGGTGGCTCTTCAAAAGAACGGTAAACACAGAATTGCCAAATAATCCAGCAATTCCGCTCCTACAGGTATACCCGAAACAAGTGAAAGTAGGGACTTGAGCAGACACTTGTATGATAATATTCATTGCAGCATTATGGACAATTGGTAACATGTGAAAGCAATCCAAGTGTCCACCAGGGGGTGAGTGGATAAACACAGAACAGTATATGCATACAATAGAATATTATTCAGTCATTAAAAGAAATAGATGAAGGGGATGAACAAGATACAAGAGATTAAGAGTACACTAATCTTTTTAAAAAATATTTAGTTATTTAAAGTGTTTTTTAATGTTTGAGAAAGAGAGACAGGAAGAAAGAAAGAAAGAGAGAGAGAGAGAGAGAGAATGAGCAGGGTAGGGGCAGAGAGAGAAGGAGACATAGAATCTGAAGCAAGTTCCAGGCTCTGAGCCTTACACGGGTCTTAAACCCACGAATCACGAGATCATGACCTGAGCCAAAGTCGGACGCCCAACCAACTGAGTCACCCAGGGGCTCCAATGTTTATTTATTTTTTGAGAGACAGAGGGAGGGGCAGAGAGAGAGAGAGAGAGAGAGAGAGAGAGAGAGAGAGGATCCCAAGCAGGCTTTGCACTGACAGTGCAGAGCCCAATGTGGAGCTCAAACTCACAAACTGTGAGATTATGACCTGAGCCAAAGTCAGAGGCTTAATTGACTGAACCACCCAGGCACCCGAGAATACACTTAACTTGATGAACAGTGAGTAATGTATAGAATCGGTGAATCCCTAAAACTAATAATACACCACATGTTAATTATATTTAAATTAAAAAAAAGATACTGAAGTTCTGACACCTGCTACAACATGGATGAATCTTAAAAACATTATGCTGAATGAAATAAGCCAGACATAAAATGACAAATGCTGCATAATTACATGAAATACCTAGAATAGGCCAATTCAAAGAGACGTAAAGTAGACTGGGGTCTACCCAGGCTGTCGCGGGCATGGGGAGTTACTGCTTGATGGCCACAGAGTGTCTGGTAGGGCGGTGGACCAAGTGGGACATGTAAGTGAGGACAGTAGCACATCCTGGGAATGCCATTACGCCTCCGCACTGTACCTCTAAAAATGGTTAAAATGCTAATTTTATATGAAATTTGTTTTACCCCCACCCCCACCCCATTCTAATGGGGCTTCCTCATGAGATTGTGCTTGAGGAAAGGTTTCAGTGGCTGGGAGACTGAGAAGCCACTTTCCCACGGGGTGCTGTCTCTGGGGTACTAACGTGTCCCTCGTCTTCTAAAAATTTTTTAAGTAGGCTCCACACCCAGCACGGAGCCCAATGTGGGGCTCAAACCCAAGACCCTGAGATCAAGACCTGAGATGAGATCAAGAGTCAGATGCTCAACTGACCGAGCCACTCAAGCACCCCCTGAGTGTCCCCGATCTTAACAGACATTTTATTCCTTTGCCAGATAGTCTCCTTCATTGTCTGATTTTTCTCATAACTAAAGACCTGTAAAAAGAGAGATGCCTGGATGGCTCGGTTGGTTAAGTGTCCAACTTCAGCTCAGAGCATGATCTTGCGGTTTGTGAGTTTGAGTCCCGCGTCGGGCTCTGTGCTGACAGCTCAGGGCCTGGAGCCTGCTTTGGATTCTGTGTCTCCCTCTCCCTCTGCCCCTCCCCTGCTCACACTGGCTCTCGCTCTTTCTCTCTCAAAAATAAATAAACATAAAAAAAAAAATTAAACACGGTGTGAGGCAAGAACATGACTCTCAGTCTGACCTGAAGTATGGCAGTTAAGCTCGGTGAAGTAAGAAGATGCCAGAAGGTAGAGAGGCTACCACTCTCTTAGTGTCTCCATGTTCACAAATTACTCAGGACACCCTGGTTAGGGGCAGGAGTGGTAGGGAGTAGGGTGGTTTTGAGGTGGGCCTCACCAGGCAAAGACCACAAGCCCCAAACGCAGAGCCAAGCGAGATGATGTGTGGCCTGCCCCCGAAAGTTGACTGTCCTGTTGGCTTCTCCTGACACCGGACCCACTGCACCAAGAGACCCTGAGCCAGCATATCTGTCACCATAAAACACTACCACGAGGCAAGGCCTACTGCAGAGTTAACCTTATCTGAGAGGCATTATGCGATCAAGGAAGATTTGGCAAGCTTCACGCGCTCTGCTCCGCAGAAAAGGCTGAAGTGCTGATTTTCGCTTCTCCAGCTCATTTCCACTCAGCTAAATGAAGGAACAGCAAACACAGCGTCAGTGCGATGACTGGAAGGACACAAACCAGACACGGGCTTGCTAAGTTAAGTACATTCAAAGAAGAAATATTTATATTTTACATTTTAAATAGTCCCCGAGGGAAGCGCGGTATGGTTTTCATCTCGCTTGTGTTTAAGAACTTATCGTCCTTAAAAAAAAGCAAAGCAGGCCCCGCGAGCTACGGATTGAAATGACAGTGATTTTCTTATCGTACAGATCAAAATAACAGGCTTAGAATCCAAAGGAGGCTTTCTGTGGAAATGCATGAAATATGGGCTACGCAGAAGAAAAGGTAAAAATGATTGTATTAACAATGAGCGAACGTTCCGACCGTCACACCACTGGCTGCCCGGACACAGGCCCCTAGGAGGTAATGTGTCCCAAACTTCTCCTGTATGATTATGTAACACAAATGCACGTTTTTAGGAGTGTGTCTTCTGAGATTTGGGGCAAAGAATATAGAGATTTGTGCAAAAGGGGACTTAGGAACATTCTAGAAAAACTCAGGGAAGAGGGCATGTAGATTTCTGATCTGGGTTGCCCTGCGAGATGCAGTGTGGATGGAAAAGGTGTGGTCTCTTGAGGGAATGGAGACTTTTCAAGGTCCCCATGTGAGCGGAAAGAGGAAAGGCAACTCAACCAGTTTACGGAAGGTAACCCTCAGTTCGGTCATGGGGTACAAACGTCCACTCTGTGGGAAATGATAGTACCACTTGCTGTGACACTTCAGGGTGACGAATGAAGGAATTAGCTTGCTAGGCTTTGGGTCCCAGCTTCACCTCTTACTAGCCAGGTGACTTGGGCGGAGTCACAGTCTCTGGGAGTCAACATCTCTATCTGATGAATGAGGAAAATAATAGTATTTATCTTCTTAACTTTGATAAACTCTTAGAGCACTTACTCTACGCCAGTTCCTGGGCTAACTGCTTACTCGTATTTACTCCTTGATTCTCATCATGAATTTTAGGTAGTAAAGGTGGTTGTAAGGATTAAATGAGATAATACAAGCAATTAGTTATAAAACAGTGCCCAAGATATAGAAAGTGCTTGGCGAATGTCGCTAATGTTAATATCATTATTGCTTTTGAATGAACTCAGTTTAGTCTTCAGCCATTTTCTTATATCTGGGCTGATAAAAAAATATTATTAACAAAAGCAACAATATAATGGCAGCTATCATATATGGACCGCTTATTATATTCTAGGGACTATGTTATGTTTCTTCCATATACCATATCAACCTTGCAAGGCAGAAAGTGTTACATCTGCCTCACATGGGAACTAAGGTTCAAAGCAGTTAAGGAATTTGTTCAAGTTACCACCACAAACAAGTGTCAGAGGCAGGCCTTGGAGCCCATGCTCTTTCAATATGCCAGGCTATGGAAGCCAGAACTAATAAACAAATTTCATTATTACTGAACAGACGACACGAAGAAGTAAATTCATTTGAAAGGTTGAATGATACCCATATGTGGCTATATATGTTCTCTAAACAACAGTGGACTCATGTAAGAATAACTTCCTCCAAGAAGTAGATCCCCTCCCCCCGCCCCACCACAGTGCCTGGTACACATGGGTACATCACAAATGAAGGTGGTGGTCCCAGGGCTGGCAGGGGCATGGGGGTTAGCTGTTCCCTTTATGTGATATGATGTAGACGTAGAATGATTCCCCCAAACCTCTCATGCTTTCAGTTATAGAGTCACATAAATAGTATCGTTAGTCCTTCTGCAAGGAAAGCTCTGGCTGAAGAAAGAGACAACGAAGGTCCCAGAAAGAAGACCATACCAGAACATACACTCAAAATAGACAGGCAGTGTGGATGAGAGACGATGAGTCAGGAGAGCTGGGCTCTGGGCTCAGCCCTGCAACTCACCAAGTGCAGCACCCTGGCCAGGGTCAGGGTGATGCCCCAATCTCCATTTCCTGGATTCCCAAATCTTCTGATGAGCCAACAGTAGAGTGAGACTTGGGGGTGATGTTGAAATTCAGACACACTGGTCTAATTCTGAGATGCAGTGACCCAGCCATCAACCTGATCAGAGCCTCAAACCCCAGCCCGTCTGACTCTGGATCCTTTAATGCTAATTGGAAAGAAAACGTCTGGAATTAGGATGGAGGCTGTGGCACACCTTCCAACATTGTGCCTGGACAGCTTTCTCTCGTTCTTCCAGCTCCTTTCCCCCCAAAGCCGAATCAGTTTCTCCAAACCTCTTTCTGTAGCTCTCTTTCCCTTGCTGCCAACACTTTGTTTCCCCCAAACATACTTCTGATCACACCACATTATACTAGCCTCCTGGTATTTTAAGTTCTACCTTTGTAAAATAACAGATTGAGCTGGAAGCTATCAAAGTTTCCTTGTAGGCCAAGCATTCTCCGATTCTGTATGTGGAGTTGTATATAATCACATTTCATGTCTATTTCAGAGAGCTCTGTTTAACTTTTAAGGCTTTGACATCAGATCAACAATAGCCCTGATGTAGGATGTAATTAGACAATCAGACAAATATTATTAAATGAGCTCAAATGTGAGTGTGTCTCCTCTTTAAATAAATTGTCCAGAATGAAATAATCAACTGTTTGTATAGATATTTACTGTTTGCAGACACTCTCAACTGCACTCTCTCATGTGCTTCTTACGTGAACCCTAAAAGATAGGTGTGAACCCCTCACCATACCTAAACCGTGATCTTGTCACATGTCTCATCTATCTTTTTCCGTGTTAGTCATGAAGGAAACTCTGAACAGTGGCACACCAACAGTTGAGTTCTGCAGCTAGATGTAGCCTGGGCGGTTGGCAAAAGAATCTCTCAGTGGCTCACTAGCGTTACCTTTCCTGAAAACCAAGGTGTCTTTGTCTGTTTGGGCTGCTAAAATAAAATACTTGCAACTGGGTAGCCCATCAATACCAGAATTTTATTTCCCACAGTTCTGGAAGCTCGGAAATCCTAGATCAAGTTATGGGAGGATTTAGTGTCTGGTGAAGGCCCGCTTCCCGGTCAACAGATAGTTGTCTTCTTACTCTGTACTGCCATGGTGGAGGTGAGGTGAGCTCTCTGGGGTCCTTTTTTAAGGACACTAATTCCATTCCTGAGGGCTCCACCCTCATGACCTAATCACCTCCCAAAGGCCACACCTACAAATACCATCCTTGGGGGTTAGAATTTCAACATATGAATTTGGGGGGGGGGGCAGGGGGGACACACACAGCATTTAGTCCATAGCACAAGGCTAACCATTTTCTCCATCTAGTGACACTATAAGAATAATAACAAGGGGCGCCTGGGTGGCTCAGTTGGTTAAGTGTCCGACTTCGGCTCAGGTCATGATCTCGCGGTCCGTGAGTTTGAGCCCCGCGTCGGGCTCTGGGCTGATGGCTTGGAGCCTGGAGCCTGCTTCCGATTCTGTGCCTCCCTCTCTTTCTGCCCCTCCCCCATTCATGCTCTGTCTCTCTCTGTCTCAAAAATAAATAAATGTTAAAAAAAAAAATTAAAAAAAAAAAAGAATAATAACGAAAAGACTTTCTAAGTAATTTACAAAAACCCAAGGCTAATACTTGTACAACTATAGGTAAGTACTTTGAATATCTTACTTGTGATCCTGTCCAAAAGATTAGGCTGGGGTTTCATTAGACTGGTCTCTTCTACTCAACAGGTTTCCGATATGAAGGGTGATTTATAAATTTTATGCCAGGAGAGAAATTTAAGAGGTGATACTAATCTCTTGATAATTGAAGCTTCCTCAAAGTCTTGCATTAAAACAATACTGAACACAGAATTATATGCCATTAAAAAACACACACACAAGAAAAACTCATACGAAGTAATTCTTTGGAGCCTAAAGATTTGCAGATCTCCACCAAGGATTAACAGTGGTCACCATAAATAGCTGTTTAAAACAAAGTGAAGCCATATTTCTAGACACACCTCAGCTAACTTAGGAATCTATAAGGTAACCAGATAATCAGCTTGTGAGAAGCAAATGGAGATGGTTCCTTCCTTTCACTGCCATTTAGGCAAATTAGATCTGTTTCTTATTTGTGAAGACAAAGCAATATGGCATCTCTGTGAGGTTTTCTGTTGTTTTTCAAATAGACTTTGAAAACATTAAAAAAAGAAACAACTGTGAAATATTGGTTGAATTTTCAATTCAGTTGCCAAAACACTTTAATTGATTTATGTGCTTATTCACCAAATAGTTACTAAATGCCTTCTAAGGGCCAAGTAAAGATCACGGCTCTGTAGATATAAAGATGATCAAAGTGTAGTATCTGTTCTCAAGAAGATCGCTGTCTGGTGGGAAGGAGCACTGTCTAAACAGTGATATATAATATGAGTCATGGGTACCATGGTAGAGATTCAATGGAAGGAGAAAAGATGGTGATAGGATCCCACTGGATTTGGGGAGACTTAGGCGGAAGAACAAGGGAAGAACTTCTCAAGGAAGTCATGCCCAAGGCTTGCCAGATAGAGGGAACCACCTTGCAAACACATGGAGGTGAGACACAGCAACAGTACAAGGAAAATACACAAGCAGTCTGATTTGGTTGGAATATAAAACACAAACAAAGAGGGAATGCAAATGCAATGGGAGAAGTCAAAACAGAACAAATCACACATTTATTAAGTTATTCTGTGTTAAGTAACTTGGACGTTTTCCTGAAGGCAATAGGGAGAAACAAAATATTTCAAATAGGGGAATGACGTCCTCTGATTTGTTTTTTAGAAGGTTCATTTTAACAAATTTTTAAATGCTAGGTTCTAAGAGTATAAACATGAGTGAGAGAGAGCGTTTTACCCTGGAAGAACTAAAAGTCTGGCGGAAAACACAGACAAGGAAAGTGTCGACTTCAACATTTTTGCTGAGGGCTATGACAGTAACTGGATATTTGAAAAGACAACACACAGGTAGAGTTGGCAAAGCTAAAAGAGCTCCAGAAATAGATGGGAAAGTGCTTCTCTTCCTGGAGTTGTATGGAGTATGAAGTTTGAGTCTTTGCAACACAAATAGGTTGTCGGCCTCCATTCCCTCCAACAAAATGCCTCTGAACGACTGTCAGCTCCCAGTCTTGGGTGGGGGGCGCTTAGAGGTCATCTAGCTCCATATCTCCTAATAACAGCCTTGCCCAACTGGGGAATCACCTCATGCCCAAGCAGCTTGTTCCATTGCTGGAGGTAGACGTGTCAAAAAGGGGATTCCTGCAGAGCACATCACTTCTAGTGACGCCTTTTGAGCTCTTGTCATTCTTGTCTGAGGCAATGTGTGTGATGGTAAAGACCCAAGGCCATGGAATCACAGTGGCTTTGCATTTAGGTGCTGTGTCCTTGTTAAGCTACTTAAACTTTCTGCCTCAAGTCCCTCATCTCCAAAATGGTCTCATACGGGACTTAAATGACAAGAGAAGCATTACAGGAAAGGCGATAAGTGCCTTGTATAAAGAAATTCAATTAAGTCATAGCTATCACCATTATTATTAAAGCATAATTCTCGATATGTCCTCTTTCCTCACTTCATTTTTTTTTTTAAAGAAAGCAAAACTTCCTTCCATGAACTCTCTCCAAATGTTGGTGTCAGTGCTGTACTTGTTACCTGGGTTCATCACACATAATACTATCATAGAATACTATCTCTCTTGGACACAAAAAAGATTTAGGCAATTTTGGACATCTATTCCCACCTATTCTTGTATTGTGACTGTTGATCCGGGTGACTTAGCATCCACAAGAGCATCTATATTTTCCAGGTTGGCCTGATAGCCTGGTATTTCCCCCTCCATTTTTAAAAAGGGAAATGCATTTAAAATTCCAAATGAGACCAGTTTTTTAATGCATAATAAACGCATTACGTGACCTTGTACATCTAACATTTTGCAATTGTTTGCTATATTCCCCAAATCGCAAGATAAAGAAACAGCTTCTGGTTCAAGATGGCGATGTAGAAGGATCTGGAACTTATCTCTTCCCACAGATAAATCTATAGATACATAAGGAGTAATTTCCTCTGGGGGGGGCCCCCACACGAGCTGAGGTGATATGAGCTTCCATATCAGGTGCAAGAGAAAAAACCCACATCGAGGTGGGATGGAGAGGGTGAGACACAATTTGACCATAAAACCTCACCCCCAGCGTGACAACCCACAATCGAGAGGAACTCAAAATCCTGAGCTTCTTCCTGAAGCTTTATTTCTTGAAGAATAAAGCATTTGAAGCCCACATCCCGCATCCCAACTTTAAGACCTCTACCTGAGAGATGAGCCCCCCAAAACATCTATTTTTGAAAGTCAACACGGTTTGCCCCCCCCTAGACCCATCAGGCTACAGTCAGCTCAGAAACAGTTCTTAAATCGAGCCTCATCCATGCCAGGGCCCAGTGCAGAGTGCTGGATGAAAAGTGCCCAGACTTTTCGTGAAAGAGACCTCTTTGCTTTTTTTCAAAAGCACCAGCCTGAGAGACAGGCATCCAATTTAACACACAGCTAGAGGCCTAGTGAAATACTCTTCAAAGACAGAGGCTGGCAGGCACCGCCTTAGTATTCTCCCTGTCTCACTCTAGCACCAGTGTCTCCCAGAAAGGAGCTTCTATATTTATCTGGCGCCCTGATTTTTGCAGCTGCTGCCCAGGGCAAACCTCTAGATTGCCTGGCTCTGGTGCCCAGTGAGTCTTATGCTGGTAGGTCCCACAGGACGGTCGCAAACAGAGAAAGACTTCTTAACCAGCTCCAGTGCACGGAGCACAGCAGAGAGGCGACAGGCTGAGGCAACCGGTCTTGCTGTGTAAGTTGTCTTGAATTAGGTTGTCTTTAGAGCTGTGGTCAGAGGGGCAGCCATCTAACTTAACACACATACACACATATAAGGGTTGACAGGAATCTTCTTCAGAGACCTTGGAGGCTGGGTGCCATCTTTGTGTTCTCCCTCTGCTGCGTTCTGGAACACTGGGATATCCCAGAGAGAAGCTTGTGTACAAATCTGGAGTTCCAGTTTTTACATCTGGCAGCCCCGCTTTTGTGTCTGCCACCCGGAGGACAGACCCTTCAATAGCCTAACTGTGATCGGGGTGCCTGGGTGGCACAGTTGGTTAAGCGTCCAACTTTGGCTCAGGTCACAATCTCCCAGTCTGTGAGTTCGAGCCCCGCACTGGGCTCTGTGCTCACAGCGCAGAGCCTGGAGCCTGCTTCGGATTCTGTCTCCCTCTGTCTCTGGCCCTCCCCTGCTCACACTCTGTCTCTCTCTCTCAAAAATAAATAAACATTAAAAAAAAATTTTTTAAAATAGCCTAACTGTGATGGCCAGTGTGGCTTGTGTTCAAGGTTCAATGGGATGGTGACAAAAAAAAAAAAAAAAAGAACAGTTCTCATATCGGGGCTCAGTGCTGAGGGAGCCGAAACACCTGCCTTCCACTCTTCCTTTGAAAGATGTAAACTCACACATTTAAAAAGTTACTACCTGAGGATCTAGCTTCTAATCAGCCTGAATCTAGGTGTTGATTGACATCCTTCCCTTTGGGACAGTGACAGACGACGGCACACCCTCAACTGCTAGAAGTCGCTGAAGTGCAAAGAAGGCTCCTTGGACAATCACAAAAGTTTGAGAGACAACCAAGAGCTACAGCAGGACTGAACAACCTATTTCATCTCCTGCACAAGTCCACTCCTTCAAGACTGGGAGAGAGGACTGTTTCATCGAATGCATAGAAACCAACATGGCAAGTCAAGGAAAAATGAAGAAATAGAGGAACATGTTCCAAATGAAAGAATGAAATAAAACCTCAGAAAAAGGCCTTAAGGCAACAGAGATAAGTGATCTACCTGAAAAAGGGTGCAAAATCACGGCCATAAATATGCTCGCTGAGCTCAGGAGAAGAGTAGATTAACAAACTGAGAATTTCAACAAAAAATGTACCTATAAGAAAGTACCAAATAGAAGTCACAGAGCTGAAGAATATAGTATTTGAACTGAAAGATACACTAAAGTTTCAACAGCACATTAGATGAAACAGAAGAAAGGATCAGTGAACTCAAGATACAGGACAACAGAACTAACCCAATCAAAGCATCAGAAAGAAAAAAGAATGAACACAGCTTAACAGACTTATAGGACACCATCAAACAAACCAACACACCAACATCTGCATTATAGGGGTTCAAGAAGGAGAAGGGTAAAATGGACAATTTATTTGAAGAGATAGTGGCTGAAAATTTCCCTAAAGTGGGGAGGGACACATAAATACAGATTCAGGAATTCCAGAGAAACTAAAAGAAACCCATGCGAAGACACATTATAATTAAAGTGTCAAATTCAAAGACAAGGAGAAAATCTTCAAAGCAGCAAGGGAAAAATAAGTTTTTGTGTACAAGGGAATCCCTACCATATTATCAGCAGATTTTTCCAGCAGAAATTTTGTAAGTCAGAAGGGAGTGACATGATATATTCAAAGTGCTGAAAGAAAAAAAATTGACAAGAATATGCTATCCGGCAAAATAGTTATTCAGAATTGAAGGACAGATAAAGAGTTGTAGACCAATAAAAACTAAAGAAACTTGTCACCACCTGACAGGCCTTATAAAATCTGTTCAAGGGACTTCTTTAAGCTGAAACAAAATGGTGCTAAGTAGTGAAAGGAAAACATGTGAAAGTATAAATTTCTCTGTTAAAGGTAAATATATAGTAAAATTAGAATAATCTAATGTAAAGGTGATGGATTAATCATTTGCAAAGGCATATGAAGGTCAAAGACAAACGTAGTAAAAATGACTAAAACTGCAATAATTTGTTAATGGATGCATGAGATAAAAAGAGGTAAGTTGTGATATCAAAAATAAAATGTGGGGGAGGGGTATCTGAGGGGCTCATCAGTTAAGCGCCAGCTTCGGCTCAGGTCATGATCTCGTGGTTCATGTATTTGAGCCCCTCTTCAGGCTCTGTGCTGACAGCTCAGAGCCTGGAGTCTGTTTCGGATTCTGTGTCTTCCTCTCTCTCCCTCTCTCTTTGCTCCTCCTCCACTCATGCTTGCTCTCTCTCTCTCTCTCTCTCTCTGTCTCTCAAAAATACAATATTTAAAAATTTAAAAAAACTAACATGTGGGGAGGGGATGTAAAAATGTAGAGGTTCAGATACATTCACACTTAAGTTATTAGCAACATAAAATGTATTGTTATAAATGTAAGGGTTTCTTTTTTTAATGTAAGCCTCATAGTAATAGAAAGTAAAAACCTATAGTAGCTACAAAAAAGAGAAAGAATAAGAAATCCAAGATACCTACAGAAAATCATCAGGTCTCAAAGAGAGGAAGAGAAGAAAGAAAAAAAGGAATTACAAAACAGCCAGAAAAGAATTAAGAAAATGGAAATAAGTACATACTTACAATATTTATTTATTCATTCATTCATTCATTCATTCATTCATTTAAAGAGTGGGAAGGCCAGACAGAGAAGGAGAGAGACAGAGAGAGAATCCCAATGCAGAGCAGAACTCATGAACTGTGAGATCATGACCTGAGGTGAAACCAAGAGTTGGATGCTTAACTCACTGAGCTACTCAGACACCCCAAAAATTATTTTAAATGTAAATGGACTAAATGCTCCAATCAAATGACAGAGGATGGCTGAATGAGCAAAATCAAGAACTCCCATTTATATGTTGCCAACAACAGACTCACTTCAGAAGGAAGGACACACACAGACCGAAAGTGAAGTAATGGAAAAAGAGATTCTGTGCAGATGGAAACCAAAAGAAAACTGGGATAGCTATACTTAGAACAGATAAAACAGACTTTAAGGACTGTGACAAGAGACAAAGAAGGTCATTTTATAATGAAAAAGGGGTCAGTCCAACAAAAGGACATAACATTATAAATATTTAGGCACACAACATAGCAGCTCGTAATTATAAAAAGCAAGTATTAATAGACCTGAATAGGGAAATATATAGTAACACAATATACAAAGATTGGTGCATTTTTATACACTATAACAAACTATCAGAAAGACAAACTAAGAAAATAATCCATTTACAATTGCATTAAAAAGAATAAAATACTTGGGAATAAATGTAACTAAGGGAGTGAAAGGCCTGTACACTGAAAAGTGTAAGACACCGAGGAAAGAAATTGAAGACACAAATAAGTTGAAAGATATTCCATGTTCATGGATTGAAAGAATTAATATTATTAAAATGTCCATGTTACTCAAAGCAATCTACAGGTTCAGTGATTTCCCCATGAAAATTCCCAATGGCACTTTTCACAGAAATAGAGCAAATAATCCTAAAATTTTTATGAAACCACAAAGACCCCAAATAGCCAAAGCCATTATGAGGAAGAGGAACGAAGCTGGAGGCATCATGCTCCTTGATTTCAAACTGTATTATAAAGCTAGAGTAATCAAAACAGTATAGTGCTGGCAGACCTAAACATGAGACAGCAACTATCAAAATCCTAGGGGAGAACACAGGCAACAACCTCTCTGACCTTGGCTGTAGCAACTTCTTACTAGACATGTCTCAAGAGGCAAGGGAAACAAAAGCAAAAATGAACTATTGGTATTTCATCAAGATAAAAAGCTTCGGTACAGTGAAAGAAACAATCAACAAAACTAAAATGCATCTTATGAAATGGGAGAAGATATTTGCAAACAACATATCAGATAAAGGGCTAGTATCCAAAATCCATAGAGAACTTATTGCACTCAACACCCAAAAAACAAATAATCCAGTGAAGAAATGGGCAGAAGACATGAACAGGCATTTCTCCAAAGAAGACATATAACTGCCTGATGGACATATGAAAAAATGCTCAACATCACTCATCAGGGAAATAAAAATCAAAACCACACTAAGATATTGTGACACCTCACACCTGTCAGAATGGCTAAAATTAACAACTCAGGAAACAACAGATATTGGAGAGGATGTAGAGACAGGAGAACCCTCTTACCTAACTGTTGGTCAAAATGCAAACTGGTGCAGTTACTCTGGAAAACAGTATGGAGGTTCCTCAAAAAGTGAAAAATAGAACTACCCTCTGATCCAGCAATTGTACCACTAGGTTAATTATCCAAAGGATACAAAAATGCTGATTCAAAAGGGCACATGCACCCCAAAGTCTATAGCAGCACTATCAACAATAGCCAAATTATGAAAAGAGGCCAAATATTCATCAACTGATGAATGGATAAAAAAGATGTGATGTATGTATGTACACACACACACACACACACACACACACACACACTGGAATATTACTTAGCCATAAAAAAGAATGAAATCTTTCCATTTGCTACAATGTGGATGGAACTAGAGTGTATTTTGCTAAGCAAAATAAATCAGTCAGAGAAAGACAAATACCATATGATTTAACTCATATGTGGAATTTAAGAAACAAAACAGGGGCGCCTGGGTGACTCAGTCGGCTGAGTGTCCGACTTCGGCTCAGGTCATGATCTTGCGGTCTGTGAGTTCGAGCCCTGCATCAGGCTCTGTGCTGACAGCTCAGAGCCTGGAGCCTACTTCAGATTCTGTGTCTCCCTCTCTCTCTGCCCCTTCCCCGCTCATGCTCTGTCTCTCTCTCTCAGTCAAAATTAAATAAAACATTAAAAAATTAAAAAAAAAAAGAAAACAGATGAATATAGGGGAAGGGAAGGAAAAATAAAATAAGACAAAAACAGAGGGAGGCAGACCATAATAGACTCTTTTCTTTAAACATATTTTAAGGTTTATTTATTTTTAACAGAGAGACCGAGTATCAGTGGGGGAGGGGGAGAGAGAGAGAGGGAGACACAGAATCGGAAGCAGGCTCCAGGCTCTGAGCTGTCAGCACAGAGCCCGATGCGGGGCTTGAACCCACAAACCGTGAAATCATGACCTGAGCTGCAGTCGGTTGCTCAACCAACTGAGCCACCCAGGTGCCCCTACAAGAGACTCTTAAATACAGAGAACAAACTGAAGATTGCAGAAGGGGAAGTGGTGGGGGGGCAGAATGGACTAAATGGGTGATGGGCATTAAGGAGGGCACTTGCTGGGATGGGCACTGGGTGTTATATGTAAGTGACAAATCACTAAATTCTACTCCTGAAATCATTACACTATACATTAACTAACTTGAATTTAGCTAAAATCTTGGAAGAAAAAGAAGCAGTATAGTACTGGCATAAAAACAGATACATAGATCAGAAGAACAAAACAGAAGGCCAGAAATACACCCGTACATGTATGATCAATTAACTTATGACACAGAAGACAAGAATACACAATGGGGAAAAGAGTCTCTTCAATCAATAAGGTTGAGAAGAGTGGATGGCTACATGTAGAAGAATGAAACCAGACCACTGTCTTATACCATACACAAAAATCAACTTCAAATGGATTAACAACTTGAACTTAAGACCCGAAATCATCAAACCTTTATTTATTTACTTTTTTAACGTTTATTTATTTTTGAGACAGAGAGAGACAGAGCATGAACAGGGGAGGGGCAGAGAGAGAGGGAGACACAGAATCGGAAGCAGGCTCCAGGCTCTGAGCTGTCAGCACAGAGCCCGACGCGGGGCTTGAACTCACGGACGGTGAGATCATGACCTGAGCCGAAGTCGGACGCTTAACCGACCAAGCCACCCAGGCGCCCCTCAAACCTTTAGAAGAAAACATAGGTGGTAAGCTCCTTGACACCAGTCTTGGTGATACCTTTTAGATTAGACACCCAAAGCACAGGTAAAAAAGCTCTGCACGGCGACGGAAACCATCGGCAAAACGAAAAAGGAGCCTCCCAAATGGGAGAAGACACTTGCAAATTAGATATCTGATTTAACACCCCAAATGTGTTGAGAATTCATACAACTCAATGGCAAAACAAACGAACAAACAAAACCCACAAGAAGTCCAATTAAATAGTGGGCAGAAGACCTGAATAGACATTGTTCCAAATAAGACATCCAAATGGCCAATACGTATATGAAAAGGTGCTCAGGATCATTCACAGTCAAGGAAATACAAATCGAAACTACAACGACCTATCATTTGCGTTACAATGGCTGGTATCAGAAAGACAAAAAAATAACAAGTGTTGGTGAGGATGCGGAGAAGAAAGAAACCTCGGGCACTGTTGGTGGGAATGCAAATTGGTGCAGTCACTATGGGAGAGTATGGAGGCTTAAAAAATTAAACGTAGAACTATTATGATGCAGCAATTCCACTAAACACTAACTCAAAAAGATATCTCCACCCCGATTTTGTTATAGCATTATTTATAATAGCCAAGATCTGGAAACTAAGTGTCCATCGGTGGATGAAAGGATAAAGAAAATCTGAGACTTGTACTTTTACATATATATGGTAATATATATACTTCACCACCATTATATACACACACACACACACACACACACACGTGTGTGTGTGTGTGTGTGTGTGTGTGTGTGTAATGGAATATTATACAGCCATAAATAGGAGGAAATCCTGCCATTTGTGACAACATGGATGGATCTTAAAGACATTAAGCTAAGGGAAATAAGTCAGACAGAAAAACGTAAATACTGTATGATCTCACGGATAACTGGAATCTTGAAAAAAAAAAAAACAAAACCCAAACCAAACATATAGACCCAGAGAACAGATTGGTGGTTGCCAGAAGCAGGGGATGGGGGTGGGAGAAATGCAGGGAGGTAGTCAAAAGATACAAACTTCTGGTTATAAAATAAATAAGTCATGGGATGTAAAGCACAGCATGGTGACAGTAGTCAACAATACTGTGTTGTGTAGGGGTGCCTGGGTGGCTCAGTTAACTGTCCAACTTTGGCTGACTCAGGTCATGATCTCACAGTTCGTGAGTTCGAGCCCCACATTGGGTTCTGTGCTGACAGCTCAGAGCCTGGAGCCTGCTTCAGATTCTGTGTCTTCCTCTCTCTGTCTCTCTCTGTCTCTCTCTCAAAAATAAATAAAAACATTAAAAAAAATTTAAATACTGTGTTATGTATTTGAAAGTTTTTGAGAATAGATCTTAAAAGTTCTCATCACAAGAAAAGAAATGTGTTACTCTGTGTGGTGACAAATGTTAACTAGATTTACTGTGGTAAACATTTCACAATACATACAAACATCGAGACATGATGTTGCATATCTGAAATATAATGTTGTTATATTCAGTTATATCTCAATTTAAAAAAAAATTTGCTTAGACTCCAAATCCTCACGGATTTCAACATGACTTGGGTAGTAAAAGCAACCTCAAAGGACTTAGATATCGATTGGGCAGGACCAGGGGTGAATGGAGATATTTGTTAAGATGGCTGGACTACAGTCAGAGATCTAAATTAAGTCCCACGTCAACACCTTCACAGGGATGAGAATTCAAGTGATCATTCAGACTCTCCAAACTTCAGTTTCCCCTCTACAGACGCTGTGTGATATAGGGATTAAGATCACTGATTCTGGAGCCAGCCTGCCTTAGCTCTCTAACGTTGGGCAAGTTTAACTGACCTCTCTGGGCCTCAGTTTCTTCATCTGTAAAAGGGCGCGTGAAAGTAGTACTAGGCCTACATTCTCAGGCTCCTTAAGAGAATTAAATGACTCTCATAAAGCACTTGTCATAGCATCTGGCACACCGTAAATGCTATAAAAATGTTCGCTATTACGACACTACGCTAAGATCAGAGTTAAGTGTCTGACTGGGGTTCCAGCACTAGCCTTATGCGATGCAGGAGGCTGAGTATTGTTATTTAAGGGAATTACTTGTTACTTAAGGGAATTACTTGTTATTTAAGTAATAAATAACTTGTTATTTAAGGGAATTACTGAGACCATGAGACAACCTAACCCAGAAAACTCAAGTCCTAGGTACTTGCCAAAATTTGGAGGGAATGGGAATCGGTGGGAGCCCAGGTGGGTTATGGCTGGACCAAGCATCCCTCTCTGTGGGTGGGGGAAGAGCAAGATCATTTTTTAGAAATTTTTTAAAGTTTAGTTATTTATTTTGCGAGAGACAGAGATAGTACGAGTGGGGGGAGGGACAGCGAGAGAGGGAGCGAGAGAGCAGTGCGGAGCTCAAACTCGCAAAACCTTGAGATCATGACCTGAACCTAAACCAAGAGTCAGATGCTCAACTGACTGAGCCAAACCAGCCTCCCTGAGGAAGACCTTTTTGATGTTGTTCAGTATGACTAGGGAGGTGGAGGGAGTTAGTTATATAATGAAAGGAAAGCTTCTGAGAAACAAAAGTCTTTGCGAAAAGGGTTAAGGGGCGTGTGCATCGGGGGTGAGGTGTCACGGAATGTGCAGGGGGAAGGTCCACGCGACAAATATCTGCCGCTGAGATTTGGACATGGAGGCAGGGGCAGGGCGGGGTGGGTACAGTCAGTTGAGCAAACGCATTTCATAGGTAGGCCCTTCAAAGAAGCAATGGGTGTGGGGTAAGATCACTCTGGATTTGGGAAAGCCTCGTTAGCTTCTCAAACTCCCTCCAATTTCCGTTGGGTTTTGAGAGTTGCCTCCGTAAGTAAAAGTGTGAGCATGTGGGGCTCATCGCGCCACAGCGAGGGGAGCTACGGCCTAGGGGGAGGTGCAGCGCCTGGGTGAGGTAGAGTGCCACCATCCATGGTGACCTCGGGGTCCAGCGCGGGCTGTGTGTGCTGCCAGCCAGAGGGCATCTGGCTGTTTAGACAGGCCAGGCCTCCAGCAGGCAGAGGCTCCGCTCACCCTGATGGGGCTGGACTCTTTTCAGACCTGGTTTCATTCCCTCAGCAGGTGCATGGTAACAGGGGCAATTGGTGGAACTACTTTTTGTCTCCCCAAGTTGAAATCAAGTTGTGACAATAGCCATGGCCTCAGGTTTCTCTCCGTCAGGCTCCATCATTGAACCTCCACAGCCTTAGAAGTGTGAGTGGAGTAGAACGTAATAGGTTTTCATTTATTATGAGAGAGAAAGAGAAAGGGGGGGGGGGGGCGGCGGGGCTCACACTGAGGGCAATCATGATGGTTGAAGGCTTCCCAGGGAGATGGGCAGAGTAGGGTCCACCAGAGGGGACCCCCATCTCTCTGGCTCCAGAAGTGAGTAAAGGTGAAAGGCAGCTTTGAAGGACCGGTGGGGGCTGGCTTGGAGGTGTCACAAGAGGATTACATAAAAAGCCTTGCTCTCCATTCTCCACCAAGACAAAACATTTCCTTGACCCAAAGCACAGCCCTGGGAGGTAAACCACAGAACCGACGACCAAGCGGGTACCGATGATAAATTCCTCTTTATGGATCCATTTCCATTCTGCAGGCACTGAGCTAAGGGCCTCATGAGCAGTAAGAGTCTCCTAAGGACCTCACCACAATCCTAGGAGTGAGGTTCCCTTTTTAGCTTTATTTTACATGAGAAGAAAATAGCTGTTTAAACAAGTTGCAAGACTATTGAGTGGCAGCATTGGTCTCTGAACCAAGATTCCAGTTTCAAAACAGCCTGATTTTTTTAATGATCACACAAAACCCCCCATCTGATTAATCCCATGTACCCTAGCGATTAGCAGCCAAATGGTAGGACCCTTCCCCTCAGCTCTGAAGGAGAAAGGAAGTGTAAAAATGCAGCGTCCTGACGGGTACGTCTTTCAGCAAGAGGCACGGTCTCACCTCCAGAGTCTGGGTTCTGGGCAGAGTGGTATTGGCCATAACGCATGAGCACACACGCAGAACCCTCTCGCCCTGAAGCACGCAGTACGGGAACCATCTCCCCAGGCCCAGCACTTGGCATCACAGCGACATGGTGACGTCTTCCATAAAGATGTCTGTTCACATAAGATTTCTGTGTGATTTGCTCTTTTATTTTTCTCTTGGACCATTTCTAGCTCAGTGACGACAAAAGAAATCAATCACCAAGTAGAAATACAGCGGAATCCTAAATTTAGGCCTAGTAAACAGAAAGACTCTACGGTTATTGAGAAATCTGGCCTCAGGAAAAACGCCATTTACCCCGAATTTCAGGAACACGTGAATTTATATAACTTCACGGGATGATGATGTGCAGCCATCCCAAATTGAGACTCTGCCCATATTTAGAAGGCGAAGAGTTGTCCTAATATTTTTATCATTACCCCTCAGTTTTGAGGAAAAGAGAATTGCTGGCAATTCTAAGATTGCTTGTGGCTGGAGGTCCCTCGCGGGCTACGGGGTTGCTCAGTAGATTAGCAAAGAGCCAGCTCAGGGAGCAGAAGGAAGGAGTGCTGAGCCCAGAAAGGTGCCCCTTAGAAGTCATTACCCCTGTATCCTTAGGGTGACATCCTACAGATGACCTCTGATGGCCAGGACTCTGTTTACCATCAGGGCACTAGGTACAAGTTTGCAAAACGTTCACCGAGAACGTCCTTCCAATCACTCCAGCCCCTCTGCACCGTACCCACAAACTCATCCTAGAGGTCAAATTCAATTCACTCTCCCTGGAACGTTATGCTGTGAGTCGCTCACCCCCCAAATTGTAATTTAGCTAGCCCCAAACTGCGCTAGACTTGAGCTTGAAATAATTTACCCAGCAGAACTTTCCCAACTAAATTGGCACAAACTCAGGCTCCATGTCAAAATCAGAACTTGGGTCATAGAGACAAATGCAAATGGCGCCAGGTGCTTCTAGCACGCAACCTCCACACCGTGTTGACCACAAAGGTGGTTTTGTTCGGCTACAAACGAGTGTCTTTTTTAACAAAAGAAGGGCATAGCTCTAGGTGTCGCGGCTGCTTACCTTTAAGGCGACTATGAGTGCAAGTGCAGGTCTGTGGACTCCTCATCCAGTAACTCCTGTAACTGATCCTCTGCTCCGAGACCAGGAGGCAAAGGGAAAGGAGTTTCAACCTAGGAACGCTGGCCTAGTGTGAGGTTTACAGAGTGGTTAATCAACTTAACGGGAATCACACAGCCCTTGGGCAGCGGGGCTGTGTGCCTGCTCTTTCTCGAAGCCAGCTGTGGCTGACTTCTACCGAGCCGGCGGAGCTCCAGGAGTGCCTCAACGAGCAGCATCACGATCACCTGGAAGCCGTTCAAAATCAAAGTCTCAAACCCTACCCAGGCTCACAGAATCAGAAACTCTCGGGATGGGGAGGAACAGTCTGTGTTTTAGGAAGTCCCCTGGTTGATCCTGATGAGGCTTTTTGGGGTGACAGCGGGGTTCACGGGGTCCGGAGCCGACGGCCAGAAAAGAATTCTTGAAGTCGTCTTTGGTGCAAAAAGGTGATTTTATTAAAGCACGGGGACGGGACCCGTGGGCAGGAAGAGCTGCCCCAAGTCCATGAAGAGACGCTGGTTATATACTATGGAGTGGGGGGGGGGGGGTGAATCCAGGGGAAGTTTCCAGCGAGATTTTCATATGCTAAGGAAGACTCAAGGGATACTGGAGGCCTAGCTATTGTCAAGCTAGGGTTGTTTTTCCCTTTAGCAAAGCATTAGCATTAAGACACAGAGGGTTCCTGGAGGAACACCAAGTATTTGTCAATGGGCTGCAGGTTAGAAGGCAATTTAGTTCTATCTGCCATTTCCTTCTGCCTTTGTTCCCCACATCACTATGGAGGGGTGATGGAGGCTTAGCTCCTGCAGGACAATGATCTCTATCAGTTAACCATTTGTTTTTCCCCCTTTCCTTTGTTCTTGGGCAGCCAGGAGTGCCCAAGGAGTATCACACATCCCACCTGCTTGGGGAGGGGGGGTGTGGATGTTTGCCGCCTATCAGCTTGCCTTATGTTCCCTCCTCACTCTTACTGGATGCCACCATTTGTGAACTGCTGTACTTTGTCATGAGGCCCCCTGAAATCAGGCTCTAGGGACAACTGAAGAAGAAACCCACCTCACTTTGAAGTCAAATAAAGGTGGTAGAAAAAGATCGAGTTTGGGTGGGACAAGGCAGAATATCTATTTACCGGTAAGAAAGGCAGGAGAGACGGATTGGATTGGTTGCTACGAGTCTTTTTGGCAGTCAAATGGGCCTTTTCCCTTGTCAAGATATATCATTAAAAAAATAAGAAAAATATTAGGCCTCTATTTTCCAAGAAAAATAACTAAAGCCGGGGTTATTTTCTATTTTAATAAATTGGCTAGGTTGTCAGTAACGTTGTTTGCACATTTCATGAACTTACCTACTGGAATCATGTTTAGATTTCCTCCCAAAAATATAAACTATATCACATTGTCAGTAATATTATATCCATAAGCACACTCTGTTAAAACTGTGACAGTGTAGGGGCGCCTGGGTGGCTCAGTCAGTTGAGCGTCCGACTTCGGCTCGGGTCATGATCTCAGGGTTTGTGGGTTTGAGCCCTGCGTCGGGCTCTGTGCTGATAGCTCGGAGCCTGGAGCCTGCTTCTGATTCTGTGTCTGCTTCTCTCTCTGCGCCTCCCCTGCTCATGCTCTGTTTCTCAAAAATAAATAAATGTAAAAAAAAAAAAAACAAAACTGTGACAGTTTATGCATTGATCTACGGCCTGACTTAAGCTTTTGTTATTTAAAACATTTTTTTGAACTTCCCTTTTTGTTTCCAGTTCTCCTTACCTAAAACAGGTTTCATTTAGTGATTAGATAGAATGTTCATGTATTATCCTCTAGGCTTCCTGAGTTTGCTGATGTAACATCACTTATGAGCCAGTGGGCAAGGCTTCTAGAACTATACTATATTGGTTTTGCAAGAGTTGGTTCAGAATCTGACACTCAGAAACAGAAGGTAATACAAATCACCACATTAACACTAGGCTTTATTACATTTGTCTGTCATTTAGTTTCCTTGGGGTTTGTCATCTTACAAGCAGAAAAATATTGACATCACAGAAGCTGCAGCCAATTTATCCCAACAGGACTCTGTCCACTTCAAATACTACAAACAAACGTTCTTTATTAGCAAAACAATATTGTTTGAAAGTTTCCCAGAATTAATTTAGAATTTCCTAATTACTAAAAAAGATACGAGTTCCATCATGGTGCTGGGGACTAAATCCAGAATTTCAATTGAGGGCAACGTGATCTTCGTATCCTAAAACAAAAGTGCCTTATAAAATTAATAACTTAATGAACTAAAAGACACATACTTCGTCTAAGATAACAATAATTAATTTACAATCACTATATAGAGTATGACAAAAGAAACAAAAGGAGGCCATATAAATTCGTTTTTTGAAGAAGTGTGAGACTCTTAACTTATATTTTAATATTTTGTTCATATATAGCCAACAGTAAGAGAGAAAGCCAACCTAGGGTCAATCCAAAGTTCTGCAGGAGAAACATCAACCAGGGTCGCCGTGTTTGAACATGAGTCATTTCAGGAAGCTAAAAAAAGAATAAAAAACCAGAATAAGATCCAGATATATTCACTGCTGGGAAAAGTTTGGTGGGAAAACATGAGACTGTTATTCAGAACCTAATAACCTTTCAAATTCCCAAAGCAGTTACAAAATGCTTAATACCTACTCCCAACCAAAATTTGAAAATGTAAGATAAATTAAGTCATTTGATTGCGGTTAGAAGAATCCTAGTGTTGCCAGAAGTCTTAAAATGACAGTTATCAACTGAAACCAAGCGCAATCCTTCTTATTTTTGTTTACTGTAAAGTAGACAATAGATGAAAAGTATTACTTTTGACTGTTCTGTTAGGTTTATGGAGCCATTAAACTTACTGGTTGTTACAAAGCACATATTTGTTTCCTTTCAAAGAGATCTTCAAGGTCTTTCTGACCTTCAGAACAATAAAGGAATCAGGCCCTAAAGCTACATTTTACTCTCCTAGAGGCGAGTGACAAGGGTTTTGTTTGTGAAATGGCTTTAACACCATTGAGAGCAAAATGTTCCTGGGAGCATCTAGGAACAGCACCTCAAGGTAGTATTTTTTCTTTCTTTCTTTTTTTTTCACTTGGCCTTTATTATTTTTTTTAATATGAAACATTGTCGAATTGGTTTCCATACAACACCCAGTGCTCATCCCAACAGGTGCCCTCCTCGATGCCCATCACCCACCCTCCCCGCCCTCCCACCCCCCCCCCATCAACCCTCAGTGTGTTCTCAGTTTTGAAGGGTCTCTTCTGGTTTCTTTTTTTTTTAATTGAAGTACAGTCGACACACAACGTTACATTAGTTTTGAGCGTACCACCTAGTGACTTACCACCTCTATACCGGATGCTATGCTGGCCACAAGTGTAGCTGTCATCTGTCACCTTACAACGCTCTTACACCGTGGACTATATTCCCTGTGCCGTATCTGTCCTCCCTGTGATGTGTTTTTGTCTCACATTCTTTCAAATCCCTCACCCCGGGAAGGTGAGCGGAGATCTCTCATATGACATAGTCATTTCTATTAGAAAACAGGCTTAGGTCAGCCTGGAGGGGAGACTTAACTCACCCATGCCATTGTTGACATTTTGGGTTGGATAATTCTTTGTTACGGGGGTTGTAGGACGCTTAGCAGCATCCCTGACTTCTGCCTGACATATGTCAGCTGTACCTCTGACCCCAGTTGGGACAACCAAAAATGTCTCCAGATGTTGTCAAATTTCCCTGAGGAGTAAAAATCACATCTGGTTGAAAACTGGGTTATTTACAGCAAGAAAAAGATAAAACGTATAAAATGTGCAAGGGTTTTAGATTTACGGCAAGAGAAAACAGGTTGATATACTTTTTTTTTTTTTTTTTTTTTACCTTGACATGTTTTTTTCAGGCCTGTACAAGAGCATCTGGAATGTTCTATTTGGGTATGCTTGAGATGGATATTTCTCCCTTTTAAAATTAGATTAATGGACAGAATGAAGATTAGGATTATTGTGTCCTGCTATCTTACACCCTAACACGGAGCAGTGGACTAGAAGGCAAAGGAGGATCCAGAAATGCTGTCCTGGGTGGACGACCTTAAAGAAATTATGTGTCCTATTGGTTTGTCTCCGCCATGGTTAAACATCAGGTCAATGATACTACTTGAGAGTAATACTATTTGGTTCATTATCTATTATAAACTCAAAATGAAATTTGAAAATCCATAGAATATTCCCAAAGAGCCAACAATTTATGGTAATCTGGAGGGATTAACAAGATACATGCATCAGAGTCACCCCATACATCTGATTCTCAATAGCTTGTAAGCAATTTCCAACAGTTGACTCCAAGGCCAGACAACATGGGCCACCAGTTCCCTTCTGACTCAATAATTTATGTTTCAGACCATCTTGGTGACACAATTATGCCATCCCTGGTAACATAAAGGCTGAAGCTCTGACCAGCCTTATTTCCAAATACACTAAGGTATTGAGATATTGTGTAGTTCCCTCTCCTCCCTGTTTTTCAAGCAAGGTAATTAATGTTCATTTACAAGATGTGGATGAATTTACAGCTCATCTTATGTCCACTGTGTCCAGCACTACCTGATTGTTCATCTCTGATGAAGTAGAAGTGATTTCTAAAAAGATTTTCTTGGTAAATGCCCATAAAATGTGAATGATTTGCTGAACAATCATGCTGTTTTCAATGACTTGTTGAGAAAGCTACTTCAGGCAAGACAGAAAGCAAGGTGACGAAAATGGTTCTGGTTCAAAAGATAGAACTTGAGATTTATTTTCAAACCACCAGTGTCTTCACCTACAATTGAGAAAGCTCATTTTCTAATTTTCATCTTTGCCTCAAACTTCTAGTCAGGATCTTTCATTGGAAAGAAGTAGGTCTTGATTAGGTAGATTTAATAGCCAAAAACTCGTAGATACAAAAACACAGAAATTAAATGAGGGTCCTGGGACTTCCCGCAAAATCTCAATCAGTTTCTGTCATGACTCAATCCAAAGAAATGCCACAATTTTTAAAAACGATTGTTTGATCTATTGTTTTCCTCACTAGCCTGTTTGTAGACCGGCTGTTTGCTTGTAGTGTGTGACACACGATAGAATTGAATAAATGTGTTTATAAGAGCTTCCAGACTCTGTCAGTGGCCCCATTCCCAGGAAGAAAACCAAGAATCCTTTATTCTGAGTATGCACATGGCATTGTCCACAAGAAAACATCAGGAGGATTTTACAGCTCCAGGAGCCACCGTTCACATGAACTCAATGTCTTCTGGGAAGTTTTGCAACTTAAGATGACATTTTGAAAATCCATAGAATATTCCCAAAGAATATTCCCCTGTGCATTCAGAAAGGGGAGTGAGCATGTTATCTCTAACCGACTCATGGGAAGCCAAAGCAAGCTTCCCGCCATCCCGACCTTGGTGGACATTTCTGAGGCACGTATATTGATCTCCAAGGGGCCTGGAACACATAGCCCCAAGAGAGTACACGGGGCAAACACAAACAAGACGGAGGGCCAAAGATGGAGTTGTTACAGTGTACAATCCTCTGTCTACTACAGTAATGAGATGAGCGGGCTTCTTGTCCTAGTTCTGACATCACATTCATGTGACTTTGAGTAAGTCATTATCCTCCTTGAGCCATGGTTTCCTCAGAACCAAAAGGAGTTAATAATTTAGCTCTCGCAGGATTATGAGGAGTAAATGGGGTGCAGGATATAAGAAAGGGCATGATAAAATGGATGTAAATGAAAGTAAGTGCTGCATGAGACCTGTAGCCAGAGCATCCTGAAAGACTTCAAGGGAACGATGAGCTGCTAGAAGGCACACCCATCTAGATGGATGGCAAGATATCACAGAGTCGGGGCACCTGGGTGGCTCAGTCAGCTAAGTGTCTGACTTCGGCTCAGGTCATGATCTCACAGTTCACGAGTTCCAGCCCTACATCAAGATCTGTGTTGACAACTCAGAGCCTGGGGCCTACTTCAGAATTTGTGTCTCCCTCTCTCTCTGCCCTTCTCTTGCTCTAGCTCTGTCTCTGTCTCTGTCTCTGTCTCTCTCTCTCTCTCAAAAATAAATAAACATTAAAAAAAAAAGACTAATCTTGTAAGCCTATAGAAATGGACAAACAATGAAAATCAACATTTAAAAAAAGTTTAAGGAGATTCTCATCTTGATACGGATCATCTTGATTTGGATGATCTATCTGAACTTTGCACGTTCGCATGTAAGTGGATATTGGTAAGAAAATCAAGCTAAGCTTGCTTTTGAGAAAATACTTGGCTTTTTTTGGGATGATTATGGATGAATATATAAATTGTAATATCTCTTGGATATGCACCAAAATACCAGAGAGTCTCACAAAAAGTCTTTCCAAAAGACACAAATGTAAAATGCCAAATCCCAACCGTGTCTGATTACAACATTTCACTTTCTTTGAACTTACCCACATTTTTGTTATCATTTCAGTCAGTAAATTTTGAAGGGACATAAAGATATATATGCATTCATTTTTAAGAGTATATATTTTGTTTTTTTCTTTTTAAAAAATTCCTGACATGAGTTTTAGTGCTACCCATTTTCCCCTGGATTTCAAGAGAGAAAAGTCCCTTTTTCCTCTAGGGCAATTAGATTCCCTTATTGAATAATTTTACAGATCCTGATTATATCCTAAGACTAGAGGGGGTGAAATGATGGATAGAGTATGTTAACAATGAAGTAAAAGGTCAGGAAAAAAGAGAAATGTTAGCAAAACACTTTTGCCCAGAGATAGAGCTAAGAGATATGTTTTTTAGATTGCTGCCAGAAATTTGGAAATCTTGAAGCAGAAAGCAACTTTCTTTTTTACCTCCATGTTTAGCAAATTCCCCAACTCAAATCAGTGGATGCCAAAATATGACAGCCAAGGAATTGTAATGTTCTGGCAAAAAAGAAAAAGAAAAAGAAAAAGAAAATCTTTACCTTTTAAAAGCCTTTTAACATGCTTTTTTTTTTTTTTCAAATTTGAATCAGACACTGGAGACCAATTCCCTAGATGGACCAAGTCTACATGGTGACTGACCTATCTGTAGATAATGGTCCCTATATTTCTATTAACTAACTGAGATGTAGGTATGTCGACCAAACCTCTGATTAGAATTTCTGGACACTTAGAAAGTGATATGAAGCACATGATTTATACTTGAGTCAGTCTCCATAACTGTATTCACAGTCTTAACTTTTTAAAGGGAATGCTCACAGAGAATGTTAGAACACGTGAGGAAAGAAAGTGGATAAATTCTAATGTCATGTGCCTTGTAATAATTATATACTAGGGAGGACTTATCACAAAGGAGGATGATCTATAAAACATTCTCTAGAACTAAGATTTTTTGTCTCTCCTTACACATCTAAGCTGCAGAATCTTGCTGTGCAAAGCCTTCTCTGTCTACTTCTATCTGTAATCTGAAACTGGTTTCTTGTGGGTATTAAAGATCTATCGGTACATATTTCAACATTTACTTTCAGTACAGATCACAAATGTGTGTACCGAAAAAGAAAGTTTAGCATCCAATGCTTCTACAAAACACCAAAAAATCAAAGTCCTTTCATTATTAAAAATTTATAATTTAAATATAAATATTCAACATTCACTTATTTAAAAAAATTATTTTTAATGTTTATTCATTTTTGAGACAGAAAGAGGCAGAGCATGAGAGGGGAAGGGGCAGAGAGAGGGAGACACAGAATCCAAAGCAGGCTCCATCCAGGCTCTGAGCTGTCAGCACAGAGCCCAACGGGGGGCTCAAACTCACAAACCATGAGATCATGATCTGCGGCGAAGTCAGGCGTTTAACCAACTGAGCCATTCGGGTGCCCCTCACTTATTTTTTTAAAAGTTTATTTATTTATTTATTTATTTTGAGAGTGAGACAGAGAGTGTGAGAAGGAGAAGGGCAGAGAGATAGGGGGAAGGAATCCCAAGCAGGCTCTGCAGTGTCACTACAGAGCCCGACATGGGGCTCGAACCCACAAACCATGAGATCATGACCTGAGCTGAAATCAAAAGTCAGATGCTTACCTGACTGAGCCACCCAGGCGCCCCTCAACATTCACTGAATTGAAGACATTTGGTGATGTTTCTTATGAAGGTAAAATTGTAATTTAAATGTTTTTCCTCTCTCAGGAATACGTAGCTTTTGACATTATTAACTTTCAAGAAAATAATTTGCTTCTCCATTCATGAGGCTCTCTTGATAACTGACTTACACCATCTTCTTTTCAGAAGGACCCTAAAACCCATTCATTATGCACATGGAGTTAGGTATGCATTTGCATTTGCTAAAAGGAGCCACTCTCGTTCCTAAGAAATATGATGAGAGACAAAACCTCAGAAACGTATTTTGTAGGCTATCCTAGTAATACTTACTCTCACTAGGGGCACACACTCCATAGGTTGTTCTAATTGTCACATTTTTATTATTTTTATTTTTTTAAGTTTATTTATTTTGACACAGGGAGACAGCAAGTGAGTGTGAACGGGGGAGGGGCAGAGAGAGAGGGAAAGAGAGAGAATCCCAAGCAGGCTCTGCGCTGTCTGCACAGAACCCAACATGGGGCTGGATCCCAGGAACTGTGAGATCATGACCTGAGTTGAAATCAAGAGTCAGACACTTAACCAACTGAGCCACCCAGGAGCACTTGTCACATTTTTAAAGAACTTAATTGTGTCTTTGCAGAAGACCCACATCTGAGAACAAGATGGAAGTTTGTTAGTGAAAGTCATGTTTTGGCCTTTTTTTTTTTTTTTTTTTTGGTAAAAAAGATGAACAAACTGAAAATCAACAACTGTTCTCAGATATGACAGAAAAGTGAGGTCCAATGACTGACCCAAACGTTGGAAAGAAAGTCAAGTGAATATACAGAATCACAACTTACCTGAGCAGAAACCTACAGGAAGAAACTTTTGTGGGACCCAATAAGCCAAGGTAGGGAAAAAGAAACACACAAACCTGTAATTGACAAATTATTACAGGCTTAGTGTAGACAAGCCTAAGAATTAAAAAATTTAGGGGGACCCTAAGTCTCAGAGGGTCCCCACACTTTTGTTGATTTTACTGCCAGGAGCTCTACCAAATTCTCAAGTGAATATTGGGGGGGGGGGGGGGAATCCCTTTGTGCTTTTATCAGGAGGAAGATAAAGAAGCCATTTTGAAATCCTTTAGAGATTCTGATCTTAACAAGGATTTCCCTTATGAGAAACTATTTTATCAAAGTCTAACCTGCTGGAGTTTTATCAGAGCCTAGGGAAGGGAAGTCCTCAACTTCACCCCACTCTAGACATTTTCTTCCACCTAAAGGGGGAGGAGGCAAGAAGGCAAGAAGTTCACAGTCTGGAAGCACAGGCTCCCCACAAGACCAAGACCTAATCAAAGAACTATGGAAGGCTCCCCTTCTCTCCATGCCTTACCACGATATTACTACAGGACTCTTGACCACACAATTCCTTTTACCCAGTACAACAGGTCGTGCTTTCAACCAAAATAACATGAATTACTAGAAGGCAAAAAACACAGTTTAAAGAGACTGAACAACCTTCGGAACCAGAGTCAGATACAGCAGGAAAGTTGGCATAATCAGGCCAGGAATTAAAAAAACAAACAAACTGTGACTCATACAGTAAGGGCTTTAATGGGAAAAGTAGACAACGGAAATGATAAAAGATAGATAATATAAGCAGAGAGATTCTTCTAAAAAAGAATCAAAAAGAAAAGTTAGAGATGAAAAACACTGCAAGAGAAAAGAACAATGATGGGCTCATTAGTGTACGGGACATAGCTGAGGAAAAACTCTGAGTTTGAAGCTATGACAATAGAAACTTCCAAAATTGAAAAGCAGAGAGAAAAAAGACCCCAAAACCCCAAAACATAATATTGAAATCAGAGAGAAAACGTGTAATATAGGTGTATTGGTAATATCAGAAAAAAAAAAAAAAGAGAGAGAGAGAGAGAGAGAGAATGGAAGCAATATTAGAAGCAATAATGGCTGTGAATTTCCCCCCCAAAAATATCAGGTACCAAATCCCAGCTCCAAAGAAGCTCAGAGAATAGCAAGCGGAAATGTGCCAACAAAACAAAACAAAACAAAACAAAACCAACCAACCAACAACAAGCAAACAAAAACAAAACACCCTTCACGTAGGCATATCATTTTCAGACTTTAGAAAAACAAAGGTAAGAAAAAAACCTTAAAAGATGGCAGAGTAAAAAACAAAAACAAAAACAAGCAAGCAACCAAAACCAAAACCAAAACCCAAACAAAAAACTTATACAGAGAGGAGCAAGGACAGAATTATATCTGAATTCTCCTCTGAAACTATGCAAGAAAAAAAAAAAAAAGAATGAGAGAAAATGTTTAAAGTGTTGAGAGAGAAAATCACCAAGTTAGAATTCTGCACCTCCAAACTTTTCCAAGAGTGAAAGGAGGGAGCGCCTGGGTGGCTCAGTCAGTTAAATATCCAACTCCTCATCTCGGCTCAGGTCATGATTATACAATTCGTGAGTTTTAGCCCCGCGTTGGGCCCTGTGCTGACAGTACAGAGCCTGCTTGGAATTTTCTCTCCCTCTCTACCCCCACCCCACTCATGCTCTTTCTCCCTCTCTCTCAAAATAAATAAACTTAGAAAACAAAAAGAGAGAAAGGAAAATAAGACTTTATCAGACAAACAAAACTTGAGTAAATCTGTTGCCAGTAAAAAATGTTAATTGAAGTTCTTTGGAGATAGGAAAATGATAAAGGTCAGAAACAGGGATCTACACAAGAAAGGAAGAGCATCAGAAAGTGAATAAGTGAAAGCAAAATGAAAACTTTTAGGTTTTAAAGTTCTAATTGATCCAACAGATAATGGTTTCTTCAAAATAATAGCAACAATGTATTCCATTCTGTATGCTTGTGGTGCCTATGTATGTATGCTTATGTAATATTGAAATAATTGACAGAAATGATGCAACGGACAGGAAGGATGGATTAGGAATATTTTCTTATTACAAGCTACTTTTATTATCCATGGAGCAGGGTTATTTGAAAGAGGAGTTGGATGACTTGTAAATGTATACTGAAAACTCTAGAGTAACCACTTAAAATACTCAAAAAAGAAGTATAATTCATGTGCTAACAAATGAGTCAAGTGGAATTATATAAAACGCTCAATTAAAATCACAAGACAGAAAAGGTGTGGAAGGCAAAAAAAGGTAGCCATAAAGAACAAAAGGCAACAATTAGAAAACAGTAACAAATACGGTAGATTTTAATCCAACTATATCAATATTCACTCTAAATGTCAATAGACTAAATACACCAAAAAAAAAAAAAGAGGGATTTCAGAACGGATCAAAACATGAGACCCAACTATATGCGTTCTACAAGAAGTCCATTTTAAATATAAAGGCACATATCAATTAGAAGTAAAGACATGGATGAAGATATATCATGCTAACACTGAGTAAAAGAAAGCAAGACTACCTATGTTAATTTCAAACAGAGCAGACTTCAGAGCGAGAAATGCTATCAAGGATAAAGATGGGCATTAAATAAAAACTAAAGACTCAATACTCCAAAAAGACATGACATTTCCTAATATGTGTGTACCTAACAACAGAGAGTTAAAAAATGTGAGGGGCGTCTGGGTGGCTTAGTCGGTTGAGCATCCGACTCCAGCCCAGGTCATGATCTCACAGCTCGTGAGTTCGAGCCCCACATCAGGCTCTGTGCTGACAACTCAGAGACTGGAGCCTGCTTCAGATTCTGGGTCTCCCTCTCTCTCTGCCCCTAACCCACTTGCATTCTGTTTCTGTCTCTCTCAAAAATAAATAAACATTAAAAAAAGATGTGAGACAAAAATTGATAGAACAGCAAAGAGAAAGAGACTGATCCACTATTATGGTTGGAGACCTTAACATGCTTCTATCAGAAATGGACAGATGCAGCAAAAGTTGATTCTATGAAAACATCAATAAAATCTATAAGCCTCTACCCAGTTAAGAGAAACAGAAAACATAAATTACTGATATCAGAAATGAAAGGGGTATCACTACAAATACCAAGGACAATAAAAGCATAATAAATGGATGTTATGAACAACTCTATACCCACAAATTTGATAATCTGGATAAAACACAAAAATTCTTTTAACAGACAACTGCTAAAACTCATACAAGAAAAAATATACAATCCGAATAGGCCTATATCTATTTTTAATATTGAATCAATAATCAATAACCTTCCAAAACAAAAGTACCATGCCCAGATGAGTTCACCATTGAATTCAACGAAACATTTAAGGAAGAAATTATACCAATTCTCTACAATCTTTTCCAGAAGACAGGGGCAGAGGGAATACTTCCTAACTCATTCTAAAAGGCCAGCAATATCTTAATACCAAAACTAAAGACATTGCAAGAAAACTATAGAGCAATATCTCTTATGAACAGATATGAAAACTTCTCAACAAAATATTAGCAAATTGAATCCGACAATATGTAAAAGAACTACACACCACAACCACATGGGATTTATCTAAATACATAAGACTGGTCCAACATTCAACAATTAATACAGTCTATGTGCAACATCGACAGTCAAAAGAAGATATTAATAGATGCACAAAAAGCACTGGAAAAATTCCACACTCGTTTATGATAAAAACTCCCAGCAAACTAGGATTATAAAGAAACTTCCTCAAATTCATCATGAACATCTGTAATTAAAAAAAAAACAAAACCCTACAGGTAACATCATGCTTGGTGAGAAACTAGACTTATTGCTAAGATCAGGCACAAGGCAAGGATGTCCCATCCCACTGATGCTTTTTCAACATCAAGTTGAAAGTCTTACTGAATTCAATAAGAGGAGAAAAGGAATTTAAAGGAATATAGAAAAAGATCATTTATGTATAAAATGCAAAAGAATCATCAAAAAGACTCCTAGAACCAATAAGTGCTTATAGCAAAGTTGCAAGATACAGTAATAGACAGTAATATACAAAAGTTGACTAATTTTTTACATATGAGGAATGAACAACTGGAATTTGAATTAAAAACACATTAGCATTTATGTTAGCATCAAAAAATGAAATACTTAGGGATAAATCTAAAAATGATGTGCACAATCTGTGTGAGAAAAAGCGTAAAGTTCCAAAAAAAGATATCAAGGAAAAAATAAAGAAGCATAGAGATAGTCCATGTCCATGGATAGGAAAAATCAATATTGTCAAGATGTCAGTTCTTCTACAGATGCAACACAGTCCCATCCAAAATCTCAGTAAGTTATCTCATGGCTGTTGACAAACTGATTCCAGGATTTATATGAAGAGGCAAGAGACCGAGAAAGGCCACCATATAATTGAAGAAGAACGAAGTGGGAGAGCTGACACTGTCAGTCTTCAAGACTTAATATAAAACTGCAGTGATCACAACAGTATGGAACTGGTGAAAGGACAGAAAGACAGATTACAGGAACAGAACAAAGAGGCCAGAAATAGACCTATATAAATATAGCCAACCGGTCTTTGACAAAGGAGCAAAAGTAATAAAATGGAACAAAGATAGTCTTTTTAAAAAAAACCTGCAATGAATCTATACACAGACCTTACATCCTCCATGAAAATTAAGTCAAAATGAATCATAGCTCTAAATGGAAAACACAAAAGTGTGAAACTCCTAGAAGATAACAGAGGAGAAAACCTACATGATCTTGGGTACAGTGATGCCTTTTTTAGATATAATACCAGAGACATGATTCATGAAAGAAATCATTGATAAGCTGAATTTCATTAAAATCAAATTTTCTTCTTTGCAAAAGACATATCAAGAAAATGAAAAGACAAGCCAGAGATTTGGAAAATTTTTTGGCAGAAGACACATCTGATAAGAGACTGCCATCCAAACATACAAAGAACTCTTGAAATGCATAAATAGGAAACAACCCAGTTTCAAATCATGGTTAAAAGGCCTGGACAGACACCTCCCCCAAAGAAGGTACACAGATGGCAAGCAAGCATATTCAGAGGTGTTTAACATCATATTTCACTAGGAAATGTCAAACGAAAACAGCAACGAGATATCACAACGAGATATCACAACTATGACCACGGCCAAAATCCAAACATCGATGACACTGAATTCTGACAAGGACCTTGAGCAAGAGGGACTCTCATTTAATGCTGGTGGGAATGCAAAATGGTATAATCACTTTGGAAGACATTTGGAAATCTTTCCTGGAACTAGACATACTCTTATCATATGATCCGGGGATGACACTCCTTGATATTTCCCCAAATATATAGAAAATTTATGTTCACTCAAAACCCTGCACATGGATATTTATAGCAGCTTTGTTTGTAACTGCCCAAACCTGAAAGTGGCCAAGATGTTCTTCAGTGGGCGAAAGGATAAATGCACTGTGGTATATCCAGATATGACATAGTGCCAAAAAGAAATGAGCTATCGAGCCACGAAAAGACTGGGAGAGACCTTAAAACCATATCCCTAAGTGAAAGAGGCCAGTTTCAAAAGGTACATACTGAATGATTCCAACTACACTGCATTCTGGAGAAGGCAAAACTATAGAGATTAAAAAATATTCGTGATTTCTAGGGGCTAATGGAAAGGGAAGAGGCAGGACACAGAGGATTTTTAGGGCAGGGGAACTATTCTACACATTACAAGGGTGGGTATGTGTCATTTGTCAAGACCCATAGAACATACAACACCACATATGCAATAAATGTGAACTCTGGACTTTGGGTGATAATAATGTGTCAACAGAGTTTCTTAATTATAACAAATGTACCTCTGTGGTGCAGGATGTTGAGAGTGGGGAAAAGCATGCACGTGGAGGACAGATGTTATTTGGAAATTCTCTGGACTTTCTACTCAGTTTTGTCATGAACCTCAAACTGCTCTCAAAAATAAAGTTTTTTAACTAAAAAAAAATCCATTTCCCAGTTACACTAACCATATTTCAAGTGCTTGATGAGACAGCCACACATTAAAAAAAAAAAAGTCACTAGATAAATTAAAGAAACACTTTGCGGGAAGTATAGGCCCACTGGGAGAAGAATTATAATGGTTATGGATCATTCTGTATTTCTTCTGCCCACACATTCCTATTGCTCTAAAAATAGGAGAAAAAAGGAGAAGAAGGAAAGGCTAAAGTATATTTTAAGTTACTGGACTGTTTAGTGGCTTAGGTCAAACTAGAGAGTGCCATTTCAAAGTCTTCTGTTTATACTCAGAAGGATCTTTTTTTTCCCTAGTATTTTCCACAATCTTATACCTGTATAACATCTGCATATTATCAAATGCATGAAAAAAAATGGACTTTAGAATATTCACTCATCTGGGTATTTACAACAATGTTAATAAAGCATTCAGTTAATTTTTTCTTTTGATCTTTTGAAGGGTCATTTGATAATTACTCATTGATAACATGTTATCTAGAAAATGATTAAAAAGAAACATTGGTCACTCTGGAGAATTTTTTAAATTAAATAGATAGGTAAGTAGATAGTTTACTATGGTTCTTTTTTTTTTAATATGAAATTTATTGTCAAATTGGTTTCCATACAACACCCAGTGCTCATCCCAACAGGTGTCCTCCTCAATGCCCATCACCCACCCTCCCCTCCCTCCCAACCCCATCAACCCTCAGTTTATTCTCGGTTTTTAAGAGTCTCTTCTGGTTTGGCTCTCTCCCTCTCCAACTTTATTTTTCCTTTCTCTCCCCCACAGTCTTCTGTTAAGTTTCTCAGGATCCACATAAGAGTGAAAACATATGGTATCTGTCTTTCTCTGCCTGACTTATTTCACTTAGCATCACACTCTCCAGTTCCATCCACGTTGCTACAAAAGGCCATATTTCATTCTTTCTCATTGCCAAGTAGTATTCCATTGTATATATAAGCCACAACTTCTTTATCCATTTATCAATTGATGGACATTTAGGCTCTTTCCATAATTTGGCCATTGTTGAAAGTGCTACTATAAACATTGGGGTACAAGTGCCCCTATGCATCAGTACTCCTGTATCCCTTGGGTAAATTCCTAGCAGTGCTATTGCTGGGTCAGAGGGTAGATCTATTTTTAATTTTTTGAGGAACCTCCACACTGTTTCCCAGAGCAGCTGCACCAGTCTGCATTCCCACCAACAGTACAAGAGGGTTCCCATTTCTCCATATCCTCGCCAGCATCTATAGTCTCCTGATTTGTTCATTTTGGCCACTCTGACTGGCGTGAGGTGGTATCTGAGTGTGGTTTTGATTTGTGTTTCCCTGATGAGGAGCGACGTTGACTATCTTTTCATGTGCCTGTTGGCCATCCGGATGTCTTCTTTAGAGAAGTGTCTATTCATGTCTTCTGCCCATTTCTTCACTGGATTATGTGTTTTTTTGGGTATGGAGTTTGGTGAGTTCTTTAAAGATTTTTGGATACTAGCCCTTTGTCCGATATGTCATTTGCAAATATCTTTTCCCATTCTGTCGGTTGCCTTTTAGTTTTGTTGATCGTTTCCTTTGCAGTGCAGAAGCTTTTTACCTTGATGAGGTCCCAATAGTTCATTTTCGCTTTTAATTCCCTTGCCTTTGGAGATGTGTCAAGTAAGAAATTGCTGCAGCTGAGGTCAGAGAGGTTTTTTCCTGCTTTTTCCTCTAGGGTTTTGATGGTTTCCTGTCTCACATTCAGATCTTTCATCCATTTTGAGTTTATTTTTGTGAATGGTGTAAGAAAGTGGTCTAGTTTCATTCTTCTGCATGTTGCTGTCCAGTTCTCCCAGCACCATTTGTTAAAGAGACTGTCTTTTTTGGGGGTGTCTGGGTGGCGCAGTTGGTTAAGCATCCGACTTCAGCCAGGTCACGATCTCGCGGTCCGTGAGTTCGAGCCCCGTGTCAGGCTCTGGGCTGATGGCTTGGAGCCTGGAGCCTGCTTCCGATTCTGTGTCTCCCTCTCTCTCTGCCCCTCCCCCGTTCATGCTCTGTCTCTCTCTGTCCCAAAAATAAATAAAAAACGTTGAAAAAAAAAATTAAAAAAAAAAAAAGAGACTGTCTTTTTCCCATTGGATATTCTTTCCTGCTTTGTCAAAGATTAGTTGGCCATACTTTTGTGGGTCCAAGTCTGGAGTCTCTATTCTATTCCATTGGTCTATGTGTCTGTTTTTGTGCCAATACCATGCTGTCTTGATGATGACAGCTTTGTAGTAGAGGCTAAAGTCTGGGATTGTGATGCCTCCTGCTTTGGTCTTCTTCCTCAAAATTACTTTGGCTATTCGGGGTCTTTTGTGGTTTCATACAAATTTTAGGATTGCTTGTTCTAGCTTTGAGAAGAATGCTCATGAAATATTGATTGGGATTGCATTGAGTGTTTAGATAGCTTTGGGTAGTATTGACATTTTGACAATATTTATTCTTCCAACCCATAAGCATGGAATGTTTTTCCATTTCTTTATATCTTCTTCAATTTCCTTAATAAGCTTTCTATAGTTTTCAGCATACAGATCTTTTACATCTTTGGTTAGGTTTATTCCTAGGTATTTTATGATTCTTGGTGCAATTGTGAATGGGATCAGTTTCTTTATTTGTCTTTCTGTTGCTTCATTATTAGTGTATAAGAATGCAACTGATTTCTGTACATTGATTTTGTATCCTGCGACTTTGCTGAATTCATGTATCATTTCTATCAGAGTATTGGTGGAGTCTATTGGGTTTTTCTTGTATAGTATTGTGTCATCTGCCAAAAGTGAAAGCTTAACTTCATCTTTGCCAATTTTGATGCCTTTGATTTCCTTTTGTTGTCTGATTGCTAGAACTTCCAACACTATGTTAAACAACAGTGGTGAGAGTGGACATCCCTGTCGTGTTCCTGATCTCAGGGGGAAAGCTCTCAGTTTTTCCCCATTGAGGGTGATATTAGCTGTGGGCTTTTCATAAATGGCTTTTATGACGTTTAAATATGTTCCTTTTATCCCAACTTTCTCAAGGGTTTTTATTAAGAAAGGATGTTGAATTTTGTCAAATGCTTTTTCTGCATCGATTGACAGGATCATATGGTACTTATCTTTTCTTTTATTAATCTGATGTATCACATTGATTGATTTGTGAATGTTGAACCAGCCCTGCATCCCAGGAATGAATCCCACTTGATCATGGTGAATAATTCTTTTTATATGCTGTTGAGTTCGATTTGCTAGTAGCTTTTGAAAATTTTTGCATCCATATTCATCAGGGATATTAGCCTATAGTTCTCTTTTTTTGCTGGATCTCTGTCTGGTTTGGAAATCAAAGTAATGCTGGCTTCATAGAATGAGTCTGGAAGTTTTCCTTCCCTTTCTATTTTTTGGAACATCTTTAGAAGGATAGGTGTTATCTCTGCTTTAAATGTTTGGTAGAATTCCCCAGGGAAGCCATCTGGTGCCGGACTCTTATTTGTTGGCAGATTTTTGATAACTGGTTCAATTTCTTCGCGGGTTATGGGTCTGTTCGAATTTTCTATTTCTTCCTGTTTGAGTTTTGGAAGTGTGTGGGTGCTTAGGAATTTGTCCATTTCTTCCAGGTTGTCCAGTTTGTTGGCATATAATTTTTCATAGTATTCCCTGATAATTGCTTGTATCTCTGAGGGATTGGTTGTAATAATTACATATTCATTCATGATTTTATCTATGTGGGTCATCTCCCTTTTCTTTTTGAGAAGCCTGGCTAGAGGTTTATCAGTTTTGTTTATTTTTTCAAAAAGCCAATTCTTGGTTTCATTGATCTGCTCTACTGTTTTTTTAGATTCTATGTTGTTTATTTCTGCTCTGATCTTATTATTTCTCTTCTTCTGCTGGGTTTTGGGTGTCTTTGCTGTTCTGCTTCTATTTCCTTTGGGTGTGCTGTTAGATTTTGTAGTTGGGATTTTTCTTGTTTCTTGAGATAGGCATGGATTGCAATGTATTTTCCTCTGAGGACTGCCTTCCCTGCATCCCAAAGTGTTTGGATTGTTGTATTTTCATCTTCATTTGTTTCCATATATTTTTAAATTTCTTCTCTAATTGCCTGGCTGACCCATTCATTCTTTAGTAGGGTGTTCTTTAATCTCCATGCTTTTGGAGATCTTCCAGACTTTTTCCTGTGATTGATTTCAAGTTTCATAGCATTGTGGTCTGAAAGTGTGCATGGTATGATCTCAATTCTTTTATACTTATGAAGGGCTGTTTCATGACCCAGTATGTGATCTATCTTGGAGAATGTTCCATGTGCACTCGAGAAGAAAGTACATTCTGTTGCTTTGGGATGCAGAGTTCTAAATATATCTGTCAAGTCCATCTGATCCAATGTATCATTCAGGGCCCTTGTTTCTTTATTGATCCTGTATCTAGATGATCTATCCATTGTTGTAGGTGGGGTGTTAAAGTCCCCTGCAATTACCACATTCTTATCAATAAGGTTGCTTATGTTTATGCTTATTGTTTTATATATTTGGGGCTCCTGTATTCAGTGCATAGACATTTATAATTGTTAGCTCTTCCTTATGGATAGACCCTGTAATTATTATATGATGCCCTTCTTCATCTCTTGTTACAGCCTTTAATTTAAAGTCTAGTTTGTCTGATATAAGTATGGCTACTCCAGCTTTCTTTTGACTTCCAGTAGCATGATAGATAGTTCTCCATCCCCTCACTTTCAATCTGAAGGTGTCCTCAGGTCTAAAATGCGTCTCTTGTAGACAGCAAATAGATGGGTATTTTTTTTCTACCCATTCTGATACCCTATGTCTTTTGGTTGGAGCATTTATTCCATTTACATTCAGTGCTATTATTGAGAGATATGGGTTTAGAGTCATTGTGATGTCTGTAGGTTTCATGCTTGTAGTGATGTCTCTGGTACTTTGTGGTCCTTGCAACAGTTTACTCACAGAGTCCCCCTTAGGATCTCTTGTAGGGCTGGTTTAGTGGTGATGAATTCCTTCAGTTTTTGTTTGTTTGGGAAAACCCTTATCTCTCCTTCTATTCTGAATGACAGTCTTGCAGGATAAGGATTCTTGGCTGCATATTTTTTTCTGTTCATCACATTGAAGATTTCCTGCCATTCCTTTCTGGTCTGCCAAGTTTCAGTAGATAGGTCTGCTACTACCCTTATATGTCTACCTTTGTATGTTAGGGCCATTTATCCCTAGCTGCTTTCAGAATTCTCTCTTTATCCTTGTATTCTGCCAGTTTCACTATGATACGTCTTGCAGAAGATCGATTCAAGTTACGTCTGAAAGGAGTTCTCTATGCCTCTTGGATGTCAATGCCTGTTTCCTTCCCCAGATCAGGGAAGGTCTCAGCTATGATTTGTTCAAGTACACCTTCAGCCCCTTTCTCTCTCTCTTCTTCTGGAATTCCTATGATACCAATAATGTTCTGTTTGATTGCATCACTTAGTTCTCTAATTCTCCCCTCACACTCCTGGAATTTTTTATCTCTCTTTTTCTCAGCTTCCTCTTTTTCCATAATTTTATCTTCTAATTCACGTATTTTCTCCTCTGCCTCTTCAATCTGTGCTATGGCTGCCTCCATTTTATTTTGCACCTCATTAATAGCATTTTTTAATCATCATGACTAATTTTTAGCTCCTTGATCTCTGTAGCAATAGATTCTCTGCTGTCCTCTATGCTTTTTTCAAGCCCAGCCATTAATTTTATGACTATTATTCTAAATTCTTGTTCAATTATATTGCTTAAATTGGTTTTGATCAATTCGTTAGCTGTTGCTACTCCCTGGAGTTTCTTTGAGGAGAATTCTTCTGTTTTGTCATTTTGGGTAGTGCCTGTGGTAACTTCAAACTGCAGGGCACTTCCTCTGTGCTATCCAGAGAAACTTGTGTTGGTGGGCAGGGTTGCAGTCAGACCCGATATCTGCCCCCAGATATCGCTGGGCCCACAGTCAGACTGGTGTGTACCTTATCTTCTCCTCTCCCAGGGGCAGGACTCACTGTGGAGTGGTATGGCCCCTGTCTGGGCTGCTTGCACACTGCCAGGCTTGTGGTGCTGTGTCGATGGGATCTGGCCAAGGGCGTATTAGATGGGGTCAATCCGCAAGGTGCACAGGGTCAGGAGGGGCAGGCTTAGGTAGCTTTTTTGCTCTGAAGCACCAGGAGGGAGGCAGACCCGTCAGAGGGATGGATCCACAGAAGCACAGCGTTGGGCGTTTGCACGGTGCAAGCAAGTTTGGTGACGGGAACTGGTTCCCTTTGGAATTTTGGCTGCGGGGTGGGAGAGGGAGATGGCACTTGCCAGTGCCTTTGTTCCCCTGCCGAGCTCTGTCCTTCCAGGGCTCAATAACTCTCCCTTCTGGCGTCCTCTCGCCCTCCCTGCTCTCCGAGAGCAGAGATGTTGACTTTTAAAATTCCAGATGTTAAGTCCTGCTGGCTGTCAGAACTCACGCAGTCTGGCCCCTCCGCTTTTGCAAGCCAGACCTCGGGGGGCTCTGCCTTGCCAGGCAGGCTGCCCCTCCACCACCCTGGCTCCCTCCCACTAGTCTGTGGAGTGCACACCGCCTCTCCACCCTTCCTACCCTCTTCCGTGGGCCTCTTGTCTACACTTGGCTCCAGAGAGTCCATTCTGCTAGTCTTCCAGTGGTTTTCTGGGTTATTTAGGCCAATGTGGGTGGAACCTAAGCGATCAGCAGGACAAGATGAGCCAGCGTCCTCCTACGCCGCCATCTTCCCCTGTACCCTCAGTTTACTATGGTTCTTAATGACACCCGAAAGTTCGGCCAGTGTTTGTAAAACCTAGCACACAGTCTATATGCTCCTTTACCCATGAGCTGTCTCCAAGACAATTTTCTGAAGAAGTCATCCATGAGATCACAACTTGCTGAAAAATTGATACATTAGAAACACTGTTGGTCTTTATAAACCCAATACATAGGTGGACTAAGTTTTGTCTTTCTTCTCTCATCTGTTGAGTGATCAATATACTTGTTTTAGTAAGTATTCAACCACAGAAACAGTCACATGACCTTTTTGGTTTTCTTCTGGACTGGTGACAATATGAAGCCACACATAGGCTGGGTCTTCACAGCAGTGATTTTTTCACACATTCAATTAACTTTAGATGAACTGAATTGTAAACAACCTATGTTAGCCTTAATAAGTAAACAAGACTGTATCTTGCACTCACTGTCACAGACTACATAAATCTACCAGGGAAGTTGGTCTAGTAAATGAAAGATCACAAAAGGATCAAATTTGTCATACATTGTTCATTAAGGATTTAAGAAAACATCATCCCTTCTAACTTTAAGGAAATACAGAGATTTCTTTTATTTACTTGTTCTCATGAATGCATGTTTATCTATTCGTATAACTTAAAATTAAAGAAGAAGAGGGAAAAAGTGGATAAAATTGAGTCAGATTTCTGTTTTGAGTGAGTTAAAAAAACAAAAGAAGACAAATGACCTCATGTGATTAATGATGGAATCCTTTTGACTTGTAAATGTCTTTAACCTAAACAATTATATTCACTAAAGTGCTACATTTTTTAAAAAAATACTGCTTACAAAACATGTCCTGATAAATAAAAATTTGTTACCCAGTACCAATATCTTTTTTTTACTTTTGAGATGTTAAAATATATTTAAAATTTAGCAATTGTATGATACAAAATCAACACAAAAATCTGCTGTGTTTCTGTACACAAATAATGAACACTCTGAAAAGGAAGGATATTAAGAAAACAATTCCAGGAGCGCCTGGGTGGCTCAGTCAGTTAGGTTTCTGACTTCAGCTCAGGTCATGATCTCATGGTCCTTGGGTTCGAGCCCTGCATCGGGCTCCGTGCTGACAGCTCAGAGCCTGGAGCCTACTTTGGATTCTAGGTCTCCCTCTCTCTGCCCCTCTCCTGCTTGGGTTCTGTCTCTCATGCTCTCAAAAATAAGTAAACATAAAAAAAAATTTTTTTTTAAATAAAACAATTCCACCTGCAATATATCACCAAAAATAATAAAATACTTTGGAATAAACTTCACCAAGAAGACACAAATAAAGGGAAAGATGTCCTATGTTCATGGATTGGAAGACTTAATATTGCTTAGATATCAATACCAGGTAAAGTGATCTACAGATTTAATGCAATTCCTATTAAAATCTTTATGATTTTTTTATAGAAATAGAAAATCTATCTTAAAACTCATATAAAATCTCAAGAGACCCTGAATAGTCAAAACAATCTTGAAAAAGAACAAAGTTGGAGGCCTCACACTTTCTGATGTCAAAATTAACTACAAAGCTACAATAATCAAGAGTCTGGTCCTGGCATAAAGACATACTATAGACCAATGGAATACAATAGAGAAACCAGAAATAAATTCTTGCATACATAGGCAATTTTGACAAGAGTGCCAAATCTATTCTTTCAGAACAGTCCTTTCAACATAAGGTATTGGGAAAATTGTGTATCCACATGCAAAAGAATGAAGTTGGACTCTAACCTTATACCCTATACCAAATGAACTCCAAACGGATAAAAGACCTAAATGTAAGACTGTAAATGTAAATGAATGTAAATTATGTATTAATGTATAATGTAAATGTAAATTACCAAAATGTAAAACTGTAAAACATTTAGGAGAAAACATAGTGAGAAATCTTCATGACAGTGGATTTGGCAATGATTTCTTGGGTATGTCTTTAAAAGCTCAGGCAAGAAAACAAAAGAAAACAACAGATTAAATTTGGGTTTACCAACATGTAAAACTTTTATGCATCAAAGGACATTATAAACAGAGTGAAAAGGTAATCCACGGAATGGGAGGAAACATCTGTAAGTCATTTATCTGATAAGGGATTGATATACAGAATATATAAAGAACTCCCACAACTCACACTCACACAAAAATCTAAACAGAATGATCCAAGGACTTTAATATGCATCTCTCCAAAGAAAATATACCAATGCTCAATAAGCACGTGAAAAGATGGTAAAGAACATCACTAAACATTCAGGAAATACAAACAAAAACAACAATGAGATACCACTTCACATCCATTAGGATTGTTATTTTCAAAATGACAGGCTATAACAAGTGTTGGTGATGATGCAGAGAAAGAGGGTGGGTAAAATGATGCAGCCACTATGGAAAACAAGTAATTGAAAATAGACACTCTATGATTCCGCAACTCTATTTTGGGATATATACATAAAAGAATTGAAAGCAGGGACTTCAAGATATATTTGTATACCCATGTTCACAGCAGCATTATTCACAATAGCCAAAAGGTGAAAGCCACTCAATGTCTACTGATGGATAACTGAATAAGCAAAGTGTTGTACAGACACAAATAGAATGTTATTCAGCATTAAAAAGGAAGGAAATTCTGACACATGCTGACACGGATCAACCTTGAAGACCTTATGCTAAGTAAAATCAAACAGTCACAAAAAGACAACTACTGTGTGATTCCACTTATATAAGGTACCTAGGGTAGTCAAATTCAGAGAGACAGAAGGTAAAAAGGTGATTGCCAGAGAGTAGGGGCCGGGACAGTGGGGAGTTAGTGCTTCATGAGTATGGAGCTTCAGTTTGGGAAGGTGAAAAAAGTTCTATAAATGGATAGTGGTGATGGACGCACAAGAATGTGAATATTCTTAATGTCATTAAGCTCTACACCTCAAATGGTTAAAAGAGTAAATTTCTTGTTTTGTATCTTTTACCATAATAAACACCACACATGCACAAACACACACACACATACTCCAAGCTCTGTTTTAACTCTAGCTTATTATAATAACACAATAAGCAGCATTTAATTACATCCAAGAACGTAGGTGATAGGAAGAGGGTCATTCACCGCCTGGTAAGGATTCATTATCATCACTTTGCAGTGAGAAACATGTATTATGTTTAGATCTCAAAGTCCTGGAGCATAGATGTTATGGATTGAATGTTTTCTTTCCCTCAAAATTTGTATGTTGAAACCCTATGCCCCAGTGTGATGGTATTAGGAACTGGCACCTTAGATGAGGTCATGGGAACAAAGCCATTTGGGATGAGTGCCCTTATTAGAGTCCTGTTTTTAGAGTCTGAAGTGTGGCTTACTTTGAATTTCTTTGGGATTGTCAGCTATAACATGATGGAGGGAAGTCTAAGTTTCTTTTCCTTAAAGCAACCTGGCTGTTTCCTGGCTATAATTGGTTGGGGAAGATTGCCTATCCACAGAATGAGGTTTTCTCAACTACAAAATCTCAGGAGGGCTTGCTGGAGTTCTCCTTCTACAATGTTCTGGAGAATAAAAATTTTCTCTGGAGTATTTGCAGAGAAATCTCGTATCAATTCGTGCCTTTAACAGTCTCCTAAGACTTGATTCAGTAAAAGTTGGTGTGTGGTTTCAACCTAATCTATCCTTCTGTCTATTATATGTTTTCTCTTTTGTTGTTTTGAATTCATTTTCTTAGTCATTTCTTTGACAGCAATATAAAGGAGGAGGCTAGAAGTATGTTTTATTTTCTGGGCAGAAGACATGAACAGAGATTTTTCTAAAGAAGACATCAAGATGGCCAAGAGACACAGGAAAAGATCCTCAACATCACTGTCATCAGGGAAATGCAAATCAAAACCACAGTGAGGTATCACCTCATACCTGTCAGAATGGCCAAAATCAAAAACGCAAGAAACAACAAGTGTTGGTGATGGGAAGAAAAAGGAACCTTCATGCACTGTTGGTGGGAATGTAAACTGGTACAGTCCCTATGGAAAACAGTATGGAAGTTCCTCAAAAAACTAAAAATAGAATTACCATATGATCCAGTATCCCACTACTGGGTATTTATCCAAAGAACACCCCTGTGTTTATTGCAGCACGATAAACAATAGCCAAACTATGGAAGCAACCCATCGATTGATAGATGAATGGGTAAAGAAGAGGTGGAATATCACTGGATATCAATGGAATATCACTCAGCCGCAAAAAATAATGAAATCTTGCCATTTGCAATAACATGGGTGGATCCTAGAGGGTATATGCTGGTAGAAATAAATCAGAGACAAATACCACAGGGTTTTACTCACATGTGGCATTTAAGACACAAAACAAATGAACGCAAAAAAGAGACAACCAAAAAACCAGACTCTTAAACAGAGAGAGCGAATGATGGTTCCCCGGGGGGAGGTGGGTGAGGGGATGGGGGAAATAGGTGGTGGGGATTAAGTGCACTTGTTGTGATGAATGCTGGGTGATGTATGGAGTTGTTGAATCACCATATTGTACACCTGAAACTAATATAACACTGTGTGCTAATTGTACTGGAATTTTAAAAAAATTCCAGGGGGTAAAAGCAGTGGCCAGAATAACAATATTGTCTTGAAATAAAATCCCCAAGTTCTATAGGACAAAAATAAGAGAAGAGCATTCTATTTTAGCACCATATTTGATTATGAACAGTAACATCCTCAACACAGATTACTGTGCTGACTCAACGATACCTTAACATTGGGAGATTTGTTCTCACTGACACAAATTCTGCTTTGAATGCAGGTCTTTTGAAATTAGCAGCTCTGTTCACAAAACAACTTAATACCGTAGTTGTAATTTTCCTCTGCAAGCAAGAAAGTAAGGACCACAGTCCTCCATGTATCTGGGATCACCAAAGTGAAGGTACCAGAGAGGAGGTCTATCCGAAGGTCATTATTTTTTAAATTCAGCATTAGATATTTTACTTAAATATTTAAATACAGGTATTATAGGCTTCTAATTTCCCAATCTAATCGTCCCAAGGGAATTTATGAAGCAGTTTGCATTGGAAAACAAATGAAAATTTCCTCTTGAAAATTGAGCTGTAGAGCAAAGGCTTCATCGTTGTCACACATGATTCAGAGAGACAAAGATGTTACCTGTTTCTAACTTGTCTCTGACAATTCACTGCTTCATTTATTCCTTAGGGGGATGATTCAGTTAGACTAATTCTTAATTATATAGCCCAGGAAAGAGAGTCATTAGTCATCTTTAGTATTTTCCTAAGAAATGGATTACTTTGGAAGATGTGGGTGCGCACAGGTGCATGGTTTGAGAGACTAGCTAGAAGAAAAAAAAATACAAGGAGCAGAAAAAGGCCAACATTTCTGGTGGTCACAGTTTAAAAATTGCAGAGCTCAACATTTATCAAAATTGGGTTTATTAATCATTTCCTCGGTAGAAAATACCTAAGTGCAGAGTTTGACTGATGTATAAAGGAAGAGAATAAAAGTCTTTCAAAATTGTTGGCAAGAATGATTCATACTTCTTGTTTTGGGGAAGAAATTGTGAATGTTAAATTATATTAATTTTGCTGCCTGACATGGTTTTTAAATGCTTGTCATTTTTCTCCCCCCAGAGAAAGAGTATTTTACATGTCAGTTGCATTCACTGATTTCAAGTGCAATATTTGTTGAAAGCAAGTATGTATATCAACGTTCTTTTATATGTCTTTCAAACAAAATATCCCCTTTCTATGGATGGATTTTGTTTAAAGGGCATGACACGTAGGTATTCTCAACCTTCAAAGAAACGATAGCTTAATAGTTTTCTTGGAGGGAGCAAGGACTCTTTTATCAGAACCAACTTGGTGATTTTCGATTACTGACTGAAGTGCATTGGACATAACTAGATTTCTCTGAGAAAGCAAGACCCCATCAAAATCAATAAATTGGAGGATAAAGAATAATGAAGAGGAAATAGGATCGGTATCCTAAAAGTGTAGGTTCGTTTTGGTTTAATTTTGTAGTCATGTGATTAAGGAAAGATGAGAAGCCTCACTAGAAAGGTGGCCGTTTTGTCAGTCAACTTATGTTCTTTTCACCCTTTGTGAAAACTATTATGAAGCTGTTAAATCTACTGAGCTAAAATAAACGTAGAGAAGCCAATGGATGCTCATCGTCTGATGATCTATAATCCTGTTTATTGACTGGGTTTAATACGTAGATTTTATTTTTGTGTGTTTGGGTATATATTATATATATGTATATATATGTGTGTGTGTATGTGTGTGTGTGTGTGTGTATAGTTTTAAAAAATTTTTTTTAATGTTTATCTATTTTTTTGAGAGAGAGAGAAACAGAGTGTGAGCAGGGGAAGGGCAGAGAGAGAGAGAGACACAGAATCTGAAGCAGGCTCCAGGCTCCGAACTGTCAGCACAGAGCCCAATGCAGGGCCTGAACTCGTGATCTGTGAGATCATGATCTGAGCTGAAGTCGGATGCCTAACCGACTGAGCCACCCAGGTGCCGCATATGTATGTATGTATGCATGTGTGTGTGTGTGCTTGTGTGTGTATACATACATACATATACACCATACATATATACATATATATATACATATATATGTACACATATATACACATATATACATATATATGTGTATATATACATATATGTGTACATATATACATATATATACACATATATATGTGTATATATACGTATATATACACACATATATTTAAAGTTTATTTATTTGTTTTGAGACAGACAGAGACAGTGTGAATGGGGGAGGGGCGGAAAGAGGGAGAGAGCGAAACCCAAGCAGGCTCTGTGCTCCCAACACGGAGACCCAATATGGGGTTCAAACCCATAAAACCATGAGGTCGCGACCTGAATGGAAACCAAGTGTCCCACGCTTAATGGATTGAGCCACCCTGGCACCCCTTGGTATATTTTAAAAGCAGAGGATCTTGGGATAGCTGACTGGCTCAGTCGGTAGAACACGCGACTCTTAATTTGGGGATGGTGACTTTGAGGCCCACACTGGGCATGGAGCCTATTTTAAAAATTTTTCTTTTTCTTTTTTTTTTTTTTTAATTTTTTTTTTAACGTTTATTTATTTTTGAGACAGAGAGAGACAGAGCATGAACGGGGGAGGGTCAGAGAGAGAGGGAGACACAGAATCTGAAACAGGCTCCAGGCTCTGAGCAGTCAGCCCAGAGCCCGACGCGGGGCTCGAACTCACGGACCGTGAGATCGTGACCTGAGCCGAAGTCAGACGCTTAACCGACTGAGCCACCCAGGCGCCCCAAAATTTTTCTTTTTTAGAGTAGAGGATCTTAAGTTCAAAGGAGTCTTTGCCCTACCTTTCACATCTGGAAATTTGAAAATGTTTCAGGCAAAATCTGGCAGCCATATTGCTTCAGGGAGACATTCACAGAAGTGGGTAGATACGCAAGGTGCTCTAAGTGACTGCTCTTCATTCCTGGTGTTTCCTCCCCCATGGTTACGTAAGTGGAATCAAGATTGAAGGAACATGAATAATAATCTTGAACAGGAAGAGAAATTTGAAAAGAGCATCCCCTCTGGGCACCTGGGTGCCTTAGTCAGTCAAGCATCTGACTCTTGAATTCAGCTCCGGTCATGATCCCAGGGCCGTGGGATGGAGCCCCATCAGGCTCTGTGCTGATTGTGTAGCCTGCTTAAGATACTCTCTCTCTCTCTCTCTCTCTCAAGAAAAATAAAGAGAAAGAAAAAAGAAAAGAAAAGAAAAAAAAAGAGCAGCTGCTCAAGCAAACAAGCAAAAAGTGCAGAGGGGAGGGAAAGAGATCCAGAGAACTGTGTAGTTAGGGAGATTTGTAGCCGAGAGGGCTAGAGATAAGGTCTACACTCGACTGGTTGGTCTTGATGCGCATGGAGGGGGCACCTGACTTTGGTTTCATTTTGTTTGGGCATGAACTGGTGAATTCAGGGCTACCTTCTCTACTACCTACCTCTAGGAGCTACAGCTTGGATGCTATTAACGTATCGGTTCCTGGGCAGTTGTCCAGTTCTGCCAGTTCCAGGGACATGTCTCGTGACATCTGTGGTGATAGCCCCTTGGGGTTTCCATGGGCTTGCTGTTATGGAAACAGTTTTGCAGGATCTAAAACCTTAGGGAAAAAAAATGCTTCAAGGTCTGAAACCGGTTTCATATCCCAAATAAACCTCTCCTTGCCATGGTGCCTTATGTTCTCTAAAATGAGCTAATTTATGATTTAAAGAATAAGTCCTATTTATTAAAAGAAAGTCTCTTTTATCCAAACGGCTAAAAAAAAAAAAAAAAAGAATACTTCTGGGCTTGTCTTTTCCTTCTATTTGAGAAAATCTGTAAACTTTAGAGAAGGTGAATATGAGAAATCCTCTAGACCTTTTAGTTCTGAGAATTTTCTTAGAAGGAACTTTCAGTTCCCGAGCAGAACAAGAGAGTCCTACGTTGCTGCCTCTGTTCTCAAGAACATCTCAACCAAGGTTAGTGGCACAGGGATATATTAGTTTTCTCTGGCTGCTGTTAACAAATTACCACTAATCTGGTGATTTAAAATGATACATGTTTATTATCTTACAGTTGTATAGGTCAGAAATCTGGCACAGGTCTCATGGGGCTAAAATCAAGGTGTTGGTTCCTTCTGGAGGCTCCAGGGGAGAATCTGTTACCTTGTCTTTTCCAACTTCTAGAGGCACCTGGTATTCCTTGTTCCTTGGCTCCTGGCCCCCCTCCTCCAACTCCATACCCGGCAGATCCAAATCTTTCTGACCCTCCTTCCGCCATCACCTCTCTCTCTGACTGTAGCTGGGGAAGGTTTCCTACTTTTAAGGACTCTTGTGATTAAAATGTGACCACCCAGATCATCCAGGATAATCTCCCTGTCTCAAAGTCCTAAACCTTAATCACATCTGCAAAGTCTCTTTTGACATGTAAGATAACATATTCACAGGTACCCTAGAATAGGACAAGTATATCTTAGGGAGGAGGGCATTATATGTATAGAGGACAAATCTCATGAAATCTTTACAGCAAACATGGAAGTACCAAAAAAAAAAAAAAAAAAAAAACCAAAAAACCAAAAAACCAAAACAAAAAACAAAACAAACAACAACAACAACAACAACAACACAAATCAGTAGATCTGGTTATAAATACAATTTGGATAAAGTGAATAAATAAGATAAATGGACACTAACCTATTAATCCCAGGGATTGCTGACTACATCAGACATTTCTCTTATGTGACACTTCAAATACTCTGTCAAGACCCCACCACTTACTTTCTATAGCCAGGAGAAGACAAAAGGATGAAAAGAAATATCCTGTGCAAACAGTAAGCAGAAAAGCAGATGTGACTTTATTAACATCAGACAAAGGAGGCTGCAAGACAAAGAGTTTTATCAGAGGTAAAGAGAGGGAACTTTCAGCCTTATGATAAAAATATCAATTCCATCAGGAAGACAGGATAAACCTAAATACACATGCATGTAATAACAGAGCTTCAAATGCATAAAGCCAAACTGACAAAACCAAGAAAGAAATAGGCAAACCCCCATACCTAAGTCTATATTTTTAATGCCACTCCCTCATAATTAACACAAGTAGAGAAAAACAAATCAGTATGAATTTGAAAACATGAATAAAACCATCAACCAGCCTGACTTAACCGACATTCACAGAACTCTAATACCCAACAGCTGCCATACTTGTGTACCTTCCAAATGCATGTGAGGGCATTTACCAGGATAGACCACTGGGCCATACAACAAACCTCAAAGTATTTCAAAGAACTAAAATAATATAGAGTATATCTGACAATGAAGGAATTAAGTTAAAATCAATAACCAAAAGCTACTTCTACAAGTTACAGGTATTGAGAAATCAGGCACCATGCGTCTATATAACGTGCCAAATAAGAAAAAAGTTATGTGAGAAATTGAAAGACATTTCAAGGTGGTCAGTATTGAAAACACCACATATGAAAATATATGGGATCCAGCAAAGCAGTGCTTAGAGGAAAATGCATAGCTTTAAATGCTTAGATCTTCTAATCTAAGAGAAGAAAAGATTTAAAATCAACGATACACCATCCCATCTCACAAAGGAAGAAAATAAACAGAAAATTAATGCAAAGTGAATAGAAGGAAGGAAATCTTAGAGACAGCAGAGAGAAAATCAGGAGGCAATGGTAGACCATGACTGCTGGCTCTTCCATTGGTAGAATTTGTACTAGGGTTATGGCTACACAATGGAGGAACCCAGGCACATAGCCAGAAACTAGGAGTTTCCTGAAGCATCTCTTCATGCTTCCATGCCTGATGACGATGGTGAACAGGCAACCACAGGAAGCATGACCCAACTAGGATAAAGTAGACCCATCAGTGAAGATCTGGGCTGCCCTACCAGGAAAGAAATCTGGATCAGCCCAAGCGCTGCCTGAAGGCGAGGAGAACCAAGGTTGGGTGCTAGAAGACAGAGATGGTTGAATATCAAATAATTGCCACAAGACCAATGGGCGGGTGTCTGGGTGGTTCAGCCGGTTTAGCAACAAACTCTTGATTTTGGCTCAGGTCATGATCTCATGGTTCATGAGATTGAGCCCCACGTGGGGCTGTGTGCTGACAGCACAGAGCCTGCCTGGGAGTCTCTCTCTCCCTCTCTCTCCCTGCCTCCCAAACCACACCCCCTCCCCTGCCCCATTCACGTTCTGTCTCTCAAAATAAATACAAAAACATTAAAAAAAAAAAAAAAGACCAATAGGGTTTGAAGCTTATTCCGCTCTCTTGTATTAAGTCTCTATGGAGTTTTTGGCTGGCCTCCAACCCTGAAGGGACTTCTCATATTCTCTCATCTCTGGTGCTCAGCCACTGCTGCAGAGACCATTTCCAAGGAGGTGTTAGCAAGTTTTGCAGAGAAGCTTTGCTTTAGTCCAAACTGCATTTCTCTTTCTCCTGCCCTGGGCTTCTCTAGTGTTTTGGCCTGAGACCATCGCGGGAACTTCCCAGGTGCTCAAGCATGCATAGCCTGAAAGGGGTGTGTGTTGGGGGGGGGGGGATATATTTGTGGGTCTAGCTTTGAACAACGGGGACAGGAGTCCCCACAGAAGGTCCGCGGTGGTGGGTCCCCATAGTGGTGGTCACGTTAACAAAAACACATCAGTGTATTGACTTTTTGCCATTTTCTGCTTCACTCCACCTGCCCTTCATTCCTCTCCTGGGTTCACCTCCCAGGAGGTGAACTGCCATCACACACACATGCGTCTTTAGTCTCTGCTTGGGGCAAACCCAGCCTAGCACACTGATCTTTCTAAAGGAGCATGAATTTCCTCTGGCCGCCCAGGCCCGCATTCATTCTTAAATTTCTTTAGAAACCATTCAATGCCACCAAGAGTTAGTGTGCTTGGATGAGGCAATCCCACTTTGGAGAATTTAGGCTGGCAGATTTCCCTAGTGAAGAATTTCTGCTTTGCTGACTTCATTGCTAATGGCCCCATTTTTGCCCCTAGTTCTTTTTCTTCTGGGATTTGAAAGAACACGCCCAATTTCTTTGAAACAAACAAGCAAGGCAAAAATGTAGCTAATCTTTCCACATTAGCCCAACTGAGAAGGTGCCTGGTAAATTTCCAGCGTTTAGTAAATAACCAGTGTATGGAAGGATTCCCTCCCCCCTCCCCCCCCCCCCCCCCCCCCCCCCGCCCTTACCCTTTACTTACTGTTGGTTTTTTTCTTTCCTGTTTTACACAGTCTTGAAAACTTGTTTTCTTCCCTTTAAATGACAAAAGACTATTTTCTCTGGCACAGCCCCAGCTCACAGAAACAGTTAAAGTTGCTGCTATGTGAAAGAGTCCTATTTGTTTAGAAGTTACTCAAAAGGCCGTGAGAGCAGGCGACCTGGATTATAGCAAGTCGCCCCAGGAAACTCCAGAGTATTTTCTTTGCTGTCTTTTTGCCAGGATGCCGGTTTTCCCTTGGCCGATAGTAATTTGCAACAAGGTCAAGATTCATTCTAGTTGGAATCTCATAGGATATCTGCCACATTTCTTACAAGCAATCGCCTAACCTTACAAGACCAGGAGGAGAAACCCTAAGGGGAAATGATGTACCTAGCTTAGGGTTCTACGGGACAAATGGTTCTTGATAATGTCCTCAGGTCCATTTTGGGAGATCAGACTCTCAAACAAAGAGAAAGCATTAACTAGATAGATAGATTAACTAGATACGTATCCATCAGAGTTGAAGTGAGGTACAGACTTGGAAAAAAAAAAAAAGCAAACCGGAATAACTAAATAATACAGCAACTGCCCCCAACTCAGTCATAAAGGGAAAGGAAGTTAGAAGCAGAAAACTGACCGTCAGGAGATCCAAGAGTGAATTTCAGGACTGATATACAGGCATTTTACACAAAAAGTAGCTCACAACATTCAATGATGAGTGACAGTGTGCTTTTGAAGTCATCACTCAAGGCTAGCAACCCAGACTTCTCGAACTGGAAGGATCATAAGATTCTGTCATACTGACCACGGCTTGAGGATTGGGGTTCGGAAGAGGTGGGTTGAACTTGCCCCACAAGTCTGTCTTCATCATCAAGATTAGGAAATTCCCTGAGTATCATAAATTACATGTAAGAACGTTTCTAAACACGGAAGTACCCTTTGGTGTTGACCTCATCTCTCTGAATCTCATAAGAATTAAGAAAAACAACCAAAAAGTCAAACGTATTTAGACTGGGGTTTAAAATGGCTGTGTTCACTTGAAGAGTCCCCTTATCGAATTCTTCAAGATCGTTCGTTTTACTTTTCTGCTCCAGGATATAGGCCATCACATAATTTTACTTCCATTTGGATTGGCTTTGTATTGGTTTTCACTCTTAAGTATTTCTTTTACTCATGTATGTCATTTTTATTTGCATTATTCCAACACATAAGAAAGGATAGGTTCATTTTTTGGTTTTGTTTTGTTTTGTTTTTAAGTAGGCTTCATACTCGTTGCAAAGCCCTAACGCGGGGCCTGAACTCACAACCCTGAGATCAAGACCTGAGCTGAGATCAAGAGTTGGATGCTCAACTGATTAAGCCACCCAGGTGCCCCAAGATGGGATAGTATCATCCACCTTAATACGTTTAAGTCATAAAAAGTCCAGTAGAGGGTGACCTTAAAAAGTCTGGTTTATTTTGCAGTTTCCAGAAGCAAAACAGGGTGAAATTGCCAGCTGTAATTCCTTTATCAGATTTCTGAGGATGAAAAGTGATGAGTGAGTCACCGTTAGCATTAGTTAGCAAGGCCCTCTCGAAGAAATGTATGTTGCAATGTTGGAGACTCAACACTATAACCTTTCTCATTTCACCAGTCTGATAGCCCTTCAGTAATTAAAACTTAAATCATTATTTTTAAAAGTTACCATTGGTTGGGCACCTGGGTGGTTCAGGTGGTTGAGCACCTACTCTTGATTTCAGTTCAGGTCATGATCTCAGGGTCATGGGATTGAGCCTCAAGTTGGACTTCAGGCTGGGCATGGAACCTGCTTAAGATTCTCTCCCTCTGTCTCCCCTCTCCCTCACTCATGTGCTCTCTCTCTCCCTCTAAAAAACAAAACAACCCAAACTATAGTTGGTTAATTAAACCAAACAGCTCATTAATTAATGACAAATTCGGACGAACTGTTTTCCAATGTATAAACAAAATAGCCGGCTGTTTCACAGAACTTTCCATTTATCAGCTAGAAGGACAGGCCTCATACAGAGATGCAAAGCTAGAGCAGGATGAACTGATGATCACTTTTTGGCAGTTTTAAAGGTTTCGTTCATTCCACTTAAGTTCACTAAAAGGATGTCAATATTTTCTGTATCTCAAATTATGTTTCCTCTGCCTACAATTTACTTTCTTGGATTACACAGACTATCTCCTTAGCCTTTTATATTTTTAAACATATCCTTCTTCCCCTCTCCCCATCTATCCTTCCATTTTATGGCTTTGTCTCTGTTTTACATTTTCAGAGTTTAGACAAACAAAATAGAAAAGCCACAATTCTTACCATTTCCACCAAGGATAAATATAAGAACATCCCCGCAGTAACTGTTAAGATCCAGTTCTGCACACATGGGTCAGCTGATACGGAGAGACCAACGTATAGTCCTATGAAGGCAGTTAGAGCGCTTATAAAATTCATAAGGATGGCAATCTTAATGGGAAGTCCAGAGCTTAAGAGCACAGCAAAGTCTCCTGAAATTTAAGGGCACAAGAAAATATAATCATTATTTAACTGAGGATGCCTTTGGTAGAGGAATGTGCTATTGGGTTGTTCCAAATTTCAGCAACTGGGACCGATTTTACAAGTCAAGTTGACTGACCAGTTTAACAAAGCCCTTGCCTATAGTTCTCTGGGATTCGTAGCCTTCTCATTATACTATTAGGAAGTTACGTTTCCAGAGCTGTCTTCCTTTTCTGTTCCTGAAGACGGCATATACCAAGAGAACTGTGACGTATTCTTCGGTTCCCAATGCCCTGTGACATTTGCAAGATAAATGCAGAATAAAGCACTTGCTGTTCCAGGGTTTTTAAACCTTTTTGCCTGGAAACTTGCCAGGCTAAATCACGTTGTGTCGGCTTTTCTTATTTGCTTATGTAAGCACTGCTATGGAGAGAAAACTACTTAATAGGAGATTTAAAAATCATTGCCAAAGTTGGTCAGGAAAACAAATTTTTCCTTTAGAAAATGTTTTACTGCCTTGATGACTATAGAAACATGACCTTATTCTCTCCACACCTTTCCTCCCAAAGAAGAATCACCTTTAAAAAAAAATTTGTTTTAGCGTTTATTTATTATTGAGAGACACAGAGCATGAGCAGGGGAGGGGCTGAGAGATGGAGAGACACAGAATCTGAAACAGGCTCCAGGCTCTGAGCTGTCAGCACAGAGCCAGACGCGGGGCTTGAACTCACAAACCGTGAGATCATGGCCTGAGCCAAAGTCGGACGCTTAACTGACTGAGCCACCCAGGCGCCCCAGAAGAATCACCTTTTAATCTGAGAGCCTCCAGTTCTTAGTTTGAGAGATAGGGAAGAGGCTGAAAATTCAATGAATAGTCTGGGGACTCAGTTTCTTAGTTCCACGGCATAACTGGTCCTATGAACGGGTCTTAAACCGTCGTTGCTGGCCTGCCACAGACTGTCTCGCTCCTCTGTGGTTTTATTATATAGTGAGTGGGGCGCCTGGGTGGCTCAGTCGGTTAAGCATCTGACTTCAGCTCAGGTCATGATCTCCCGGTTCATAGGCTCGAGCCCCCTGTTGCCTCTGTGCTGACAACTCAGAACCTCGAGCCTGCTTCAGATTCTGTGTCTCCCTCTCTCTCTGCCCCTCCCTCACTCGCACCCTGTCTCTCTCTCAAAAATAAACCACCACTAAAAAAATAACAGTGAAAAGCAGGACCATGCTATATGGCACCCAGACCAGGGACATTTTAGTGGATTCAGGAAGGGCCTTGGATAAACTGCTCTAAGAAGGACCGGTGACAGAATTACGGGCAGTAGACACTGAACACCAGAGGTCCCGGTGGCCCAAGGGGACAATGTAGACCCGGAAATGGGGGCAGCGAGACAGGCAAGGGCCCCCTCTCTAGGGCACATGTGTGCCGGGGTCAGCCTCTGCTCTTTCTGGGCCTGTTTCCGAAACCTCTGTTCTGTCTCTTCTTGCTTCCTGGGAGGCAGAATTTGAATTACGGGGCTATTAAGATTATCCAGAAAAAGAGCCTCATGTGCCTCTGCCACCATACGCTTGTCATTTCAATTTTATGCTTGGCCTTAGACATTTTATATAAATCAAGTTGATGAAACCACGGTTTGGCCTTAATTTAAATGTTATTTTATCTCATTGGCCTGTTTGCTGACGTAATGGGTAAAGTTCCCCTCGTAATGTTTTTCCCACATTTAATACGCAGATTTTAAAGCCTTTGCCAAGGCCTTTAGCGGCGAGGTTTCTCTGAGTGACTTTCTCCCATATAGAACTCTCCAGAATCCAAAAAGAGTGACTTATGACCCTGGGAAACATCATAAAGAGTCTAGCTGAATTTTCTCCCAAGGTACAGCATTTTTTTTTTTTTTTTTGAGTTGTGCTATTCTTACCGTTTAAATAGATTATGAACGGAAAGTATTCATCTTTCAATGGTGTGCTGGAAAGACACCTCCAGGCCATAGCTAGAAATAACACTACGGCGTTCTCAACAAGCAGGAAACAGGGCCCCTACTATGTGACTTACCCATTTCATGTGGAATTTCATGACACAAGATGGCGAGTGTTGTGGTGGCTCCCGACTCAGATGAAGATGAGAAGGCAGCTCCTATCACGAGGCCATCTGCAAAATTATGCAGGCTGTCCCCAACCAGTATCATGATTGCTAACAAGCTAATGGTTTTGCCTAAAGGACCAAACAAAGGTGTGAGAAAGCATTCACAGGGCACTAGATATTTCATGGAACCCTTCACACACGACCACCTTTCCCTTCCATCCTGTCGTTCTTAGTACGTGTGCTGTCGAAGCGAGCACAACCCTTGACATTCTTAGACTGCCTCGAATTAAGCGGCCCCACTTTCTTTCCGCGTTCCAAATAAGTCAGGACTGGAGATGCCAATCTGGTAAGGGACACATGTGGCTGCGCGGCTATTGTTTTTCTAACAGATCTGACTAGTCGTGAGATAAATTAGGCCCTGGCATTCACGATTCTCTCACCTTGTTCAGCTAACCCCAAAGAAAAAGAAAAAGAAAAATGTTGCTATAACCTTCCCACATCCCACCAATGACCTTCCCACGTGCGTCTTCTGCAAAGCACTTTAAAATAATTTAAGACCCTCCTTGCAGAATGTCATTAAAATGGAGGCTGTTTTCCAAAACTATCTCCTCTGGGTCAGACTGTTCCTGGCGCCTATCTGCTGGAGTGCACTTTTGCCATTTTCTGCTCCTTGCTCCCCTTTCTGGTTGGCGCTCACGGCCGTCCCAAGTTCTCTGGTTCACTTTCCAGCTCTGTGACCATGACAGAACCACTATCGACTCGGCTGGCCCCCAAATTAGCTTTGGGAACAATTAGCCAATGTTCTCGTCTTTCTGGAAAGTGACTTTCAGTACTCGACCAGCTGGACATTGAACAAAATAAAGAGAAGCTGCTTTCATGGGATTGTGTTACATAATACACATTATCTGATTAGTAGAGAGTCAATGAAATAATTAATGAAATATTTTGGATCATAAGTGGATTCAAGTTTCTAACGGACAGAATTCTTTTTTTCAAAAACCTAAAATTGCATATTAGTACAGCCCCGTCATGAAATGGAACAACTAATAAATTCAAAAAATACTGGGGGAATAAGACTCACTCTGACGGTAAGCCACGTAGGCATACCTTTTGAGAAGAAGGGCCGTTCAAATCAATTTCCATTGGTCTAAAATTTCACTAATTACTCAGTGGCTCTCCACTGCATGCCTAGAGTAAGAAGTAGGTGTTGCTGCTGTTAGAACCAAACGCGGTATTCTAACAATTGTACCCTCAGTAAACAGAAAGAGGTTATCTCCTGGTTTCTGTGATGTGGTCGAAGACTACGGGGGCACCGTAGTATACTATGGTTTTCTATTTTGGTTGGGGAATACAGCTTGACTCACTCATTCCACATCCCACCCCGTAAGATAAGTAACTTCAGTCAAGAAATCGGCAGATGTAGTCCAGGCTATTGGGCAGGAAACGGACTATGGACTGCTGTGCAAAGATGTCTCGCGCATTTCACTTGCAAAAATCCTGCTTTATCTATAGCTATCACTGTTAGACTAACTTGTATCCTTCTTGTGGTTGACTAATCCATTCTATTCTCTGTTAAAAATGAGGAGATTTCAGGCAACTGTCATGAAAACAGAATAAATATCAAATTATTGAATTCAGGGAGTTCTTATTGGCATGGCCTAGAAGCTCTCAAAATTTAATAATCCTACCAGGTTTGTTGCTGTTCCTGCCAATTTTCAGAAATAAAGCTCTTCCTTGTGAAAATAAAATAATTCAAAGCAATACATTTGGCAACATCACAGCACGCAAATAAATTGTGATTTCCAAGTGCTTATATGTAGCTTTGATATGAGTGGCATATACTCAAATGGAAATTTTTTTACTCAGTTTATACTCTGCTAAGAAACAGTGTGGCCTATTTTTGTTGTCTATTATTTTATTTTCTCTGATTATGGGTTTCTAAATGTCAGATCATGGACATGTAATAAACCACAAGGCAAACAGACATATTTGCATGTAAGCCCCAAGGAACACAATGGTACACATTGTTTAAGGCAACTTAAATATTATTCAGAGGGAGATAAGACAAGCCTTCGCTGGTAATCTAATGTACTTATTACAGAATTATCAATAATATTTTATCTTGGCTTATGTAGCTGGCAGTCCTATTCATTTCTACATTTCTAACTTATCAGAGGTTTTCCATGGTGAGACGTGGGCCGGACCTTGTATCATGTTGCTTTTTGTTTATTTAAATCAGACTGTGGGTAGGATTTTCACATCCTGTCTTTTGAAACACAAGCTGAGTCCCACCAATGAGGTAATGTGAAACAAGTAATCAAATATTTGAAGCTAATTCAATATGTCCCTGGCAAAAGGGCAGTGGAGTAATCAAATTTGGATTTGTTCACTGTTCATTCTGAAAGCCAAGCCTGATATCTGAAGTGGAAAGAGAGATATGAGGCCTCCAAAATACTCGAATCGGACCATCATTACTCCTTCATCTAGCATAGGTCACCCCACTCCTAAGTTGCCTGGGCGTTTCCTTCTTTCCTCTTCCTTTCCTTCCAAAACAATAAATGAGGGGCACCTGGGTGGCTCAGTCGGTTAAGCACCCGACTTTGGCTTGGGTCACGATCTCACAGTTCGTGACTTGGAGCCCCCCGTCGGGCTCCGTACTGACAGCTCGGAGCCTGGAGCCTGCAGCCTGCTTCCGATTCTGTGTCTCCCTCTGTCTCTGCCTCTGCTTGTGCTCTCTCTCCCTCTCAAAAATAAATAAACATAAGAAAAATTTTAAAAAATAATAAATGAAGAAATGTCTATTGCATCCCTACTAGTTGCCTGGCATTCTAAAATCTCTCCTGGAACTAAAGATTTAGAAGGAAAAAGATTAGTAGCAATGTTCTGAAAGCAGAATTGGCCAGACCACGTGATTACGCATTTTGAATCAAAGAAATACATTACCGAGGTTAATATATGTAACACGTTTAAAATAGTGATCGTCGCGATTGTTTGTTGTTTTAGTATTTATATCCCCAACCACATTGCAAACCAGGGATAAAGACCATTCTTATTTTATTCTCCAGTGTGTGCACAGTGCCTGAAACATGGTACATGTTCAAACATTTCTTGAACGAATGAAAGAGCGTGAGAAAAGACATCGAGGCATGCATGCACGAATGGCCATATAGAAACCGTCGGCCCGTCGGCATTCCTTAGTTCCTCAGTACTGAAGCTTCCTAGTTATGTAATCCTGGGCAGGAACTTACCCTCTCCAACAATTGGTTTCTCCATTTGTTTAACTAGGCTAATAATTGTTCTTACTTCATTAAGTTGTATGAGTATTAAATAAAATAATCCATGATCCATTGAGCACTATGCCTGCCATATAATGTTAGCTATTTTTATTAGTAACTAATCTATTAGGGTAGAACGGGGGTAACTAATCATGACTGTGTAATACAAAAATATTGAGAAGTCTGTGCCACAAACGGGTAATATCAGTGAGAAAAGTGGGGCAAAGGTTTGGAAGCAACTGGCAAAAACCAGAAGAGACCAAAAAAATTTGGAAAAGTATTCAGAAACATAAATAAAAAGGAAGAAAGCTGTATACAAAATGGGTACATTAAATTCAGAAATAAAGAAACCACAGAAAAAAGCCAGTTGGTTACAAATGTTATGAACAAGCCGTCTCAATGACAACATCACACGTGAGATAGACATTTGCGCTCAGTGTCAGTAGACTGTGATAGAAGTTTCCAGGCTTCATAGAGAAGTGAAAGGCTCAATTATCATGTAAGCATGGATTTTTTAAATTGACATTTAATTGACACACAACACTACATTAATTTCAGTGCACAACATTGTGATTCCACAAGTCTATACCTTATTAGTGCTATGCTCATGATTTTAAAGGAGCCTTGATATAACGACATATGAATCTACACTAATTGAAATTCTCAGAAGATCAGTTTCAAACCGTCATCTGAAACCATTGCTTTTAAAGCATAAAGTTGATGTTAATGTGCAGTGTGTGTGAAAGACGGATAGGAATGAGTATTAAACATATTCTCATAGAGGCTGTAATAATGCAAAACAAACCCAATGAGAAACCTACGTGATCTCGGCACATTGTTCCCAAACAGACATAACCTTTCTTCTACAGCACTTTCTTCATTTTAAGTTTAGCTCTTTAACATTGGTACTCACATTTTCTGTTGGAGGCTGTCATACTGCCTACAGGAATTTCAGCTGCCTGTGAATCTTCTGGGCCTTTCTATTTTAAACGAAAAAATAAGTGATGAAAGATTAGCCATGGCCACCATTTCATTGTAAAATGGAAATATCTGGACAGTTATGCTGGTTTTTAAACATTTTAATACTCCAGAGTAGAGCAGAACTTTTAAATTTCACAGGCAAGCATAGAACATAAAGCAGGAGGTCTGTGAACAAACTTCTGGCACTATGTGCCTTGGGGCGAAGATAGCACTTTACGTAGATCAGAATCTTCCATACAGAGCTAGAGGCTGCTGGGACAGTCTGTAATCCAGGCTCTTAAATTATGTAAACCTTAATGAAATCCAAAAGCCGTAGAAACAGTTCTTGATTCTTGACCTAATTTGACAATTGTCCTGTGTGGTGGACTGTGGATGTAGGATTCATTTCCTGATGTCTAAGTACATCGTGTATTGTGGATAGAGAACAAAGCCATGCAGACCCAACGCCTCACATTACTTGTGATGGAGTATTCTGTTTTGGGGGCTTTGCCGGCGAGGAAAAGAATCTTGTTGGTTCAGAAAGCAAGTCAACAGGGGTGCCTGGGTGGCTCAGTCGGTTAAGTGTCCGACTTCAGCTCAGGTCATTATCTCATGGTCCATGGGGTCAAGCCCTGCAGCAGGCTCTGTGCTCGGACCGGGGAGCCTGCTTCAGGTTCTGTGTCTCCCTCTGTCTGTCCTTCCCCCACTTGCACTCTGTTTCTCCCTCTCTTAAAAATAAATAAACGTTAAAAAAAGAAAGCAAATCAACAGACTTTACAAAAGATAAATACAACAAATTAAACTCTTTCTATCCTCTCATATGACGGGTCAGATTCTGAAATTGACTTCTGTGAGTTAATATGATGTGATTTCATTTCAGAGACTGACTCATGGATCAATTTCAGGAAACGTCATCTCCCGTCCCTGTGCCTCAGATTCTCATTCTGTTCTGTGAAAAGAAGACTCTTCACAGGTAGTCCTTGCTTTTCTTAAGTTCACGTCACGCCATGTCGCTTTTAGCAAAAACCTACATTAGTACCTGTTTTCACTAACTGAAAGAAATCCAAAGAGGATTTTCGCTTTTTATGAAAAAAAGCCAAAAGCACAAAACAGCACTCAGCATTCGTTTTGCAGCAAGCCTAAAGTGGTGCCATGTGCCCCAACACTGAGTGGCTCCCATAAGCTCGTTCCCAGCATCTCAGCATCAAGCCATCAGAGCTTGGCTCTGTATCTGGGAGCATCTGGGTTTTTTTGTTTTGTTTTGTTTTGTTTTGTTTGTTTTTAAAGCAGGGTCTACACCCAGTGTGGAGCGCAACACAGGGTTTGAACTCACAACCCTGAGATCAAGACCTGAGCTGAGATCAAGAGTGGGATACTTAACCAGTGGAACCACCCAGGTGCCCCTGTGCTTTATTTTGATTTATTTCGTGCACCCCTTAGCAAAATGTGCCCACAAGGTATCAAAATGTCCTAAGAGAGGTTATTTTGGGGAACTGGGAATACTCACAAATTTTTCCACGTAAATGAAGGGTAATTTCTCCTTCACTTTATACCATTTTGGCTTACAAAAGGTTTCATAGAAATGCTCTATGTTTGGATAGTGAGGGAAAACTATCCTATTGAACATGTCCTTTTAAAAGCTTTTAAAAGCATATTTACCGGGGCGCCTGGCTGGCTCAGTTGGAAAAGCGTGTGACCGTTGACCTCAAGGTTATATGTGGAAGCCCCACGTTGATTGTAGAAATTACTTAAATAAATAAATAGACTGAAAAAAACTAAAAGCATATTCACATCATTCCATCACCCAAAGTTGTGAAAATTTTGAGCCATATTTCATGTGAAGCCTAAGCACCTTTTTTAAAAATGTAAAACGGAGAAAGTAAACGTATATCTCACATAGTGGAATAGTAGCCACTACTCAAAAGATATGATGGGCAATTTTTGGACAAGGGGCTGAGAAGTAAGGTAGGACCTGAAGGACACAGGATAAAAGTGAACAAGAAAACAATGTGATTTTCTTTTTACACTATATCAAAGGCCTGGTTACCATAGAAAGGTTCTATAGATCTAGTAAAAGGCAGGAGTGCAAAAATTTACACTAAGGTTTTCCCTCCAAAACCATATACTGTGTAAAGGGATTTAGAGGCAAGCATCCAAGACTCCTTGACGGGTGAGAATTATGAGTTTCCCTCCTTCCTGAAAAACCAGGAACTTGAACCAAACAATCCTAAAAGTTCATATTATTTCTATCACTTACAGTTGATCTTGCAGCTAAAACAACCAGAGGAATAGTGAGTATAGTATTAGTGAGCCGGCATATTCAAATAGTTCAAAACTCACAAGGTTAGTTAGCATCGGACATTTACTTATATGGGTCTTGGGATTCTGAACCCTTCATTGAAACGGAATAAAATCGGCATTAAACTGATTTTAAAACTAACCTCAGCCTGAAATTATCTTCTTCCAAGCCATATGTGAAGCATCTAAGCCATAAACATAATAAAGGCTTTGAAAGTCACTTTTTTAAAGGGATGGTTTTGTTCCTAATTGAGTTAGCTCTAGACCTGTGATCTACCAGCAGACTTCTATTTGCTGTGGCAATGTCCCAGGCACAGCTTACTTATTTCCACTCGGTCAGGAATCTATCCTTGAACTGTAAACCCTTCCCCCAATGGCCATGGTTAGAGGAGACAAGTGTTCTGTTACATGTCACTTTCAGATTCTTCCTGTCCCTTTACTTGCTACTTTAAGAATTAGAGTAGGAGCATTGTTTTCAACCTGGTGGGAGGCTGTGTTTTGCAAATTTGTGTGGAATATTTGTCCTGGAAAACTCAGTGTAACAGAAGCCACTTATGAGACATCTTATGGGGCAGAATCAATTATCTTCTGCAGTACAAAATGATCACCCCCACTCCTAGAGTAGCAGGATTCTCGAACAGAGTCATGACACTGAGGTTTTTCTTTCTAGGAAGCAACTTTATTCCTGCTGGCACTGCTCAGTTGGGTTCATACCTGAAGAACTGAGCCCCGAACGTCGTATGGCATAGCTTTTTATATATTTCCTATTTATTTGTCTCCCATATATGGTAACACACAGAAACATGTGGTCTGATTAAGCGGTCTCATGTTACAAGGTCATGAGGGATGTTGTCATGTACGCTCATAGCCGGTTACCTTGAGGTTTCTTTCTTTTTTTTTTTTCTTCTTTTCTTTCCTTAGGGAGGGGACCCTACCACACTAGCTGCACTAACTCCTTGCTTACAATTTATTTGGCCCCATCTGGTCATGGCTAAGTATTCCTCAGAATGGAAAACCTGGAGGTCAACGGGTTTATGAAACCCTGTAAACAAAATGATCAAGATGTATTTTATGCCATCTGATCATATATGCTTCAAAGGGGTGCAGATACCAAGGATTTGAATCCGTGGGGAAAAAAGCTTTTTATTCTTTAAAACAGCTTTCAGGTGCTTGGCAAAGCTTCCCAAACTACTTATCATGGTTCAAAACAGGCAAATCACAAATAGATATTCATCTATCCTACTGATTTTCATCGGTTCATTAAGGAACAAAGGAAGGAAGGTAATCAGATCAGTAGAATACCTCAGATCGGTAACCTACCAACGGGATAGTGGAAGCAGATTTGCCTCTGCCTGACTGGTCACTTAATTCGGAGTTGAGCGCAAGATGGTGGGAATGTTCCACATGCCCATTAACCAATGACATGCCCTGCTGGATGAGGATGGTTTAAAATTAGTGCTGAAGCCAGAAGAACACAGGTGCAGCCTTTGTGAATTCCATGGTCCTATTTAACATTTTGCCTATTGGCCAAAGCGGCCGGCTCATTGTGGCAAATACTAAAATGTCTCCCCTTGGAGAAGCACCGGCCTGTTCTGAAACATTGTGCATATTCTGAATGCCCTGAGAATGAAACTTTAAATACGTCTAGTTGTGATTTTAAGAGACTTGAATAGTGGTTGTTTTGATATTGTCTTTTGTATTTACTGAAAAAGTATATTTACTATGAAATTAAATTTGGAATTCTTTCTGCTGGAGATACCAAGAGGATGATAATTGAAACTATATTACACCCTATAACAATGAAATTAATATCTTCAGAAACGTATTCATCAATTAAAGCACTTATACCTTCTAAAATATTCACACTCCCTTTATTTTACTCAATATAAGGAGTCTTGAAATATGTTCTTAAACCTTATTGTAAGTTCTCTGACAAGTCCAAGGACAGTCTGAATAAACTTTACATTTTTGGATGCCCAGAATTTATTTCACTCACTTCCACCCTGGCTAAACTTCTAATTGTCACGTACAAGTTGACAGGTTGGCTTTGTAATTTAGTTTTCCCAGGCTAAGAACGCTAATCTATTGTGTACAAAGGGGATCTGATATTTACTTTTGTGCTTCTTGAGATGAGAACCCCTCTTGAGGAGGTTAAGTTGTTGAACGTGCAGGGTGGGGACTGTGGTCAAAGATGGTTTGACCATCAATTACTATAGCCTCCTAGCATGAGCTCCAGGACAAAGGAAAACTTTGCTTCGTTAAAAAAGAACATTTCTACAGCATTTTATTTACCGTGAAAAGTTTCCAATACACAGAAAAGCTGAAAGAAGTGTAAGGCGATCACTCACTCATTCCCAAGATCCACCATTACCATTTACTAAAGCCATTTTACCACCTGTCTATCCATCTATCATCCCTCTGTCCATCCATAAAACCATCTTAATTTTTGACACACAGACTTTGAGCCTCAAATAAATTTAGGAATCATAATAAACAGGTGCTGATATTTTACACGACTGCTAACGTTTTCCCTGAGCACAGACATTATAAATCATGTGCACAAGGAGAAAGGCAGAAGATATGTAGAAAAACCATAGCAGACCGCAGAGCCTCAGGACTTTGTAAGGAAAATTTACTTTATTTTAGTCTCCCACAGTTGTTTGCAAGCATTTACCTTTTTAACCATCCCACCAGACAGTTAATCTATTGTCTTATAGGATAACGTGTAAGAGCAACACAAATCCATGAAAAAAAAACATAATGCATTTTACATTTCATCACAGACACAGAAACTGATCAAACAAATACAGGTACAATGCAAGCAATTATTCAAGCCACAAAAAAAAAAAAAAAAAAAAAAAAAAAAAGATCTGCCACAAACCCCATTTCTGAGCTCCTTGTTCTTATAATTTTCAGTGGTTTTAAGATAGAAAATGATGGGTAATTTTGTGAATTTGCAAAGTTTTTGTCTCCATGTTTATTTGTCTTGGGTTATGAAAGACATCCAAAACACTCATTAGTACGTAGGCCTTTCAGCCCCTTCATTCCCAGACATGAAATGGTCTCCTGTTTCTAAACTAGCCGTGAAGGTCAAATAGCAGGTTTTAACAAGTACCTTAACGGGCCAGCAACAGATGTTTAAAAAATTAAGAACCATACTTAGAGGGAAGCTGCCAGTCGGCGTGACTGGAAATCAGAGCCCCATCCCTCACATAGAGAACATCACGAAGACGTCAGTCACTTTTGAACAAGTACTTTTGAAATAAGGGAGGAATATTATGAAGCCCTAAAGCAAAAGATAAAGAAAATTTTAAATATACCTTCGTATTTGGTGATACAAGAAGACTAAAACATTTTTCGATCAAGAAAAATCCATGGATGCCTCCAATTAGTCCTAACAGTTTCCAAATATGACCTTTGCTCTCATGGAAATGTCCAAACTCTGAGCCTTCCTGCTTGTGTAAACCAAGAACCTTTAAAAACACAAAAGCAAACACAAAAAGGAGACACAAAGAAATGACTTATGATGGCTTAAATGTTAATTAATAGGCCCGGTATTAAATATATTCCCCTTTCATTCTGGGGAACCCCGTGACAACCGCTGGAATCATTGAAAGACACGTTTGCTTTCAGTTGTACGAATACTTCCACTAGATGATTTAATCAGGGTCAAATAAAATGTGCACAAGGGAAAAGAAAGGAGAACTTTAAACCTAAATTTTGAGATATTCTCAGTCCTTGTCTTTTCCTAGGAGTTCAATCCATACCTGTTTGCCCAGCAAGTCTTTAGTAACAGATGAATGTATTTTATATCCAGAAGAAATATAAAGATACATTTCATCCAGGGTTTACTCTCTCCACACCCCATTGCAATTAAAGAAAACTTTTAGGGGCGCCTGGGTGGCTCAGTCGGTTAAGCGGCCGACTTCGGCTCAGGTCGTGATCTCGCGGGTTCGTGAGTTCGAGCCCCGTGTCGGGTTCTGTGCTGACAGCTCAGAGCCTGGAGCCTGCTCCGGATTCTGTGTCTCGCTGTCTCTCCCCCTCCCCTGCTCACGCTCTGCCTCTGTCTCAAAAATAAGTAAAACATTAAAAAAAAATTTTTTTAAAAAGAAAACTTTTATTAAATATTCTGGTAAGTAAGAAATCCGCCTGAACGATATCTTCCACTGAGTGTATACTGTATACCCAGCAGTACTGTCCGCTTGGAGAAACAAAAGGATACATGAAATGCATTAGGAATTTTCCTCTAGTTGGCTCATCCCATTGGTTGACCTCATGATTTCTTGTGAGCTAGTAAATCATTATGTATCATATTCCCTCCCCAGGAGAAGGCAGTTTGGCAAACAGCTCAGTGGTTTCTACATTTAGGATGTTAGTGACCATCAAATTTAAAAAAACAAAAAAGGAAAAAGATTCTATGCATACATACTGTATGTGCATGTGTTCATACGTCCACGCGTAGATTTAAGTGTGTATGTGCATGTGCACATAATGTACTCACATGTGTGAGTAAATGTGTGTATCTAAGTGTACACGATGAGTTTACGAACCTAACTAAAATCCAATATACAGCAGTCAACTTTTCCTTCTGGTAAGGGCATTAGGAAGGATACCTATCTAATATTTGCAATTACCATTATTTCACAAAACAGGGGACGTGGTAAGGTCACAAAACAAAACAGAAGCAGACCCCACAGTCTCAGAATCAAATGTAGACCTTTAAGTTGAATAAATTTTGCTAGTTAAAAAAAAAAAAAAGAAAAAAGAAATCCTGACAGTGGTATTTTTCTCATTTCCGTGTGGCCTTCTGAACCCTGGCCATGGATCTCATTCAGGAAGCACTGATTTCTCTAGCTTTCCACCACACTGGTACCGCATTGTTCTTCCTTTCCCCAGTAACGTTTGTCCGCATCTCTTCCCTCAAGTAAAACACTTGCCTTCCAATTTTCGTGAAACCTAGCTAATCTTCTAAGCTCCTCTCCGGAACGTGTCTCTGCAGAACCCGCTGACGGCCCCCCAAACCCCAAGCCCATGCCCTGCTGCTGGGAGATGTGAGCCCCCCACTGGGGGAGGCGCGGGAAGCCTTAAGACCCTCTAGCTGTTTTGCAGTGAACAGCCCTGAAACCGCTAAAGGGACCTAGAAAAAGGCCTCGGCCGCTTCCTCAAGCCAATAAGCCCTGAAATATTTCCAGAAAATTAGATTACGAGGGAAATTAAAACAAATAATGGTTTGTTTCATTTTCCAATGCTCACTTTGTGATTTTTCAAAACATCTAATAATCATTGAGCCTTTAAGCAACAAGAGTGACCCTGTAGGAAATTGCCAGAGGCTTGTGGAAATTTTTAACATCTCCGGCTTTGCAAGAAGAGGGCTCATTTGCCCATCATTGTCCAGTCTCAAGAGATTTCAGAGGGAAGAAATAACCTCATCTGGAGACCCTTCTGTCTGAACTCTTGCATGTCAGGTCCTGGACCTTTCATTTTTGACAAATAAAGAGCCTCAGAAAACTTCAGCAAAGAGCCAGCTTCCTGAGGCTTACATTTTTCTTAAGGAAAATCTAGATGTTATTAGGCCAAAAAAAAAAAAAAAAATTCATTTCGATGGTTCAGATGAGGAGAGCTTAATGATGGTGTAATGGCAGAGGTGTAGGCAGAAAGGTAGGTACAAGGGGTAATGAGACACCCAGAAGCGAGTAACCCCAGAAAACCATTTCCACTCTTAGGGCAGAAAGGGCAAAGGTTGGAAATAATGTTTCTGCAGCTCAGTGGGAAGAGGAGTCGGGGAGAAGGGCTCCCACAGGAGGAGCTGTAATATTGTAGGAAATCAGCTGCTTCTAGAGCAGGTGCAGAGCCAGGAGAGAGTGAGGAAGAGATATCTCTGCTACTCTCTCCTCCTACCCTGGCTTTTCTGTTGTGTCTTCCATTGGCTCAATCCAGACAACAACGCAGCCTGCAAGGGAGCTGCAGGGGCACAACCGTCTGGGGTGGAAAAACACAGCAGAGAGGGCAGAGACGGGATCTGATGAGAGTTGGGGGCAACTGGAGAAAACTCAACGCAACATCTGGCAACCCATTCATTTTTATTGGCAGATAATTAGTGAAAACTTCCTGAAGTTTTCTTCATAGGAATCTGCATCTGATCACCTTTTTTTTTGGTTTATTTAAAAAATAAGAATAACCTGTGGTAAACCTAAGGCTTGGCTATCTCTTTTCCTCTGTAAGTGCTTTGGGGAAATAACACTTCCAAAGACAACACTGGCCACTGCATTGATTTATCCAAGTCCCTTTGAAATTTTGCATCAACACCTCCAGTGACTAAATGGAAATGGAAATGAGAAACACACCATTGCAAACAGGAAAAGAGTTACCTGAGGGATAAGGTGGAGCAGAGCATCCCCGGAAAGCGTCCCGACGGCCAGACCCACAAACAGCTGTAAAATAAGCCTGTAGTTCTCCTCACAGTTGTGGAACAGAATCAGCGTTGTCCCAAGCATGGAGCCTAGTGTGAGCAGGGCCACGGCCACTGTGCTGTAGCCATATTCTAAGCCAAATGGAGATTGCAAAGCAGTCAGTGCTCCTCATTTGCTAGGAGTGCCCTGGCCAGTGAAAATGCCAGAAGAATCCATCTAATGATACAGGTGGTCGGGATACGGAATTGTTTTATGAGTGGTATAGCGTGTAAAAGGTCTTAAATTTTCTTTCTTTTTTTTTTTTTTTAATGTTCATTTATTTTGAGAGTGAGCTCTGAGAGAGAGCCGGGCAGGGACAGAGAGATGGGAGAGAGAGAGAATCCCAAGCAGCCTCCTCCACTGTCCGCACAAAGCCCGATGGGGGGCTCAGTGTCACAAATGGTGAAATCACAACATGGGCCCAAATCAAGAGTCGGATGCGTAACCGACTGAGCCATCCAGGCACCCCTAAAAGGTCTTGATTTTTAAGGAAAAGAATGAAAACGCTTTCACCGTTAACCTTTTTGCTTTGAAGCTACCCTGACTACGTCCTACTAAAATCTCTACAGCAAACAAGGACCTAGCTCATCTCCCACCCCCAAAGAAATTATTAATTTCCCCCACTTTAAACTACAACATATGCTGCCATAGACTGGCGATGACTTCCTTCTAATCCCATCTAAATCTTTTGACGCCAAGGAAGCAGAGTGGCAGAGGGAGCATGCAATTTGGGGCCACCGGAGACCTAGGTTTCTGTACAAGGTGAGTACCCTCTTCCAAAAATTTTCAAAATTATTTGTAATGTCGAAAGTGTTTATTACTCTCCGTGCCTAAAATGAGTGATCATATCGGTAAAAACCGATCGATGAATGTGTGATGGTTGATAACATAAATTTGGACAGCCTAGGTTTTAAATTATTGCAATAATCTTCCAGAACCCCTAAGTTGATCCCAAGTTGGCAGGTTTCTGAATTTTCAAAAAACGTTCAGGGAGTGCAATTTTTAAGATTATTCAAACAAGAGCAAATATGTGTGAGGGAAGAAGAGACAAGGAAGAAAATAAAAGATTAAGAGAAAGGAAAAAAGTGGCTTTCGGTGTCACGCAGAGTTGATCCTTGAAAAATGCAAGAGTTAAGCTACAGAGGGGCGCTTGGGTGGCTCAGTCAGCTAGGTGTCCGACTTCTGCTCAAGTCATGATCTCATGGTCCGTGAGTTTGAGCCCCGCGTCGGGCTCTGCGCTGACGGCTCGGAGCCTGGAGCCCGCTTCGGATTCTGTGTCTCCTTCTGTCTCTGCACCTCCCCTGCTCATGCTCTGTCCCTCTCTGTCTCAAAAATAAGTAAACATTATTAAAATTTTTTTAAAAGCTACAGAAAAGAAAATTTTATTAAGAAAATCATAAAAATAGGGTGCCTGAGTGGCTCAGTTGGTTGAGCTTCCCAACTCTTGATTTGGGCTCAGGTCATGATCCCAGGGTCATGAGACTGAGCCCCCCATGTTGGGCTCCACACTGAGCATGTAGTCTGCTTGAGATTCTTTCTCTCTCTCTTCCTCTGCCCCTCTCCCTGCCTTACTCTCTCTCTCTCTCTAAAAGAAAAAAGACAAAGAAAGAAAGAGAGAAAAAGAAAATCATGAGAGAAAATACATTTACAGTACTCTATTATACATAAAAAAGCTGCATTATTATACATAATTATATGTATATGTATAATATACATATTATACATCTATTATACATAAAAAAGAGTTTTTCAGGCCACCATTTTCCTTTGGTTGCAGATACTCAGAGCAAATACTCGTCCTTCTACTTCTTTAGAAATTACTAACAAGCCATGACAAACTGGTCTGTAAACAATGAAGGAAGTTAATTACAAAATTAAACTATCCTTACTGACTAGAGATAAGTTAAATCAAACAATTCAATTATCACACTACTTGAGGCCTATTGTAGATTTTAAGAAACGATCATCTTAAAATTTGTTATAACAGAAAACATTCTATTCTTACCATTCTGGTTCTTTTTTGGAAGGTTCGCCCTCTACACTAATTTGTGTTAATGATGAAAGCTGGTAACATGATAATAGACTTGTGATTTTAAGAGCACTTTTATTAAATTATATGTTCTAAATTAGACAGGAGTCTAATATTAAAATAGAGTTGGTAGTGTACTCAAAAGAAGCAAAAACTTGCAATTTTTAAATTTTTCCATTCTTATCACTACCCCTTCACTTCTAGGGAACCTCTCCATAAAACAGTTGTTGTTCAAAGGATAGAGAGGACTCTATACTTAACAATGGTTAAATCTCATTTCAATTTCAGTTTGTTACCACAATTAAAAATTTAAAAAAATATGGGTACCTGGATGGCTTATCAGTTAGGCATCCGAGTCTTGATTTTTGACTCAGGTCATGATTTCAGTTTGTGGGGATCCAGCCCTGTGTCAGGCTCTGTGCTGACAGCACGGAGCCTGCTTGGGATTCTCTGTCTCCCTGTCTCTCTGCCCCTTCCTCTCCCTCTCTCTCCCTCTCTCTCTCTCTCTCTCTCTCTCTCTCGCCCCCCTCCAGATAAATAAGTAAACTTAAAAAAATTAAAAAATAATAAAAATCGTTTGAAATGGTCATATACCCACCTAGAGGTTTCATTTTGTTCTGTCATAATAAAAACACCTATGTTATAAAAACATCCCTGGAGATATTTAACCAAGGTTCATATCATACTCTTCGACAAATAGACTGTATGGGGGAGTGTCATTCTTCTCATCAAATACATAAATTAAAGACAGCTGAAGTTTAACATGAGCACCTGGAGGTCTAATAAGTTTCAAAGTTGCCACATTTTTATGAAAGCTACAAAAGGTCGGAAAATGTTGAGAATTCACAAGGATAAATTAGGGTGTGGGATTTCCCAGGCAAAAGACAAAGTTTCCAGTCCTTTGATTCTTCTTCTACTCCTCTCCCCTTTGTCTTGAGGGCAACGACAGCTGGTATTGGAGGGGAATAGACACTTCCTTTTCTAAAAAAAATTTTTTTATATTTTATTTATTTTTGATAGAGAGAGAGAGAGAGACAGAGCACAAGTGGGGGAGGGGCAGAAAGAGAACGAGACACAGAATCCGAAGCAGGCTCCAGGCTCCGAGCTGTCAGCACAGAGCCCGACGCAGGGCTCGAACTCACAAATTGCGAGATCATGACCTGAGCCGAAGTCGGACGCTCAACCGACCGAGCCACCCAGGAGCCCCTGGGATGGACACTTCCTAACTCTAGGGCTTAGAAACGTTCAGGTCCTCTGTGAACCAGATTTCACCTGCTCTCATGTGGCAAAGGTCGCCTGAAAACCATAAAATCTGACGTTTGTGGCAATAGGACTCTGCTAATTACCCCAGGTCCTCATATAGGTATCATGACGTCTTGACTGGAGTCAGATAAGTTATAGAGTTTCTATTTAAATGTTTCGCATCATTATAATAGAACTTGACCTAATAATTAAACACCTAGCCATTCTTAGGCAGCTGCTTTGAACATATCTGAAACCTGATTTATACGTGGTCATAACACTGTTTCCCAGAAACTCAACCCAACCTGGAACTTTGGGGTCAGGTCCCAGCACACCAAACACTACTCTTAGTAACGTCTCCTATGCCTCCTTCTTACATTGTCTGATATTTAAGCCTTTCCCTTAAGTCACGTAATGCAACACTTTAAATCGAGCACGGTAATGTTTGCCTAGGTTCCATAGTGAGTGTGATTTCTCTGAATTTTTCTCAGCAAGACTAGTCCCTAGAAGGATCTAGGTGTTCATGAGAAAGAAAAACAATTCGCAGATCTGCAGTTCAGAAAGCTATTTTGTAGCGGCCTGTTTGAAGCAGACACCATGGGAGGTGGTGGGAATGTAAATGTAAAACGTGCTCCTGGAGTCTCCCAGGTGCCGTGCTTCTGTCCCTCTCACCCATTTCAGAACCATCACTGCTCACCAGGTGCTGAATTATGTAGTTGCTCACTTTTAATGAGAGCTCAGTTTTAATGAAGTTCTGTTCCTTTCAGCGAATGTGGTAGATATGTAGGTCTGGCAAGGTTTCTGTTCACGTGAACTCTTCAAATGAGCCGCTGAATGCGGCACAATTCCCTGTGAGTTAGGAGTGAGCAGCTGGACAATTCATCCCGGATGGGCATCATGAGGCTATCGCAAAGAGAAAGCAAAATGCTCTGAAAAAAGCATACACAAGGCCCTGGGATCACTGGTAATATTTGGAATGGTGCCTGCGTTCACGGTCACATTTTTGCGGTCCCTCACGAATGTTCTCAGGCCACTATTTCCTTTTCTTTTAAATACACAGTGCTTTAAATTCCACAACACAGTTTCGTACCCGTTATCCCATTTGAAACTTACAGCTACCCCAAGAAGGTAAAGAGCTCACCTACTACAGTAGTGCTACAGTGAGTAGCCCTGGGCAGGAAAAAAAAGACAGGCTCAGGGAAATAAAGAGAAGCCTTAAGATCACAAGAGTGGGCTGGGGATAGAAGGCATGGCTCAACTTTGCATTTCTGACCCCATCGTTAAGGTTCTTGCTCTCATATCACGCCCCTTCTCAACTATGAACTAAGTTGGTCTATGACTCAGTCATATACATGGGACAAAAATCAATTTATATAACATACATACAAACTATAAAATATTCGGTGAAGGGTACTGTAGCATAGTGGCTGACAACAATGACTCTGGGGCCAGCTTGCCCGGGTTTGAATCCCAACTCCATCACTTACCTGCTGTGCGCCCTTGGGAAGGTCACTTAACCTCTATGTGCCTGTTTCTCTATCTGTAAAAGGGGGACATTGATACTATCTAGCTCATAGCGTGCTTGTGAGGATTAAATGAGGTGAGACATGTAAAATGCTTTGAACAGCGTGTGGTATATAGTAAGTATACATCCATTCACTGGTATTAGTATGTACATTATATGCACCAACTTTCTGTTCACTGTTACTATTACGGACATTATGTGCACCAACTTTCCATCAACTGTTATTATTATGTACGTTATAGGCACCAACTTTCTCAGGGAAGAACCACAACTTACTCTCCAGAGTGGTTGGTGGGAGCTTTGAGTGTTGGTCCTCTGGCAGCTGGCAAGAACAGCTGAGCAATTGCTGGATGATTCCCGGACTCATTTGCTGAAAGTCTTCCTTCGAAATGGGTGAAAGGCTATTCTGTAGAAATATCTCCACCAGCTGCCCGGCAGAGAAGCAAGTCTGTTTGGGGGAAAACGTCATTGTTACTAATCTCAGCAAACAAACTTACCACCATCAGTTGCCATTCCCAAGGAGTCAGAACTAAACAGAATGGCTAAAAAGGACACATGAAGCCATGACTTCATTTTTCTTCCCTGCAATCTTTGTGCATATATAATTTCCAAGGATTATTTTTCATCTCTGATCAAAGCCAGCTGTCTCTCACTTTTATTTTGAGTATTATCTAGTAAGAGTTTTGCACACTTTTTTCCTTCCTGAAAACATGCAACCGTGTTTTACAATGTGTGGCATGGTTTGCTAGCCAGCAGGCTAAGGAAGCCTCGATGCTTTTGTTGTTTTTTAGTGGGGATGGCTTTGTAGCAACAGAACGAAGACTTCAAATGAGAAACAGGTGCTCTGCAGTTATAAGATCATTGTCTTTAATATTCTCTGATTTAGTAAGCCTGTGTAGGCAACATGTCTTTTCAAAAGCAATCAAAGTAAATATTTTAACAACTGAATGCTGTGTCAACCAGCTCGTGTGTAAACACTAAACGATATGGCTACCTTTGTAAGGGACGTCCCTTCTCCACAAAAACAACCGAAATCATTACGATTGCCTACTGCTGCTCCTCTGTCTTTAAAGCCTTTCTACGTTGTATAGGCATATTTACAAGAGATCAGGATCATAGATAAAGAACAAATGCAAGACGTCCCTAAAAGCTGCCACAAGGAATTGGTGCATCTCAGAAGTGTTAAGGGCTGATTTTGTGTGTCAGAAGTTACACTTAAAGGTTTTAATGTGTATAGTTCCACCAGCACAAATGGATGACCCTCGTGCAGAATCTTTGGGGTCTGAAGTCAGACCCTCGTGCAATATCTTCGTGAGCTCCAGTCACAATCAATAAGGTATTTTAAGAAACTCATTGACTTGCGAGGCTTTCCTGATTTGCCACGCTTTAGAACGTAAGGATTTTTAAGAAGGCACATTGCTAATCAGGAAATAATGATGACATATTTGCTGGGTTTTCCCACAGACAATTTTTGGGGGGAGAAGATCCCATGAATAAAAAATGTCCTATCTTGATCCAGAAATGTTTGGTGGCAGGGATGAGAAGCCACTTGAACCAGCAAGAACCAAGAGGAGATCGTACTGAAAGGACACTAAGGATCTCCAAGATTGAGAAGGTAGCCACACCTCAAAAGGAACTCAATCTGAAGCTAGAAAATCAGAACCTAAAGTTGTTTTTTCTCTCTCTCTCTCTTCGGGACCAAGTATTTTCTCCTTTCTCTTTCCCTCTGCATATATTTATTTCCTTTTACAGTCCGGTGTTTTCTCTTTCAGTAAACACATGGCCATATAAGCCCCAACTCTGAAGCGACCTCTCAGCCCACAAACCCAAGACTGAGTTGAGTCTGCAAGTCCTGACAGAGACCTGATTGCTACAGCAAAGCCACAGATGAACTCCCTTGGGTCAGACAACCCTCTGGTTCAATCAGTCTTGCCTCGAGATAGGAGGTGGGATCATTCCATTCAGACATGGCTGCCAGCCTCAGGCCTGTGGCTGAGGCAGGCATTTCTCAGAAAAAGGCTGGGCAAAACTCCAAAAGGCTTCTACTACAAAAAGCAGCAACAGAAAACTAAACTTGGGATTTTTTTTTCTCCTTTTGTCAAAATAATTTATGCCAAAGACAGTATTTTCTGTTGCACCATTTGTTACTAATGGGATACAATGACTTCATCATTAAAGCTACTGACAACAGAAAAGGGAAACGAACACCAAACTTTTGACGACAAATCCTTCGTAATAAATATTCTCATTAAGAAGTGCTCGACTGGTAAGTAAAGCAGGGGAGAGAGGAAATGAACAGAATGCCATGCGTCTTTCCCCAGTTCATTGCCAAGAAATCTAATAGTTCTGGTCTTAGACTACCTTCTCCTAGAGTACGGGTATTCTATTATAAGCTTCTGTGCCCTTGATCTTTATTTGCTGTTCCTGTACTATTCAGGTCCTTTGTTGGTTTTAAATTTCTTTTTGAAATCACTAACATAAATGGCCTTAAAGGTCATTCAATATATTCTATAAAATTTTAAACCCCAATATTTTTAAATAGTTTTTTTTTAAGTTTATTTTTGAGACAGAAAGACAGAGAGAGAGAGAGACTGAGTGAGAGCAGCTCTCTCTGGAGGGGCAGAAAGAGAGAGGCAGACATAGTATCTGAAGCAGGCTCCAGGCTCTGAGCGGTCAGCACAGAGCCCGACGCGGGGTTCAAACTCACAGACCGTGAGATCATGACCTGAGCCGAAGTCAGATGCTTAACGGATTGAGTCACCTAGGTGCCCCGAACCCAAAATATTTTTAATAAAGAATAATATAGAATGAAAATTTAGATTATCCAGCCAATAACTTTTAAACTATCTTTATTTCCTGGGGCGCCTGGGTGGCTCAGTCGGTTGAGCATCTGACTTCAGCTCAGGTCATGATCTCACGGTTTGTGGGTTTGAGCCCCGCATCGGGCTCTGTGCTGACAGCTCGGAGCCTGGAGGCTGCATCTGATTCTGTGTCTCCCTCTCTCTCTGCCCCTCCCCTGTTCATGCTGTCTCTCTCTGTCTCTCAAAAATAAATAAATGTAACAACAAAATTTTTTTTAACTCGCTTTATTCCCTTACATAAAATTTCAGTATATGTGTATCCTTGTGTTGATGTCATCAGACTTCTATGGTAACTTTACAAACATATTCTAAAGCAGTGGTTCCTGAACTTTAGTTTTGAGAATTGCTTGGATGGCTTCCTAACAGGCAGAGTGCTGGGTTCTACTTCTCAGAGTTTCTGATTCAAAGATGATGGGGTGGGGGGCGCCTGGGTGGCTCAGTCCATTAAGCGGCTGACTTCGGCTCAGGTCACGATCTCGCGGTCTGTGAGTTCGAGCCCCGCGTCGGGCTCTGTGCTGACAGCTCAGAGCCTGGAGCCTGTTTCAGATTCTGTGTCTCCCTCTCTCTGACCCTCCCCCGTTCATGCTCTGTCTCTCTCTGTCTCAAAAATAAATAAACGTTAAAAAAAAAAAAAAAAAAAGATGATGGGGTGGGACCTGAGAATTTGCATTTCCAAGAAGTTCCCAGACAATGCTGACTCTTCTGGCCAAGAGACAAAACTTTGAGAACCACTGGTCTAAATAACATACACAGGTTCTTCAGATCTAGTCTATCTTAGTGTCCTATCAAGAGTCACAAGCAAAGTGACATGTTGGGACAGAGAAGAACCATTGAAAAGGTTGATTTTGTTTACTTGGCATTGGTAGCACAGCAAATGACTCTTACTGTTCTTAGAAGTCACATGCTTGGGGCGCCTGGGTGGCTCAGTCAGTTGAGCGTCCAGCTTCCGCTCAGGTCATGATCTCGCGGTCCGTGAGTTCGAGCCCCGTGTTGGGCTCTGTGCTGACGGCTCAGAGCCTGAAGCCTGCTTCAGATTCTGTGTCTTTCCTGTCTCTCTACCCCTCCCCTTCTCGTACTCTTTTTCTCTCTCAAAAATAAATAAAAACATTTTTAAAAAACTCTTTTTTAAAGCCCCGTGCCTTAAGTAGGTAGTTCCTAAATTTTAGGAAACAATCTGCATTCGTTATGAAGATAAGGTCTCCATTAGGCAAATTTGCCCCCTTCCTCAGAGCCAGTCCTGAAGAAGCATCTAAAAAGACTTCGCAAACAAAGGCCAACACAGGCTTCAGCTCTCTTCACCTTGGGTTGAATACAATAAGCAGGAGTTTGAAAGAATCAACTTTAATAAATGTCATATATATCGCACAAGTAACAAAAATTCACTTTTAAAAATATCTAATATTCTAATTAATAATCTGATTTTGTCTTAAAAAAAAAAACCTAGAGAACAAACAACAATAAAAAAGAAACAGACTCTTCGATATGGAGAGCTAACTAGTCGTTGCCAGAGTGGGGGGTGGGAGGGTTGAAGGGGTTGGGCAAAACAGGTGAAGGGTATTAAGAGATACAAACTTCCAGGGGTAGGGACGGAATCTATGGTACTGTGCAATCATGTATTCATAACTCACAGGAAAAACGTTCCGAATTGTTAGCAATCTGTAGGGGATTTTGCTCTTTTAAGGTACAAATTGTACCTTGCTCATCTGAGATACAAATAACAAAACTAGTTTTCTTTAAGTCAACCCTTCCCCAAGCAATAGCACAGTTGTTAAGAGCACAGAATATGTTATCAACCTCTGTATATATCCTCAGTTTCTGTAAACATTAAGCAATTACTTATTAGCTCCATGCCTCAATTTCCTCATCTATAGTATGGAAAAATATCTATAGTATGGAATAATAGACCCCAATCTCATATAGTTGTTATAATAATTAAATGAGGCAATGCAGGTGAAATAGCGTTATGTCTAACACATCATACGTACTCAATAAGCATAAGCCACGCTCGCGGAACATCAGTTTCTCAGGATTTTAAATGGTTAGGGCAGGGAAGGATTCTAGAGTCAAAATTTGAGAATTGCTGGATTCAATAAGATCAAAGAAGTTTATTTGCTGAGAGACCTCCCAGATACCCTAATATGCCACAGTGTAATATGTATTTCTAGTATTTCCCACACCAATTTAATCATAGGACCCATTTCAAGAAATACCAAGATAGACAAGTGAATGTACTTTAGGGCACAACTTTAGGAAATATGGGTATAAATATGTTCATAGGCTCATACATCACCTTTTCTCAAAAACCTTCTCAGTGCTACCTACTATACAAATATTTCTCTGTTGCTCACAGCCCAAAGTAATCTCTTCATAACCTTATCTAAGTTTAAAGCATTCATTCATCATTTTAAGTATATATGCAATGTCTGTGTTCTATTCCTATCCTGTAGGTTCCAAAGGAGTTGTGCCTATTTTTTTTAATGTTTATTTATTTTAGAGAGAGAGAGAGGGGGGCGGGGAGGGGCAGAGAGAGGGAGACACAGAATCTGAAACAGGCTCCAGGCTCTGAGCTGTCAGCACAGAGCCCGATGTGGGGCTCGAACTCACAGACTGCGAGATCATGACCTGAGCTGAAGTCAGATGCTCAGCCGACTGAGTCACCTAGGTGCCCCGCGTTGTGCCTATTTTTTTCAACACTGTATACCCAATGACCGTGATGGTGACTGGCAGGTAATAAATGTTCAGTATGTTTGTTGAGTTAATTATTCATGCATTCGATATAGATACAAGGGAGGAAGTAGTAATATATATATATTTACTATCTGTATATCTATCTATGTCTATCTATCTATATCTATCTATATCTATTGTCTTATTCTCCTACATATCTTGGCCTCACATTTATGTCAGCAGAGACCCATTTGTAGAAGAAAAAAACCCATGACCACTCCATACAAATAGAATATTTTCATACTGAAGGAAATACACATCATCCCTTAAGTTTTTCACAACTCTTATAGAACTTTCACCACTTTGACAGTAGCAATTGGTGGTATAAGAAGAAGAATAACGATACCTTATCCCAGGAAACTGAAATGTCTTCTGACTCTTGGTCCATGGATACAGATAGATTAGGGTATCCCCAGTCATAGATTGTTAGGTTGTTTTGTTTCCTTTCAAGGCGATGGATTTTATCTTTTCGGATACAGGTACTTTTGGTCCAGAGAGTGTTGAGGAGTTGGTCTAGTTCTAGAAATTTCATACAAAATCTGGTGTCACATAGAATAAAGACAGGTCAATCTCAGGATAATTACAATTTCTTATGGCCACAGCATAGATATTTTGCTAAATAAATGTGGTCCTAATGAAAAGTCAAGACGTTACTCTGAAAAGTAATAAAAGAAAACTTATACTTCACATGAATGTTAATCCCCTCACAAGATCTTGACTAAGCTTTGGGGCTGAATCAGTCTTACAAAGATGTTCCCACCACTTTTAACTCCTAGGGATGATACAGTGGGCAATTCCTCCAAAGAAATGCCTTCTCTTGAGCCAACTCTTTCTTTTTCTAGATGTTCCTCATAAAAATGCACACAAAGGATAGAACTGGCCTAATCCATAGGAAATTCATTTCCTTGAGGTACTATATACATCCTCCGTAGGTAAACTATGGTATGTTTAAGTCAATCAAATTATTTTCCTTTTAAGGGTTTGTTTATGCAGAAACAAGAAAGAAAATGAAAGAGATCTGAGATTATAGAGACAACTGACTTTGTCTTCTAATACTATTGTAGTATGGTTTTCAGTTTATAGATTACAGTTTAGCTTCCCTTGGTACAGCTCGAGGCTCTTAAAAACTGACTGGTACAGGGGCACCTGGGTGGCTCAGTTGGTTAAGGGTCCAACTCTTGATTTTGGCTCAGGTCATGATCTCATAATTTAGGACGTCAAGCCCCACGTCAGGCTGTGCACTGACAGCATGGAGCCTGCTTGGAATTCTCTCTCTCCCTCTCCCCCTCTGCCCCTCCCCACCTTTCAAAAATAAATCGATAAATAAAAATTTTAAAAAATTAATTGGTATGCAGAATAATTAAGTATAGTGGTGAATTTCTTTGGATTTATCCATCGGCTTGCTTGGGAATACAACGTCCCTGGTATTTTCCTGAATGTCATCATCAAGGACAAGAAAAATTACAAACTAGAGTTCCTACAATATCTTATTTTAAATGACTGGCTTTCAGCGAAAAGAAAATTATAAGACTTGCAAAAAAATGGGAACGTGTGACCCAGAATCAGGGAGGAAAGCAGTCAATAAATATGTCTTTGAGTATTCCCAGATGTTGGATTAAGCAGAAAAAGACTTCAAAGCAGCTATTATAAGTGCGCTGAAGGAACTAAAGGAAATCATATTTAAAGAATTAAAGTGTGACAATAATAAATCAGCAAATAGAAGAAATAAGAAAATCAAAATTATATAAAGGTTCAAATGGAAATTCTGGTGTTGCATATAGTGAGTGAAATGAAAAGTTCACAAAAGGAGCTCAGCAGCACGTGTGAAATGGTAAAAGGAAAAATTACTGAAGACGAAGAAAGAATAACAGAAATAATCCAGTCTGACAGTTCATGCGCTCACACTGATAGCATGCAGCCTGCTTGGGATTCTCTTCCTTCCTCTCTGTCTGCCCTCCCACTCTGCCACTTGTGTGCTCTCTCTCAAAGTAAATAAATAAACTTAAAAAAAAAAAAAAGAATTTATTCTTACTTTTCTTTGCAAACCTCAATAAAACGAAATTGTGACGAGGGGCAGTTTTCCATTACAGAATTATTACACTAATAAATGAAGAAGAAAAGAGTCAATTAGAAGAACACCATTTCGTAAGCTGCAAACAATCAACATAGACAAGTATCATCAATACTTTATGACTTCTCAAAAAGAGAAAACTAGATGTTACGTACCTTCTGGCGGAAGGTACTAACGCTAAGACAGCATCCTCCAAGTAAACAAACCACCTAATCAAATCTCTACGACATCCAATGTACATGAAGCACAGTGCATAGAAATGCATATTAGATGACTAGAAACGCAATCAGCAAAACCCAGATGTGATAAACAGTCCCCTTTTTTCTAACAAAAAAACCGTAGCGAAATAGAGAAGGTGGAGTCGGGGAGAGGCATGACATCTATAAAGGGAAATTGAAGAGATACCCCAACAATCTGCATTTTATGAACATTATTTAGATCCTGATGTGCTAAAAAATGAAACATCTTTTTTTAACAGTCAGGGCAATGTAAACATTAATGGGCTTTTTTTGTGATATTAAGGAATCAATATTAATTTTTCAGTTGCGATATTGGTAATAAGGGGCTTTTAAAAACGCTTGTCTATTAGAGGTTCACACCGAAATAGTTAATAATCATTTGCTTCAAAATAATCAAGTGATAGGAAAGGGTGGAGGCAAATAAAAAATAAGATTATCCAGTTGCTGGTAAGTGTTGAGGCTAGATACTGTGTGCATGGGGGTTGACTATGTTACTGTTTATATTTTTGTTTACATTACATTTTTATTAGATATCTACTTTTAATATTCAGAATTCATATAACGACAACAACAGCAACAACAACAACAGAAAACACTTAAAACTGACTTCCGGGGAAGATGGCAGAGTAGGAGGACCTTAAGTTCACCTCGTCCCATTGATACAACTAGGTAACACATCAGTGTAAAAAACCCAGAAAACGACCTGAAGACTGGAAGAACAAATTCACCACAGCTAAATGTAGGGAAGAGGCAGCTTTGAAGAGGGTAAGAAGGGTGGAGACATGGTGAGGAGTGAAAAAGACTGCAGGAGAGTCTGGGGGAGGGTGGACCCACAATCCCAGAAAGGGGAGAGAAATAGATTCTCACACCAAGGAGCCCACTCAGGAAAGACAAATCTCCGTAACATTTGGCTTTGAAAACTAAACGGACGAAATTTCACAAGTTCTTACAATGAATGAGGCTTAAAATCTGGAAATTTAAAAATCAGTGGGGTTGGCTCTGAGAGAACTGGGAGGGTGAGAGGAAACTGACTCCCAGTCCTTAAAGAAACATTACAACAGACAGACCTGCTGTGATACAACGTAGAAACAGCAGTTTGAAAAATACCAGGAGCATACGGGGGAGAGATGTGTTTACTAATCTAAGAGTTCCAGCTAGAAGGGCAGGGATCAATGGGACACTTTTCCAGGAACAAAGATGATGGTGGGTACCATTTTCCTTCCCTGTTCCCCCAGCCCAGACACACAGGCATCGGTGGGGCCCAGTGCAGCACCTACACTCACTGCATAACTTACAAAGAGCATGCCCTGCCCCTTCTTCCCCTGCAGACACATTCCCTCCAGCCAGGCCTCTGCTTCACGTCCCCTCTTGCAGCAGACCCAGGCAAACCTTGCTAATACCATTCCTCCAACCCCACACACTTCTGAGGATCTGCCCCCTCCAATACATTCTTGGGTTAGCTAATCCAAAGTGGTACCACAAGCCTGGCAGTGTGCAAGCATCCCAAACAGGAGCCAGTATCACACCAAACTGACTCCTGCCCCAGGGAGAGGGAAAGAACCACACACAACCATCAGGGTAGAGGCTTAGCAGTGGGACAGACAGCTGGTCTTACTATAGGCCCCACCCACCAATGAAGGCTTCTTAGGGTACAATACAGGGAAAGTGTCCTGCACTAACCCCACAGGGACCAAACCCTGTCCACAATAGGCAAAGAGAGCCATTGCAGATTACTGGACTGAAGGAAAAAGTGTTTCAGCCAAAATAGCAGGATGTATGCAAGAGACATAGAAGATTCTCCTGATGCACCAGCTTCTGCTGAACAGGAGACACTGAACTGCAGGGCACTACAGGACTTCTTCTTCATAAGGGCACTACTATCAAGAGCAGGAGACATAGCTGAGCAGGAGACTTTCCTAACACAATGAAACAGACCAGAGAGTTAGACAACCTGAAGAGACGGAGGAATATGTCCCAAATGAAAGAACAGGACAAAATCACAGCAAGCAGCCTAAACAAAATGGGGATAAGAAATATGCCTGCTAGATAATTTAAATCAGTGGTTGTAAAGATACTCACAGGACTTGAAAAAAAGACTGAAGGACATCAATGAAACCCTTAACATAGAGACAGAAAAAGAACCAATCAGAGTTGAAGAATGCAATAAATAAAATAAAAAATACACCAGATCGAGTAAATAGTAGACTAGAGTAAACAGAAGAATGGGCCACCAACCAGGAATACAGAATAATAGAAGGAAATCAAGCTGAACAGCTGAGAGGAAAAAAAAAATTCAAAATGAAAATAGACTTAGGGAACTCAGCAATATTCACATTATAAGGAACCCAGAAGGAAAGGAGAAAGAAAAGGGGTAGAAAATTTATTTGAAGAAATAATAGCTGAAAACTTCCCAAATCTGGGATAGGAAACAGAAATCCAGATCCAAGGGCACAGAGAGCCCCCCAAAAATCAACCCAAGAAGGTCCACAACAAGACACATAGTAATTAAAATGGCAAAAAGAAGCAGCAAAGAAAGAATTTTAAAAGCACCACAAGAAAAGAAAATACTTACATACAAAGGAAACCCCATAAGGCTATCAGCTGATTTTTCAGTAGAAACTTTGCAGGCCAGAATGGAATGGCACTATATATTCAAAGTGCTGAAAGAAAACAACATGGAACCAAGAGTACTCTATCCAATAAGGTTAGCATTCAGAATAGAAGGAGAAATAAAGAGGTCCCCAGACAAACAAAAGTTAAGGGAATCTATGACCACTAAACCAGCCCTACAAGAAATGTTAAAGTGGATTCTGTGTGGCAAGGAAAGACTGTAAGTTAGAGTAAGAAAAGTAGGAACCATGAAAGCAGTAAAAATAAGTATATCTATAAAAATCACTTAAAGGACCCACAAAATAAAATGATGTAAAGTATGACACCATGTATCTAAAACATGGAGGTGGGGAGAGGTTTAAAGAATGGGTTCAGCCGTGAGTGACTATCAATTTAATATACAAAATGAATGGAAACCACAAATCAAAAACTAGTCATAGATACACAAAGAATAAAGAGGAAGGAACCCAAGTATATCGCTAAAGAAAGCCAACTAATCATGAGAGAAGAGAACAAGAGAAGGAAGGAAGAGAGAACTACAAAAACAATCATAAGACAAGTAACAAAATTGCAATAAATACTTACCTATCAATAATTACTTTGAATGTAAATGGATTAAATGCTCCAATCAAAGACAAGATGACAGAATGAATAAAAAAGCAAGACCCATCTATATGCTGCCTATAAGAGACCAATTTCAGGCCTAAAGACACATGCAGATTGAAAGTGAAGGAATGGAGAAGTATTTATTATGCAAATGGATTTGAAAACCAGGGTAACAATACTTATATTGGATAAAATGACTTTAAAACAAAAGATTGAAATAAGAGACAAAGAAGGACACTGTATAATCATTAATGGTGTGGGGCTCCTGGGTGGCTCAGTCAACTGAGCAGCTGACTGGCTCAGTTCATAATCTCATGGTTTGTGGGTTGGAAACCCACGTTGGGCTTTGCATTGACAGTGCAGAGCCTACATCAGAGTCTCTGTCTCCCTCTCTCTCTCTGCCTCTCCCCCACTCATTGTGCATATGTTCTCTCTCTCTCAAAAATAAAAACATTACAAAAAAATGTTTTGATGGGGGCAATCCAACAAGATGATATAACAATTGTAAATATTTATGCACCCAACATGAAAGCACCCGAATACATAAAAGAGTTAATACAAACAAAAAGGAAGTAATAAATAGTAATACAAAAATAGTAAGGGACTTTAATACCCCACTTACATCAATGGACAGATAATCCAAACAGAAAATCAACAAGGAAACAGTGGCTTTGAATGACACATTGAACCAAATGGATCTATATATTCAGAACATTCTATCCTAAAACAGCAGAATACATATTGTTTTTAAGTGCACATGGAAGATTCTCTGGAATAGATCACATATTAGAACAAAAAACAAGTCTGAACAAATTCAAAAAGATTGAAGTCATACCATGCATCTTTACTGAACACAATGCTGTGAAACTAGAAATCAACCACAAGACAAAATCTGAACATAAATATTTGGAGGTTAAATAATGTACTATTAAACAATAAATCGGTCAACCAAAAAATCAAAGAGGAAATTAAAAGATAAATGGAGACAAATGAAAATGAAAACAGAACAGCCCAAAATCTTTGGGATGCAGGAAAAGCTGCTCTAAGAGGGAAATTTACAGCAACACAGGCCTACATCAAAAGCATGACAAATCTCAAATTAACAAGCAAACCTTACACCTAAAGGAGATAGAAAAAGGAGAACAAACAAAACCCCAAGCCAGTAAAAGAAAGGAAATAATAAATATTAGAGCAGAAATAAACAATATAGAAACAAACAAACAAACAAACAAAAAACAAGATCAATGAAACCAGGAGCTGGTTCTTTGAAAAGATCAACAAAATTGATAAAACCTTCAGCTAGAGAGAGGACCCAAATTTTAAAAATCAGAAATGAAAGAGAAGAAATAAAAATTGCAAAGAAATATAAAGGATTATAAAAGAAAACTGTGAAAAATCATATGCCAACCAATTGAACAACGAAGAAGAAATGGATAGATTCCTAGAAACATGTGACCTAACAAAACAGAATCAGGAAGAAACAGAAAATTTGAACAGACTGATTATTAGTACTGAAATTGAATCAGTAATCTAAAACACTCCCAACAAACAAAAGTCCAGGACCAGAGAGCTTCATAAGGTGAAATATACTAAACATTTAAAGAAGAGTTATATCTATTCTTTTCAAGCTATTCCAGAAAAAAGAAGAGGAAGGAAACCTTCCAAATTCATTCTATGAGGCCAGCATTACCTGTACCAAAACAAGATAAAGACACCACAAAAAGGAGAGCCACAGGCCAATATCTCTGATGAACATAGGTGCAAATATCCTCAACAAAATATTAGCACACTGAAACCAACAATACATTTAAAAAAGTCATTTACCACGATCAAGTGGGATTTGTTCCTAGGATGCAAGGGTGGTTCAATATTTGCAAATTAATCAGTGTGATACATCACATCAACAAAAGAAAAAATAAAAAAACATACGATCTTTTCAATAGTTGCAGCAAAAGAATTTGACAAAATACAACATCCATTCATAATAAAAACCTTCAAGAAAGTAGATTTTGAGGGAATATGCTTCAACATAATAAAGTCCATATAAGAAAAACCCACAGCCAATATCATCCTCAATGGAGAGAAAAACTGAGCTTTTCTTCTCAGGTCAGTTACAAGACAAGGATGTCCACTGTCACCACTTTTATTCAACATAGTACTGGAAGTCCTGGCCATAGCTATCAGATAAGAAAAAGAAATAGAAGACACACAAATTGGTAAGGAAGAGATAATACTACACATAGAAAACCCTAAAGATTTTACCAAAAACCTACTAGAACTAATAAATGAATTCAATAAGATTGCAGGATACAAAATCAATGAACATGAGTCTGTTACATTTCTTTTTTTTTTTTTTTTAAGTTTATTTGGGGGAGAGAGAGTGAGAATGTGTGTGTGTGTGTGTGTGTGTGTGTGTGTGTGTGAGAGAGAGAGAGAGAGAGAGAGAGAGAGAGAGAGAAACCAGGGGAAGGGTTGAGAGAGAGGCAGAGAGAGAATCCCAAGCAGGCTCTGTGCTGACAGCACAGATGTGGGGCTCGAACATAGAACCGTGAGATCATGACCTGAGTTGAAATCAAGAGTTGGATGCTTAACTGACTGAGCTACCTAGGTGCCCCTATTGCATTTCTCTTCACTAATAATAAATAAGCAGAAAGAGAAATTAAGAAAACAGTCCCATTTACAATTACACAAAAATAATAAAATATCTAGGAATAGACTTAACCAAGGAAGTGAAAGACCTATACTCTGAAAATAATAAAACATTGGTGAAAGAAATTGAAGAAGACACAAATAAATGGAAAAACATTCCATGCTCATGAATTAGAGAATAAATATTGTTAAAATGTCTATAATACCCAAAGCAATCTATAGAGGTAATGCAATCCCTATCAAAATACCAACAGCATTTTTCACAGATCTAGAACAAGCAATCCTAAAATGTGTATGGAACCAGAAAAGGCCCCAAATAGCCAAAGCAATCTTGAAAACAAAAAACAAAACAGGAGGTATCATAATTCTGGACTTCAAGTTATACTGCAAAGCTGTAGTAATCAAAACAGTATGGTACTGGCACAACAATACACACACAGACCAGTGGAACAGAATAGAAAGCCCGGAAATGAACCCATGATTATATGGTCAATTAATCTTTGACAAGCGACAAAGAATATACAATGGGAAAAAGACAGTCTCTTCAACAAATGGTGTTGGGGAAACTGGACAGCAACATGCAGAAGAAAGAAACTGGACTACTTTCTTATACCATACATAAAGATAAATTCAAAATGGATGAAAGACCTAAATGTGAAATGGGATACCATCAAAATCCTAGAGGAGAACCCAGGCAGCAATCTCTTTGACCTTGGCCAGAGCAACTTCTTACTAGACACATCGCCAGAGGCAAGGGAAACAAGAGCCAACATGAACTATGAACCTCATCAAGATAAAAAGCTTCTGCACAGCTGAAGAAAACAATCAAGAAAACTAAAACACACCCTACAGAATTAGAGAAGATATTTGTGAGTGAGATATCGGATAAAGGGTTAGTATCCAAAATCTATAAAGTACTTATCAAACTCAACACCCCCAAAACAAATAATCCGATTAAGAAATGGACAGAAGACATGAATAGACATTTTTCCAAAGAAGACATTCAGATGGCTAACAGACACATGAAAAGATGCTCAACATCACTCATCATCAGGGAAATACAAATCAAAACCATGATAAGATACCACCCTACACCTGTCAGAATGGCTAAAATCAACAACACAAGAAACAACAGATATTGTCAAGGTTGTGGAGAAAGGGGAAATCCCTTCCAATGTTCACGGGAATGAAAACTGGTGCGGCCTCTGTGGAAAACGGTATGGAGGTTCCTCAAAAAGTTAAAATTAGAATTATTCCATGACAAGTAAATGCACTACTGGGTATTATTTACCCAAAGGATACAAAAATACTGATTTGGAGGGGCACATGCACCCCAGTGTTTACAGCAGCCTTATCAACATAGCCAGATTATGGAGAGAACCCAAATGCCCATTGACTGATGAATGGATAAAGAAGATGGGGTGTGTATATACACAATGGAACATTACTCAGCGATCAGAAAGAATGAATTCTTGCCATCTGCAATGATGTGAAATCTTGCCATTTGTAAGAGTATATCATGCTAAGTGAAATGAGTCAGAGAAAGACAAATGCCATAAGATTTCACTTATATGTGGAATTTAAGAAACAAAACAGATGAACATAGGGGAAGGAGAAAAAAAAAACAGAGAGGGAAGCAAACCGTAAGAGACTCTTAATTACAGAGAACAAACTGAGGGTTGATGGAGGGAAGTTGGGTAGGGGATGGGCTATTAAGGAGGGCATTTGTGTTGAGCACTGGGTGTTATATGTAAACGATAAATCACTAAATTCTACTCCTGAAACCAATATCACACTATATATCAACTGACTAGAATTTGAATGAAAATTTGAAAGAAAAAAAAAATCCAGATGGCCAACAGACACATGAAAAGATGCTCCACATCACTCCCATCAGGAAAATGCAAATCAAAACCACAATGAGACATCACCTCACACCTTTCAGAATGACTAAAATCCAAAACACAAGAAATAACAAATGTTGGCAAGGACGTGGAGAAAAAGGAACCCTCGTGTACCATCGGTAAGAATGCAGACTGGTGCAGCCACTGCAGAAAACAGTATGTAGTGTCCTCAGAAAATTAAAAATAGAACTACTGTATAAAGCAGCAATCGCACTACTAGGTATTTTCCCAAAGAATGCACAAATACCAATTCAGAAGGTTCTATACACCCCATGTTTATGCAGCACTCTTTACAATAGCCAAACTACGGAAGCAGCCCAAGTGTCCACCAACAGATGAGTGGGTAAAGAAGATGTTGTATATATACAACGGAATATTCTTCGGCCACACAAAACGCAACCTTGTCGTTTGTAAGAACGTGGATGGAGCTAGAGAGTATAATGCTAAGCCAAATGAGTCAGAGAAAGACAAATACTGTATGATTTCACTCACACATGGAATTTAAGAAACAACACAAACAAAGGAAAAAAGCAAAGACGGAGAGACAAACCAAAAAACACACTCTGTAAGTTATGTATAGTATTGAATCTTTATATGGTACATCTGAAACGAATATAACACTGTATGTTAACTCTACTAGTTTTAAATGAAAAAACAACACTTAAAATGAGCATACTGTCTTCCAGGATACCATCAATATCAGCAGAGTCCTAGCTCGGGGCAGCTGTGAGAGAAAATGTCTCATGGCTTCTGAAACAAACACCTAATTGTGCTGACACGAAATGGCACTTGGAAACGGAATTGTGACTTCTCAGATGCAAAAGTGACTGGTTTTTGCCCCAAGAGGCGATACTGTAGATCGCTCGTGAGCAGTTACTTGGGCATTTTAATGAAGGTCCACAATGATCCATATCTACCCAGCTTGCCTCTAACTATATTCTGTATTGCAGTCTGATCACCTCCCATTTCTTGGGGGCGATAGAGCCTTCAAGTGGCCTACATCTTGACATTATTTGGAAAGTGGAATCACGGCTCTCCTCCAGTTCAACGGGAATCGCACCGCTAAAATTTCCCAACCCCTGTTTCCCACCTCAAAATTATTCTCGGCATAACATGCCTTTCCCTGGCTTGTTTCCTGTGTATGACAGCCAGGTAACATGACTTAATTACATGTCAACTTTTCACAGAAAAAGAAAATAAACTGCAGAAAACCACATCTGTCCCTCAAATGGTTGTGCTAACAGGTCCAGGGAAAGTTCAACACTGAATGTATGGCTCCAGACCCCAATCCCTTCTTTCAGAGTTGGGAGGTTTACCCAGATCACGGGCATTGTCGGTCCCTTGGTAAATTCACATCTCCCTTTTTCTTGTGACTTCCCAAGAGGAAGTGTGTTGGCAGCAGCAACAGCTATTATGCGACATTCCGAGAGCCCTTGGTGTGCAAAACAGGGCCTCCTGGTACAGATTTTTTAGACATCATTTCATTTTTAATGCCTTGTCGAGTACAAAGAAATGTGCAAAACAAACATTCTGGCTCCATCCCTGGCATCCCATTTCTTCTCGGAGTTCCAAAAAGCTGGCAGTCACTAATATAACCAGGATGGAGAGCTCACACGACTTTTATTTAAAATTAAATAATAGATCTTTATGGCTACAAGCAAACACCACCAAGGCTCTTGCACCATTGGGCTTTCCATGTCTTCATTCTAGGCAATAGTTTGTGACCCCTCGCCCAGGACTACGTACCAAACAGACAAGCGTTCCTCAGCACTTACGGCAGGTCATAAAAATCTCTCCCTTGGCTCTACGTCCATAATATCATCATCATGGTCGAAACGGACCGAGTCCAATTTTTGCCTCATCGTCACAAAGATACGATAGCATGTTTGCCTTAAAAGGCCCACCTGAGCTGTCTTACCACAGGCTATGATAAAATAGCGTTTAGAACATACCTGAACAAATTTAGTCATCAAAAAGCGTCACTCTTTTTGGCACAATTTGTTTAGTAGGCATGACTTGGTAGTTACATTCATGAAAAGCATCCTTACCTGACAGGTGGAGAGTATTTGTACTATTCAAAAAACTGAAAATATATTCCGTAAAATAGTCTGGAGACGGCAAGTCTCTTTGCCCCAGACAAACACCTTGGAGGGACAAAGTGATGATCGTCACTGCCAACCGAGGGAGTGTGTTTTCATCAGCGCCATCCCCGCTCAGTATTCCAGACTTTTTCTGCAGCATTTTGGTGTCCATACACTGAAATCAGATGCATAGTAAAAAGAAAAAGCTTGCACCTTGAAAGCCATTTTGATTAAAATATCTCTAGGATTTCCCCAAAAGACAAAGAAGAGTTTTTCACCTTAAAGAGGTCTGAGCTGTTTGTAGGAACACAACTATCAACATTCTCTAGTCTCAGACAGAATTCTGTCTGGAAAATGCTTGTTTCTTTTATCTGACTGGACACTGTATTTTCTAACTCCCACCCTAGTGGTCCTCGGTTACCTAACCTTTCTCACTACTCCCTCAGAGATGTGTCTTCTCCAAAGAGATTTCTCGCTCTTCTTGTTCACAGGCTTCCAGGTGGTGACTTGTTTTTCTCCAGTTTCAAGTCCAGCCCACAGTGTAAGGACTTTCAAATCTCTACTCCCGACCTTGACTTCACACCGGCCCTGCGGCCTCGTGTCATCACAGAGCACTTCCTTTTTAACGCCTGCCTTTAGTCTCAGGCTCAATGCGTGCTAAGTGATGACCAAAGCTGGCATAGTCTCTGTGTTCTTTGAACTCCCATAGGACATGGGATCTTTTCCATGTGTACACTGAGTGGTCTTCAATTAAATATGAGCATCTGAAAGGCTAGACTCTAGCCTTATGTGCCCCTAGTACGCCCATTCATAAAAATCCCTCCCTTGGCTTTACATCCATAATATCATTATCATGGCCGAAATGGACCGAGTCCCTATTTTTGCCTCGTCGCCACACCAACATTTACTGAGTACCTACTGTGTGCCAGACGCCATGCTAGGTCCATTACACTATGTTCTCTTTTCATTGTCCCAGAGCTCTGTGCACAGGACACCCTTTTCCCAGACCACCTGGCCAGTGACAGGTAGAGTCCCAATGCACACTCAGATCTGACTCCATAGCCTATGCTCTTAAATACCCTTCCTTTTGTGTAGAGAAATAAACGGAAATCCAAGCTGCTGATGGGCCTTTCCTATCATCAAAGTGAGTTCCGTAGCATCGTGCTTGGGACAGACAGATTAGGTTTTAAAATTATCTCTGCTGTTTGTAACCGAGCAAACTTGGGCCAAATGATTAACTTTGCTCACTCTCATATTCTTCTCAGTAAAAAGGGACAATGCTGCCTACCAGAAAGGTTATTAAGATTAGATCATGTGTGTAAAATACTTAATATGGTAGCTGGCGCACGGAACACGGTCAGCGAATCTTAGCTACTATTCTTGTTGGTCCCAGTGTCCAGTGGTGCCCCTGATAGACAGGAGGCTGGAGAAGGTAGCAAGAGCCATCACGAAAACTTTTCCCTAAAGGCTCCAGAGGAGCCACTAATGCTATAAACAAAAGAACAATACAATATGGTATGTTCCAGAAATATCACTCTGGTGGCAAAGTAGTGAAGACATTGCCAGGGATAGAAACTAAGGGCTGAATGTCTAGTTCGGGAGTTATTTATTAGTCCAAGTTACTTCTCGACCTAAGGTGGTAGCACCAGAGATGGAAAGAAATGGACGTATTTGAGGCACATTACAAAGGACTTGTAGGAAAATGTGAAGGAGTCCAAAGAGTTAAAAATGGCTCAGGTTTCTGGGTTTGTCAACTGTATAATGGCGATACCAACCCATTATTCCTCCACGTAAGAGTCAGGGCTAGCAGAGAAGTCTGTAGAGATCCCTGCTTATCTCCCATGGAAACAGCAAACAGTGGGGGGGGGAAAAACAGGAAGAAGTGGGAGCAAGAGACTGAGCCAAGAAGATAAAATAGTAGTTGGATAAAAGAGAACGAAGGAATAGAGGGATGTTTATACTCTGGGCCATCAGGGAGGGTGGCTGCGTTAGCGTACTACGGGGTAAAGCTGTTTCTTGGTGAGCTGGTTAAGGCCCCCCTGGAGTGGCTGTTAGTGGCTTCACCTGCAGAGGCCGAGTCCTGTGTAGACCAAGACCTGGAGCTGCTGGTAATGGCGGGCCTGGTCTGGCGGCACCGTCTGTGGCCTCACGCTCTCTAGTCGGAGACAGTGGCATCCTCCGGTGAGATGCCCACAGGCCTCCTGTACAAGTCTGGATCGAGTGACTAAGGATTCCTAAGGGAATTCCGGCCCAAGCGAACAAAGGACCCTTCCCAGGAACTGGAGACAGTGCTCTCCTCCAGAAGATAACCGTCCGAGGCCCAGCAAGGGTTACGAGCTCTTAATTCTTCTTGACTGAAGAGGCGGAAAAAGTACGGCTACGCATAATCTTGAATTATTTTATTCTGTTCTCGGAATGTTGGCTCTCACGTACGCTTGGAGGCCCGGGTATTTGCGGCCTGTGTTGGATAACCAGAAATCTGCGTCGAATATGTACACGCCGTCTGCTTCGAAGTGGCTAACCTGAACCGATCTTGTATCATATGGATGTTGCACTGAAGAAACCGTATGTGGGCGTACTTCCTTATTGAAGCGGAAACCGAATTCTAGAAAGGAACCCGTTTTCTCAGTTGGAAGTGGACACAAAAATATGGCCCTATTTGGAGAGTCATGAGATGAGAATTACCAAAATGATGCCCACAAAGACCTCAGGAAACAGTCTTTCCATCTGTGTGCCAATCGCAAGAGAAATTAAACGTTTTTACAGCAAGTTGGAGGATATGTCGGCTGGTCGTTGAGCCACAGCATGAATGCACAGACACCTTTGGGCTCCTGGAAGCCAGAATTGAGGCCAAAAACCAAATACGCCCATATACATCACTACGGACTGAATGACTGCGTTTCCCCCAAATTTCAAATGTTGAAATCCTACCACTTACTGTGATAGTGTTAGGAGGCGGGGCCTTTGGGAGGTGATTGGGTCATGAGGGTGAAGTCCTCAGGAATGGGATTAGTGCCCTGAGGAGAGAGACCTCAGAGGGCTCCTCTGCCCCTTCTGCCATCTGAGGACGCAGTGAGGGGATGGTCTCTGAGGAATCAGGATGGGGGCTTTCACCAGACATCAAATCTGCCCAGTACTTTGATCTCCGACTTCCAGCCTCCGGAACCATGAGAAATAAATTTCTGTTGCGTAGAAGCCACTCAGTCTGTGGCATTTTTGTTACAGCAGCTCAAGGACACACGTCAATGAAAAATTCAAGAGAGAAAAATAAAACAGGTTTCATGGCACTCTTCAAAATGCACTGGTGACTGTTCAATCAATTCTTTAAGAAAATGTGGCTTTAAAATTTTTCCTACGTCCAGAGCGCTTTATCTGCTCAAACTCCCCACCGCAAGGCAGAAGGCATGAAGGTAATTGAAAGGCCAGCTCTTGCTGGAACAGTAACAAAGGCCGGAAGGGACCAGGTGCCTGGTTCCTCACAGTGGGAGCCACGAGGAAAGCAAAGCACTTCGAGAGACCCCTGAACATGTGCAGCACAAATCAAAAGCTACAGAAGAGCTATTGTCTGTGCTGTCATGAATAATGCTTTTTGCAAGCTGCTTCTTCGGTGAAGCAACGAATGATAAATTCACCTCTCTCACACCGGTTCTGTCTTCTTTTTCCCTGGCCGGAAGGCGAGGCAAAGAGCATCGCGTCCTCCCCACCGTGGGTCAGTTCTTGGAGATCGATCGGAAGCCATGAATCACTCACTTTCACGTTCAGGAAAAGAGAGTTGTCCTGTCACCTGGCTTTCCTGCCCACCCAACCACCCACCTGCCTTCTGGCTAGAACTCCTTTTACAATCATTAGTCATCACCCTTCCCCCTTTTATACTCAGAATTTCAAATGATGTCACTTAACATCCCGTCACTAAAACCCACAAATACCTCTCTTAGACGTCCTTGACTGTCATGGGGATAAACAAGTGACAGAAAACAGGGCTCCAAGTCTGTCTCTTAGCAGCACGGCCAGGTGCCCTTCTTACCTGACCTGTGCCCTTCTTACCTGACTTCGAGAGGTGTCAAAGTACTGCCTGGTGAACGCCAAGATATCTTCCGTCTCATTCTGTGAAAGGAAATAGGAGTCTTCATCCTGCCTGAGGCTGAGGAGGCTGTGCAGGTAAAATTTATACTCTTTATTACTCATGTTGAGCTTAGAAGAACAGATCTCTTCCTGGTGAATAATGTAAAAGAGGAGGAGAATAGACACTCTCTGGACCACTTCTTCTCTGAGCTGATCCTCAAAATCTCCTCCAGCTATTAGCAACAGGGCATCTGGTTCAAAGCACTGTCCCAAAAACAAAACATAAAACAACAAAAGTAGAAACAAAGTTTAGCAAAGAGTCCTAGAACACTAACGACCGCCAGATCTCCAGTGCTCATTATTGTACGAATAGGGGGGGAACACGGGTAGGTCTAACAGCCAGCTTCAAATAAGGTAGTCGTGGCTGGACTTCTACACATTGATGTTGCCCTCCCGGGGAGCCCTTATTCCCTGAGAGTAATCTCTCTCTCTCCAGATGTCCATCTGCTGCCTTGAGTAAAACCCGTTGGCTCTTTGGCGTTTACGGTAAGGACCCCATTGCATTTCGAATGAAATCTAAGCTCCATACAATTTTCTCTTTGGTCTGGCTCTTGCCTACCTACCTCTCTTGTCTTACCTTAGCCTTTCTCCACCTCGCTCACTAACCTTCCGCCCCTGTGATTTTCCATCAGTTCCACCAAGCTCTTCCCACCATCTTTCGGGTCTCCTTTCCCCTCAATTCTCCAATCTCAGCTTAAAGAGATACCCCGTTGAGGATCCACACCCTACCCAAAGTAGAAAGCCCCGACCCCCGCCCCGTCCCACGTTCTCCAGCACAGCACCGTTCGATGGAAACACAACCCTCGCCACAGAGGCGAGTCACACATCACTTTAAATTTTCTGGTGGCCACATTTGAAAAAGCGAAATTAATTTTAATAATACATTTAGTAATGTGTCTTACTGAAACCTAGATATGCAAGATATGATCACTTCAACTTGTAATCACAATTTTAAGAAGTTATTTGTGAGCCATTTGACATTCTTTTCGTCATGCCAAGTCTTCAAACTCTGGTGCGTACTTTACACTTACCAGCACGTGTCGATTCAGATGAGCCACGTTATCAAGTGGCCCACGGTCACACGTGGCTGGTGGCAGCTCTAACATATATCACGTTTATTTTCTCCATAGCACTAGTGTTCTAAACTTGCTTTCTCCCCGTGTTTATTTTCACTCTTCCTTCGAGAACGAGTGGTCCATTAAGGCCAGGTTCTGTCTGTGCACGGCTCTATCCTCAGCATCCGGCACAATGCCTGGCACTTACAAGGCGCGGAATGGAATGAACGAACGCCACCTGCCTCGCCTTTATCTTACCTAAGAGAACGGCTAAAAAATATTTCCACGACGCTTTACTTGCTTTACACCCACAGCAAGACGTCTGGCTCATCTAATCTGGGAAGTCTGCATGGCAGAAGGTGTTTCGGGTAACGTAACGGGACAATGAGAAAAAGATACACACAGGGCTATGGAAGGGAAGCCCTCTCCACAAGACAGGAGCTGCCTTCCTTCAGAGACAGTGGGGAGCTCCTGACAACTCTCCTAGGATCCCAGAGGCACAGCCACAGAATGAAGGCATGGAGGGATGCCTGTCCTGAGCCCCAGAAGGACTCTTCCCAATGTGGGACAATGTACGATGGTACCTTTGAATCTATTCTCTAAGGTGGAAATTTCAGGCGTCTTAATTCCATGGATGCTGTGTGTCCCACCAGATAACATCTGGGACATACCATCTGAGTCAGGAAGAAACATGTCATCTGTCTCCAAAGCAAAGCATTAATCACATTCTTCACAAGCCATACAGGTTCTGTTCTCTCCCCAACTCAACTGCGATGGGGTAAGAGTTCGGCAAAAAGAGAGACATCGGCTTCACATCAAGTCACTCAATGTGACTATTAAGCTCCACCATTGAAACCACCCCAGCACATTTCTGTTTCTTGAGTAGCAGACGAGAAAAGTCCATGGGTCGGTAGCTATTGGCGGGGCTGACACCAAGACTCAAGGAGGTTAGTCAACTGAAACACAGTGTCATCAAGCCTCTCTTTGTAACATACCGCCTCCTGAAACCAAACTATTGATAGCATTAGCTAGCCTTTACTGGAAGCCAGGTGCCCAGGATTGTGCTAAGCGCCTTCTGTATTTGGGCATTCCTCAATCTAATCGCTTCTGGACAAAGTCAGATAATGAGTTTTTTGATGGTAAGAACATGATTCCAAAATTTTAAATAGAAAACAAAATGGCCCCAGCCTATTTGATAAGTCACCAACTATTTCTGCAATGATGTAAAGAATTAGAGTACCAATTCCTCAATTATTTGGTGCCTCGTGAATTAAACAGTGGGTACATTTGTGTGCACAGGATCCAGCATGAGGTATGTCCTCCTTCTACAAGGAAGGTATACCTGTAGCATATGTGAAAAACAAGTCTACAAAAGGGTAGATAATGTACCTAAAATCACAAAGCTAATAGTGGTTGCCCAATCTTAATTCCCACTATGCCAATGATTCGCTTTATTTGCTTATCTCTTTGTTTTGGGCCATGAAGAATTTGAGCTGTAGACCCACCTATGTACTGAAAGTGCAACCCCTTCAACCAGTAATTTTCTCTCCCTCCTGTTTGATAGAAAAAGAGGTCAACTGGGGCGCCTGGGTGGCTCAGTCAGTTAAGCGTCCGACTTCAGCTCAGGTCACGATCTCGCAGTCCGCGAGTTCGAGCCCCACGTCAGGCTCTGGGCTGACGGCTCAGAGCCTGGAGTCTGCTTCCGATTCTGTGTCTCCCTCTCTCTCTGCCCCTCCCCCGTTCATGCTCTGTCTCTCTCTGTCTCAAAAATAAATAAACGTTAAAAAAAAATTTTTTTTTAAAAATTAAAAAAAAAAAAGAAAAAGAGGTCAATGGGGAGGCCAAGTAATTGGTAAGGCTCTAATATAAATCAATGAGAGAACATACTACCACTTGAAGATTGAATGAGTTCCTGTTGACAGACTTTCAAATGCTGTCTAGGCTGTTTGATGAGGTTGAGTAGGTAGGCAAAAGGGTATCAGTGACACGAGAAATGGGACCTCCGTGAAGCCACCTGACCAGATACATGTGGCCAGAGCTTGGTTGACAGCACACAGCAGAGTATATGGCTACACTTCACCCATCTGACGTGCCTCACACTCCTGTCCATTTGTGGTTCCTCTTCAATGTACCTTTCTAGGATTGGAATAGGAGGGATGTGGCCTGGGGCAGCAGAGGAGAGGGTAAGATCTGAAATCATACCAATGTTCGCTCCAGAAGTGGTTTCTAAAAAGCATGTAACATGGAAGGTCAATTGCTTTTGACTGAAAATGTTTTAAATACCTGTGGAGCATCTCATTTTGTCTGACTAGAGATTTCAGTCATCTTGAATGAACAGAAGTTGCCCAAACTTTGCTTTAAGTTTCTGACACCTGCTGGAAGAAAGCTCAATTGCGAATCAAATGACCATGAATTGAAAACCTTCTGCCCTTTTATGATATTTGATTCTTCTTTTAAACGTGTATTTATTTTTGAGAGCACACAAGTGGGGGAGGAGCAGAGAGAGAAGGAGATAGAGGACCTGAAGCGGGCTCTGTGCTAACAGCAGTGAGCCTGATGTGGGGCTTGAACTCACAAACCATGAGATCATGACCTGAGCCGAAGTCGGTTGCTCAACCGCCTGAGTCACTAAGGTGCCCCTGAGACATCTGATTCTTAAAGAAGTTACCTTTGTATGGAAGACAGTGGCTTGAGGAAAGAACACTGTAGGAAACACCAGAAAATCAAACAGACATTGACATGACAAAAAGCACCATGGGGGTTGATGGTGGACTGGACTTTCCGGTTCATCATCACAAGATTTGTTTCAGTTGTTAGAGCTGTTAGCAGTGGCTGGGTTGTTTTGGGGGGAGGACGTTTAGTCCAATTTTGCAAATACTTACACCTCATAGGCATCAAGACCCATCCAAAGCACTGACCCTGGTGAAGTGATTCTTTGTTAAAGAAGAATGGACTCATTCAGGAATAATCCATCGATTTTCCTTTTAATCTTGTCATGTGGGGGCCTAAGTTTTTTGGGGAGAAAAGCACAGATTCTGGATTCCAATAGCCAAATCAGATCACCTCCCCCAGCTGCTGCATTCAGCTTTGTTCATTGCTTATGCGAGGAGAGAGTCTCGGTAACAAAAAGCAACAGGAAATCTTTCTTCTATGTTAATAGGAGTTGTCAGACTTGATAAACTTTAAAATTTTTAGATCCAAAGATGCTTAAAGTTGATTTGGGGTTCTGGATAAGCCCACTGGCCTTTTTCAAGTTCTTAGGCTTTTACAAGGTCTTCTGGGGGGAGAGGGTTGTCTTAGAATTGATCATAAAAAGGAAATTATATTTCTTCCTTTTCCTGCCAAAGAGTTGGAGGGGTGTTTGCTGATGGCAGGCACTGGCTTTTTGTGGACCCATTACCAGATTTTGTGGCATTTCTGACCGACAAGGAGATAAGTCTTACTGAGAAGGGTTAAGAAACCTGTTAGATCAACAAGTTAAGATAAAGCTCGATGCTGTCCACTCTTCAACGCACGGCAGGTTAAGACAAACGAGGGAGGGAGGTTGAATTAAATGCAGGACCTTAAAGCAGTGGTTCTCTACCCTGAATGTGTCTGAGAATCTCCTGGAGGTCTTGAATAAACACCCCAAGCCCTGAACAGTTGGTGGGGGTGGGGTGGGGGGGGGAGGGGACAGGAGGGAGTGCTGAGGAGGATCTTATTTTCCAGAAGCGCTGCATTGGACATGTCCATAACATACAGGAAATATGAGGGCACAGAGAGAGCTGGCGTTCTCGTGCCCCAGCTAGTTCACGTGTGGCCCTGCGGTCCTCACAGAGAGCTCCCCGAGGAGAGGACCGGCACTTTGGTCTTACAGATGAGAAAGCTGAGGTTCCGCGTGACCTAACAGCTGGAAAGTGCCAGAACAAGGATTTGGGCCCAGGGCTGGCTGACTCCAGATACCAGGTTCTTATCCCTTCACCGCTTCTGGAACTCATGTAGGGTTATGGTTCTCATCATTACTGAAGTGGAATTTGTTCTCTTAGAGTTACTTAATCCCTCATTAAATTCATTAAAACTGCAGTCTAACCCTTCTCATTGAAAAGAAACCAGGCCACGATCAGGCAAGACTGTCCATTTTCAAAGGCTGAAGTTTGAATGGATTTAAGTGCACAGTGCTTTCAGATAGTTCAGATTGATTTACACACACGCACACACACACACACCCATTCAGTTTTTACCTAAGCCTGAAATAAAACTGGAAACTTTTTGTCTCCCCCCCAAATTTAAGACACTCACTTCCCTCTTTTTTTCAGACATTTAGGGATATGAACTCATCCCCTTGCCCTCTTTTTACCACAGAATTTCTAATCTAAACCCTGCCTCTAACTGGACGAAGTTCCTAAAAAGACACAAAAGATCCAACAACAAGCTAAGCCCTGTGGCTTGTGCCAGAATGCAGATGCTTGTGAAATCAATAGGACACTGTTTCTCCCCGGCTTTTCATGAATGACACGGAGAGATTTCATGGAATCCTTGCCTATGGGTGATTCAGGTGAATTGTAGCCCTCTGAACAAGTAAAGCTGAAATTTGCATTTTTTTTAAGGTTTATTATTTATTTTGAAAGGGGGGCCAGAGAGAGAGAGGAGAGAGAGTATCCCAAGCAGGCTCAGCACTGCCAGCACAGAGCCCGAGGCGGGGCTCAAACGCGTGAACCGTGAGATCATGACCTGAACCGAAATCAAGAGTCAGACACTTAACTGACTGAGCCACCCAGGCCACCCCATGACTTTTTTTTTTTTTACCTCAGTCTTTTACACAAAGAAATAGCAGCAGCAAGAGGGCGAAGCTATTAAAGACTGTGTTTCACTTCGTAGGAATAAAAATAGCTGAAACAGAAGCGAAATTGGCCAAAGTCTCGATAATGTCACAGAAAACAAAAAGTGCAAAACAGTGTCTCCCTCTGAAAAACAAAACAAAACAGAACATAGAACAATTTTGCATGTTTACATTCCCCCTAGCTTGACTAATATTCAAACAGCCTTAATAAGGCACTTTATGTCATTAGAGGAGAACATTTCCCCACAGCAAATTCTCAGAGGACATTAATAAGACATGACTCCCACTTATTTCCATGGGGAAGTCTTATGTTGCTATATATATAAATTAATGTCATCACAGATGGGTTGCCTATTATAACACATGTTTGCTCTGGGGACCCTTGGGAATTTCACTAATTATTGAATTATTCACTGTTTGCACAGAGCAGAGACAAATTCTATTAGCAGACCCTTCTGGCATGAAAGAAAGAAAAACCAAAAAAACAAAAAAAATAAAAAAACAAAAAACACGAAAAACAAAAACACTTGGCCAGGAAATGTTTTCCCTAAAACTAAGCACGATTGAGAAAGTCTGCCAAAATTTTTTTTGCTGGAGGCAGTTACTAGATTTATTTATTTATTTATTTATTTATTTGTTCATTCATTCATTCATTCATTCATTCACTCATGTCTTCATTTATTTATTTGTAGGTTCATTCTGGAAAAAAAAAAATCTCGCCAGTCAGGAAAGGGATGGTGAAGAGTGTTTTTGTCTATTTTTGGGTATAATTAAGACATGGGCTCCTACCTCTGGTGAGGCTCCTGTCAATTCCCCTACCCTGACAGAGACATTCTGATTCTACCTTAAATGCCGAATTTACATTAATGTGGAATTTACATTAATGTTACATTCATGTGACCTGCAGCGAATTTTTTCTTTTAATTCCATCCCAGGCAAGTTAATTCAACCTCATCTATGGAGGAAGAAGTCTCCACAGAGTATTTGGGGAGAGCTGCCCAGACAATGCTGAGGTGCAGCCAGGGCATAAGGGTCGCCTGGCAAACCGGGGGTAGGCTGTGGGCCCAGGCCACAGGAGCCACAGACCTCATTTTAGCCCAGATACCTCATTTTTAAGAGGGTGATCACCCAATTCATTAACTGCCCACCATGCAAAATACTAGAAAACACCAATCAACGATCAGGCTAAAGTACTTAAAAATCCGACATTAAGGGTGCTTGGGTGGCATAGTTGGCTGAGCATCTGACTCTTGACTATGGCTCAGGTCATAACCTTACGGTGGTGGGATCGAGTCCCCAGATGGACTCAGTGTGGAGCGTGGAGCCTGCTTGGGATTCTCTCCCCCGCCCCCATCTCCCTACGCCCCTCCCCTGCTCATACATATGCATGTTTTCTCTCTTAAAATAAATCAATAAACTTAAAAAATTCAACATTAGACAAATATAATAGTACTATCATTATGCCATCAAAAACAAATCGTATCTAACCAGTGACGCACAAGTTCACAGCAACCACAAGAGAAAAGGGGGGGGGGGAGATTAGTGAATCAGAAAGAAGAAAGAACTGAAAGTTCATGCTTGTGGGGCACCCGGGTGGCTCTGTCGGTCAAGTGTCCAACTCTTGATTTTGGCTCAGGTCATGATCCCAGGGTTGTGGGATCAAGCCATCAAGCCCCACATTGGGCTCTGCACTAAGCATGGAGCCTGCTTCAGATTCTTCCTTGCTCTCTTTCCCTCTCTCTCCCTCCCCCCCCCCCCCCGGGCTCCCCCCCCCCCCCCAGTTTGTGCACGCATGCACTCTTCCTCTCTCTCTCTTAAAAATAAAAAGTTCACACTTACAACTAAATACCTCTGAACATGCAGAAGGGTCATAGAAAGGCTTCTACGAACATTACCATTTTACTACAACAAGATCCTCCCTGTTTTCAAGTACTATTTATAGAACGCTAAATGACTTTCCGTATCCTCAATATGGGAGACATGATATCACAAGGCACGGCCCACTTGGGTACCGCATTTGAGTTTGCCTTACTGAAGCAAATGGCTAGAGAAGCCACTGCTCTTTCTTGAACGTTCCCTGGTACCTGATCCCATTCTGTTACACTAACCAGATGGCAATCTCCTTGCATTCCGTTTGTCCTCCGCGGGCAGCCAGTTTTCTCCATCAGTGTTTTGAGGAGGCTTCCAGAATGGTTCAGGGGTGGGGGACCGCCAGCAGAGAGAGCTCGTAGCGCTTCCGTCAGGTGGCCTGGACTCCAAGTGCTGCCGCTGTCCTGGGTTGAGGGTCTTTCTGTCTCATTAGAGGGAACAAGGCTGAGGAGAAGGAACAATGGCACCCAAAATACCGGAAGCTTTGTCCAGAAGCACATTTCCACTCTTCCTTTACCTCAAGTCAGGGTCTAATGGAGTTGGGTGGCTTGCCGTTCACGGTGTAAACTTGTAATGGGAGGAATTTCTGTGGTAAAGGGGGGAAATAAAGGTCTTAATTACTGTGGCTGCAACGTGTTTGAAAGGATTCATTAATTGGGTGGCTAAGCTGATTTGCAATGGCAAGCTGTTTCTGAACAGTAGGGGGTCTGTAGGTCATTTATAACTGCGAACAGCAGGAAACTATCATGGCTGGAGACTTTTGAACTGTAGAACATCCAAGAAGTTTGTCACACTGCCTCCTTCTAAAATAAAAAAGAGTAAAAAAGTCAGGAAGAGTAAGTTTCTCTGTTTATCTTGCACGGGGTACAAGTCATAGGAACCAGACAGGAAATACCCTCATTTTATCCCATCTTAATGTAGAACTCTGTGAGGTGTGGTTCTCATCACTCAAGTAAACAAATAAAAATAAAGAGAAAATCAATTTCTTTTTATTATTACCATTTTTTAAATGTTTACTTTTGAGAGACAGAGAGAGACAGAGTGTGAACTAGGAAGGGGCAGAGAGAGAGAGAGAGAGAGAGACAGAATCTGAAGCAGGCTCCAGGCTCTGAGCTGTCAGCACAGAGACCGACCGGGGTTTGAACCCACGAACCATAAGATCATGACCTGAGCCGAAGGCGGATGCTTCACCGACTGAGCCACCCAGATGTGCCTGAGAAAATACATTTCAACAAATTACATACATCATGCTGAGTGAGAAGGTTTTAGGTAAGAAGGGTACTATGGAAGAAAATTGTCACGTCCAGAAAACACTGGTCATTTTCCAGTTTTTAATTTATTAAAAGTACGAGCTAGCAGAAAAACAAGAGTGTTTCAAGACCGCAAGAGCCACAATAAATCCACAGACTCAGTGGTCATTAAAGGCATAAAGGACAATGTTAGAGCCAATCAGCTTTCTGAAAAAAAAAAAATTAATCTCTTCAATCTGTTGCTTAAGGAACACAAATTGTTAACAGCATCTCATGTCAGATCTTGGCCCAGAAATGACCTAATAATGACTGTGAGGTAGTAACAAAGATACTGGGATTACTTTCAGGATTTAAAAAAAAGAGAGAGAGAGAGAGTTTAAGATTCTTATGTTAGCATTAAAAAATGACAGAAGATGCTACAAACATTTCTAAATGCAGTGCTTACCGTTAGAAGAAAGATAAATGGCTATTTCTCTGGAGCTCTGTGGCCTTCTAAATCTCGGAGAGTATTTTGTGATTACAAAGTCCTCTGGTTTTAAAATTCCTTGACTGTGCATTGGAAGCAGGAGAGGATTATTTCAACCCAGAGACGTTTTCGGTTGCTGTGGAGAAAACTGCTCCGGGGATACCAATGAAGGCGGGTAAAAGTGAGAACTTTCTGTCTGGCAGATTTTCAGGAAAATCAAATAAAAGTGGCTAATGAACCTAACGTTTTAGATCAATATTTACCAGTTCTCTTAGAAGTCTAAGAAAAACCTAGAATTTCTTACAGTCACGTGCCTTTTCCTCTTAAAAGATCTAGGTCAAAGGATTCCACCTTGCAGGACGGAAAGGCTTTAGTGTTAGATCGAGATTTCTTTTTTCTTTTCAGTTGCTTCTCTGTTTTATCAACCCTCAAACCGAAGATTTATTGAAAAAGTAAGCTCTTTAAAGCCTTAATTTTATCAGGTGCAGAGGTTTAAAAGGTTGAAGGCATTCGAAAATCTGTAAAAAGCTGTCTTTAAACAGGAGGGAAAGTCTTTATCGGAGGCATAAAGTTCTTACCCGGGAAGTAAGTGGATGGGAGTGGGGAACTGTAATTAGCGTGTATATTCTGACCCCAGCGTCTGTGATACAAGCGCCCTGTGAAACAGGCTCTCAGCAAATTCTTACGAAGGAGTGACTGAGAGAACAAAGTGGCAAATTGTATAGGAGGTAAGAAGTTACAACCCACGATTTCAAAATGCACACAGTGCATGTAAATGGTACATGAAAAACGAAGAGAAGCTGAAGGATGAAGGGAAGGGACGGAGTTCCGAGTTCGGGCCCTGGGGTAGGAGTGGGGAGGGGAGGGGGCTTCTGGAAGGAGGCGGAGGAAATGAAAAGAGAAAGCAGTTGGGAGGATTAGCAGGGTGAGGCCATCCTAAGAGAACGCTGGTAATACTCACAGAAACGTGGAAGGCAAATGCTCCCAGAAATGCCCGGCTTCTCTTTAATTGCACATCACGGAGCCCTTGGATTTGCCTAAACTGCCAAGGGCAGAGACCTGGCCTGTTTCTCCTGAGCTCTCTGGTGAGATGAGCTGCAGTTAGTGTCCAGAATCATCAGGCCAGCAGAGGCAAGAGGAGCTGGTCAGGACCCCCCCAGTTGTGACCCCAGTCGGGGCGGAGAAGGGCCTGGGCTCAGGACAGAGGGACGTGGCCAGAGCCCCCTCCATCTCCACAGGGGAGACCATCTCAGCCCCGGGGGTCTCAGGGGTCGTCTGGGAGGTGACTAGAGCAAAGTAGTCCAAAAACCTACTGAACACAGTATCACGTCCTCCCATCGCGTGCTTTCAGTCCCTCGGCTTGACCTTGTTTCCGGAATTAAGCCCTGGCTTCCCGGCCCCGCCCCAAACGAGCAGGTGCCGCATCTGTCTTCCCTGCCCAGGTCTCATTGCATAACCTGCCGGGTTGCAGCGGAACCGGATCCTGATTCGCTCTAACCGCTGGTGCCAGGACAGTGCCCCCCTTCTGAGACTTGGGGAGCTTTTTCCCGATTCCCCTATGCCGGTGTCCACCCCAGAAGTCCTATTTCCCAGCCTCGGCTTCCCTGTGGCTAAGGGATTCGCTCCCGATAGGACCCCAGCACGTGACCTCCTGCAGGACTTCTCAGCTGCTCCCACCGCCTGCAGCCACCCCACCCACAGCCGCTCGACACCCCACGAGGTCGACTGCCTCCCCCTGTCACGTGCCCGAGCCTGCGCTGTTTGCCCCCAAGGCTGGCTGCGCCCCCACAGTCAGCCACCGACCACGTCCCTGTCCCTGTCCCCGTTGAGATGACGTTCAGGTGGGTTGGGGGGAAGCCCTGGATGTGGCCCCAAGTCCAGCCAAACCGCGGAGGGCCGGCAGGCGGATCGGAAGAAAGTGGGAATAATAAAGGGTAAGGAGACACTTGGCGGAACACGGCTGGTGTCACCTTCTCCTGACTCTGGGTCGTAGCCGTCTGCTTCCCCCACAAGCCTGAAACCAACCTTTCTCAAACGGTTGTATCTGCAATCGAAACCAACGTCGAGGGGTAGTACGTTTCAGATGTTAGCTAAGCAAATGCATAAAGAAGGAGCTAATTTCCTCCTGACTGATAGTTACCAGGCATTTAGCCCCCTTGGGACCACTCACGTCTGCTGCAGTATGTCTTGATATACAGATACTTTGTGCCATCACAGGAAGATGCAGGGGACCGGAAGTGGGAGGGAAGACGGGGACTGACCAGTCCTTCCTTCAGTGTGGATTCTGTGCCTTTTGGTATATCCTACCTTTCAACTTCTTCAGGTCTTATAATGTATTGACATGGATTCCCTGCCTTGACCTAGAAAGAATTTAAAGGGGCCCACCGGGAAACGTAAAATACACATCAGCAATTTAAGAGACTAAAACAAGGAGAAAGCCATCTTGTGGGTATAGTTCTGGCATGCCCAGTACAGTTTTGCAGGTTGTGCACTGTACAACTTTAGGGATCATCATTCACTTCCGTAGTCATCACAGATTTATATATCCATTTCAACAATTTCCCAGCAAATTTCCTCAGGAAAGGAGGCTTTGAGCTGGTGACAGGGTTTTGTGCGTGCCTCTTCAGCATTCAGCCTTGGGGGGGCCTTTCTCAGGCAGTAATAGGAGGTCCTACAACTCTGAGCTACCTCTGGGCCCAGTTTCTCCCCAGGTGCTCCTTTACGTGGTCTTCTTCCCTCTTTTTCCAAGACACTAACCTCTCTAAATAATAATGTTTATTATCATTTTGTGAGTATCTTTTATGCCTAGGCACGGTGCTAAGCAACTTCATGTGTATTTTCTCATGTGATATCGATGGAACCTAATGAACTCATTGTACATCTCAGAAATACTCGGTGTCACACGGACGGTAGGTGCCGCAAGAAATCCAGGCCCGTCCGCATTGAAACTGGTGTTTACACCACGGAGCAACCTTGGGTTGTGATGAGGTCCCTTGATTCTACTTGTAAGTGCAAGCTTCTCTTACAGCACGGCATGGGTGGGGGGCGGGGGGGGGATACACAGAGGAATCAGAAGAGAGCCCATCATCAAGGAAATGATCTGCTACATTCTGATTTTCGAATTCTTCCCCAAACCTTTCAGCCCAAAAATTCTCAGAGGAAAAAAAAAATGTAAGCAAAAAATAGAACTTTGAAACCAATAGAATCTCAGGTTCTACTTTTCAATACTACCTAACAGGGCAACGTAGCAGGCGTGTGAGACAAATGCTACCTGTTCACGAAACGATGTCTCAGAGGAAAGGCAGGATATTCCACTGAGAAGACAGCCCCTACAGGGTAGGGACTACCTTACACAACTTCTGATTCTGCGACACGGAAGTAACAATTAGAAAATGTCAATTTGTTTTGACTTTAGACCTTTCGGCCATCTTCGATTCGGAAGCTGGTAGTAAAAATGATTCTTAAAAGAAACATACATTTCATGTGCAGCTTTCAAGCAACATTCTTCTTCTCCTTACGAAAGCCATATATACTCACTAATTAAAAAACCATAGGGGCACCTGGGTGGCTCAGTTAAGCGTCTGACTTCGGCTCAGGTCATGATCTCACAGATCACGAGTTCCAGCCCTGCATCGGGCTCTGTGCTGACAGCTCAGAGCCTGGATCCTGCTTCGGATTCTTTGTCTCCCCCTGCCCTCTCTCTCTGCCCCTCTCCCACTTGGGCTCTGTCTCTGTCCCTCAAAAAATGAATGAATGTTAAAAAAAATTTTTTTAATTTTTAAAAATAAAAAATAAAAGAAACTAAAGAAAACACCTAAGAGTATAAAAAAAAGTGGCCTCTGTATTATGTGTATCTTTTTTTAGTTTATGTCTTTTAGTTTATCTCTTTCGATTATTTTAACGGAATTTGAATTATGTTATATGCATGATTTTGAAGCTCCTTGTTATTCATCTCAGGTCAGTCTCACCGTAAATGGATCCATTTTAGATGTCATTTCAAAAATTCACCTTCCCATTGGGCTTTGATGAATCCTCATTTATAGCTTGCTTTCCATGTCATTGGTGTCTTTCCATGATTCTCTCTGTGGGAACAAAGCTTTGAGGGGCAGACTTTGCTGGGCTCCCAGCCTCTATCCATCCGCCTCACTTTTCCAGGCTCCCGAGAAGTGAGGCACGTGACATAGCTGATGTCCGCTGGGGACAGCAAAGGGAGCGTCCGGAAGGCAGAAACGACGCTGCATGTGGCCCCAGGGACTTAAGGAGCCGGAGGCCAAGGGCTGGAGCCAGAAGACCGAAGAAGGAGCCTAAACAGGAAAGTGATCAGCCGAGTCACGAGTCACGGTGGGAGCCCCTGGCGCCCTGTCCCTGCAGTTTGGATTGAGTGAAACCGATAAGCCCCTACATCTGGATGTCTGTGAGGTCCCTTTTGCCAAGACTTCCATTCGTCTGTGCCAGATGCAAACACGGGTGCCCCTGGAGACAACAATGATCCACGTTGTCATCCTTTTCTGCTTCTCGAAGTGACTTTTTCAGACATGGAAAAAGCTAACAGAAGCGGAGAGTGGCTCTGACGAGGTCCAGTGACCACTTCGTTTCACAACTCCTTTCTGACTCACTCTGGGTGAATCACTGTGTCAGTAGGTGTATTAGTCATCTACTTCTGCATAACAGATTGACACAGATTTAGACCATAAACAGGACACATTTGTTACCTCACCATTTCTGTGGGGCGGGAGCCCCGACATGGCTGACGTGCGGTCTCTGTTTTCAAGCCTCGTCAGGCCGCAACCCAGGCGTCGGGCAGGGCTGGGGTTTCTCTTGAAGACTTGCCCTGGAAGGATGGCCTGTCAAACGCGTGTGACTGTTGGCAATCTTACGAATTCTAATCACAGAGGGACATTTCCTATTTCACTGGGCAGAAGGGAATCACACATCCCACCCACAGGGGGGCAGGGGAGACGGGTACCGTAAGGAGGTGAACACCGAGAAGTGGGGGTCATCGTGGGGCATGAGTTGTCGAAGGGAAGGGCACAGGCAATTATGTAAGTAATTATGGCCACTTCACATTCCGAAAGGCTGTATTTTTCATCCATGTTCTTTGCTGGGGAAGTGGAGACACTGGAACTTCTTACAACATCTTTCTCGATCTTCTGGCCACACCCCAACTTTACTTGTTTCCAAGCCCTCCCGGGGTTAGCCACAAATATTACGAAGGATATATTCAACATTGAATATTTACTCAGAATCTTGAGCGCCAGTCTAAAACACGGAATTTTTTCCTTTTTAATTTCTTATTTGCTTGTTCCTAAAACGAAGCTCTAATCCTTTGTAATTTGAGATGAAAGGGTATTAAGGTACACAACCGTCGAATATATTTTTTATTCCACAAACCCAAACCATTGCGGTTTCTAGAATATTTTTAGAAAAATAGCAGAATCCTTATTTAACATTTTATCCTGCTTTTTTTTTTTTTTTTTTTTTTATTTTATTTACTTGAGAGAAAGAATAAGAGAGAGCAGGGGAGGGGCAGAGACAGAATCCCAAGCGTAGAGCCTGACATGGGGCTCAGTCTCACAAACTGTGAGATCATGACCTGAGTGGAGATCAAGAGTCATCTGGGGGCACCTGGGTGGCTCAGTCGGCTGAGCATCCGACTTTGGCTCAGGTCATGATCTCCCAGTCCGTGAGTTCGAGCCCCGCATCGGGCTCTGTGCTGACAGCTCAGAGCCTGGAGCCTGCTTCAGATTCTGTATCTCCCTCTCTCTCTGCCCCAACCCACTCGCATTCTGTCTCCACCTCTCTCAAAAATAAACAAACATTAAAAAATTTAAAAAAAAAAGAGTCATCTGACTGAGCCACCCAGGGGCCCCTTTATCCCGCTCTCAAGATTAAGATGTTGGTGTTAACGGATAGATATCAGAATTATGTGATGTGCTGAAATTTCTGTCTGTTGAATATCCTTTAAGTTAAAGACAATTTTAAAAAGTTTTTAACTCAAATATTGCCAGAAAGGATGGTTCAACATTTATGTTGATTTAACTAATGGCATTCACAAGAATTCTACAAAATAAATTGTTCAGTGCTTCTTACTTGGTGGATTTCCTTCTCAGTATGGAAAGAGAGTTTTCCAATATTTATCCCATTCCTAGGCACATTGTATAACAAGAAAAGTTAGCTTTAAACATTTGTGTATAATGTTACATAGATCATAACTATGTCATATGTCTATGATAAGAATATTACTATAAATTAAGTATTAATAGTTCCCCACTGGTGTAGGAATATATAGGTGATTTTTCCTTCTTTTTTCTAGATTTTCCACATTTTTATAGTAAATATGTGTCATTTTGCACAGGAGGGAAAAAATAGTCATTTTTAAAAGAGGATTGGAATAAATAATTTTCCTTTTCTAAATCATGTATTTGTTTCAGCGTCAAAGCTCTCTTGTAAAAAATTTTTGGGGGGCGCCCAGGTGGCTCAATCAGTTGAATGTCTGACTCTCGATGTCGGGTCAGGTCATGATCTCACGTTCGTGAGATCGAGCCCCACGTCAAGCTCTGCAGTGACAGCACAGAGCCTGCTTGGGATTCTCTCCCACCCTCTCTTTCTGCTGCCCCCCTCCCAAAATAAATCAATAAACTTTTAAAACTTTTCATTTAAAGGAGGGCATCCTAATACATAAATGCAAGAAGAGTAATAATTGTGTTTTGGTAGGATAGTATTTTTTAAATTATTATTATTAAGTAAAACTCTACTCCTCTAACATGGGGCTCAAACTCGCAACCCCAAGATCAAGAGTCTCATGCTCTACTGACTGAGCCAGCCAGGCACCCCCTTGTTTGGGAAAGTACTTTTTATTGTTTGTGGAACTCTACAACAGCTGAGGGCTCTTTGCAATACTTTGAAAACTGCAAGCCACGATGATTTCTAGAGTTAAAGCAGGCTGTGATGGTAACAGGAATCAGAGAGACATGGAGGCGGGGGGAAGAATATTGGCCCCAGGTAGGATATTTTATGGATGCTTTGAGCCTTCTCCTAATTTTTTAAGATGGGGGTATCACCTGCTTTTATCGCATTTTGGTACCTGGCACAGCTAGGAGCTCAGTAAATGGACTGTCATCACTCTGCAATTATTATGCAAGCTCTACAGTACAATTCCGTGAAAAGTTCCCCTCCAGTCCCTCTGTCTTCGGCTCCTTCTCCAGGCCACTTTCCTTCACTTCTCTTTCCCTGAGCTTCTCTAGGTTCTAGTATTCAAGCTATTTTCTCAGGGCCGTCAGCGCCCTTTCTCCCCTCTACTGCCAAATCTATAATTTGCTTGGTTTGATTTTCCCTAAGACCCAGCTCAGATAACACGTTCTTTTACATTTTTTTTAATGTTTATTTATTTTTGAGAGAGAGAGAGAGAGAGAGAGAGAGAGACAGAGCATGAGTGGGGGAGGGGCAGAGAGAGAGAGGGAGACGCAGAATCCGAAGCAGGCCCTGGGCGCTGAGCTGTCAGCACAGAGCCCGACGCGGGGCTGGAACTCAAAAACCGTGAGATCGTGACCTGAGCGGAAGCTGGACGCTTAACCGACTGAGCCACCCAGGCGCCCCAACTAACACGTTCTTTTAAAGAAAGGCCCCACGATTCCCATGCAGTAGTAGAATCGGCATCCTCTTTGCTTTGTGAGACTTTGTTTTCATCCTACTGGTCCCAGGATGTGGTGATATAGACGTCTGTCTTATCTCACCCATTACTGGGCCCGGGTCTTCACCATTTTTGTAGCCCTGGCATCAAGAACTGCATGCAATATGTAGCAAGCACCCGGGAATGGAAAATGGCCACCATCAGTGAGCTCTGATGTAGCCAGCAGCCACTTACCTGTGTTGGTTAGACAGAAGGCTGCTACCATTGGAAAACAAGGAGGAGGGGAATCACCATTTTGGGAACCTATTGCTAAATGTAGAATCATAGGATGATCATGCATGAACCAAACTCCTATGTGAGAGAGAGGGCAGGCTCTGCGAATGGAAGAAATCGGGAAGATATACCAACATCGGGAAGCTACCAACTTCAAAAAACCCCCCCTTTTTTTTTTTTAACGTTTATCTATTTTTTGAGAGACAGACAGACAGAGCACAAGTGGGGGAGGGGCAGAGAGCGAGGGAGTCACAGATTCCGAAGCAGGCTCCAGGCCCTGAGCTGTCAGCCCAGGCCTGACACGGGGCTCGAACTCACCAACCGTGAGATCATGACCCGAACCAAAGTCGGATGCCCAACCGACTGGGCCCCCCCCCAGGCGCCCCAATACCAGCTTTTAAAGTGTTCATGAGTTCTGACGATGGGCACAAGGCACTTCAAACCCATCCAGAAATTTTTCCCACAGGATGTTAAAATGTAAAGCATTGAGGAAAGAGAACTTCCTTTCCAGTGTATTTGTTAAACCTGTGCATCCAAGATGGAGGACAAGCATCACTTTTCCAAATGGTTTAAATCCATCCGTCAATAATTACCCACAAAGCTGCTGACAGCTGGACAGAGGAGCACGCGTGTGCGTGAGACATATGGCTTCTCTTCATTTTCTCATGTCAACCTCGGTCTGACTCTGAGCCTCCAAGCACGCTGGCTGGAGGGAAATTCCATCCTCAGGTGGGGGAAAGGTCCCAGGTCAAACATCAGGGAGCCCTTCCAGTCCATGGGGTTCTCTGGTCATCGCTAAGAGTCTCCTGATCCCCACTCCCGTGGTCTGCTTCTATTTACTGCCTCTCTTGCTTCCACTCTGCATCCTTGCTGAGACTGGAAACCCCTCTGTCACTTCTAGGTGCTCCCCTGAGGTCGTGTCACCCAGAGCACCACAGCAGGGCAGTGAGCCAGGATCTGGTTCTTCCCGGACTGATGCATGAGTAGGCGACATTTCCCTTCTTTTTCTCCCTTCTCTCAAGAACGCTTTCTTCTCTTCCCTTATCCTCAGGGAACCCTGGCATACTCTTTTTTCTTTTTTTTTTTTTCTTTAATGTTTATTTATTTCTGAGACAGAGAGAGACAGAGCATGAATGGGGGAGGGTCAGAGAGAGAAGGAGACGCAGAATCTGAAGCAGGCCAGGCTGTGAGCTGTCAACACAGAGCCCGACTCGGGGCTCGAACTCACAGATCACGACCTGAGCCGAAGTCGGACGCTCAACCAACTGAGCCACCCAGGGGCCCCCTGGCATACTCTTTTGGATGCAAGTTGGCTCTTATGAAAGATAAGAGGACCCTTTGATATCAAACAGGTCTGCCTTCTTGGTGCAAAACCCCTGAGGCCTAGAAGCACTAAGATCCCAACTTCTGGGTCAGAATAGGGCAGGACACATAAAGTGTTGATAGGGGAAATAATCCCAGAATAGTCAATGTGAGAAAGCAGAAGTTGTCCTTGCCATTTGTTGGGGAAAAAAAAAAAAAAGGATTCCCTTCCGAGTAAATGTTCCAGAAATAATTTCCAGAAAACCTTTTACATCAACACATAATAATGCAGTTCAGGGAGCACCCGTTCAGCACCTGCTCTGTGCGAGTTACTGTTACAGCTTACGCGCAACACGAAGACCTATACTGTCGGATCTTCCAGGCGCTAGTCCTGGTGGGAGACCGCGGCCCATCCCCAAACATCGATAATCCAAAGTGGTTCAGGATACGTCCTGTGTTGTGCGTGTGAGTGGAGGAAAGTACTTCATTCTTAGTGGACCACCTCCGGTGAGAAAAATAACCACATCCAGGGATTTCCTTTTTTTTTTTTTTTTAAGTTTATTTATTTGTTTGGAGAGGGAGAGAGAGAGAGCACACACATGAGTGGGAAGGGGCACAGAGAGGGAGACAGAATCCCAAGCCGACTCTGCACCATCAGTATGGAGCCCGATGCGGGGCTCAAACTCACAAACCAGAAGATCAGGCCTGAGCCAAAATCAAGAGTCGGACGCTTAACCGACTGAGCCACCGAGGTGCCCCTAGGGAATTCCCTTTTAATCAAATTTTGGAGAATTGAAAGGAAAATAAAAGAGATCGTCTCAACTAGGGTTTGTAAAGTCTGGGAGCTAAGAAATGGCGCAGGCTCACCCTAAGCAGTGGGCTCCCACCTTGCTTTTTTGCCTCCCTAACTGCTCCCCACACACTCTTTCCCGACCACCCAAGCCTCCAATTAGCAATTTCTCTGAGCTTTGACTCATTCCATCCTTTACAACTTTCTCAAGTCTCCTCTGACCTCAATACGTACCTTCACGTCTTCCCGTAAGTTTCTTCCATTGTGCTTCCTTCAATAACAATTGAAAGTTCTGTGTGAAATCATTTATTTACTGATTTCTTTTCCCGGGTGCCTGGATGGCCTGCCTGGGATTCTCCCTTTCTTTCTGACCCTCCCCCAGCTTGTGTGTGTGTGTGCGCGCGCGCACACGCCTTCTCTCTCTCCCAATAAGTAAACTTAAAGAAAAAATTCAGTCTTTCCTACAGGCCTGCAAGGTCCACAGGAGGAAGGACTGTGTCTTCCTGTCACTTCTGTATCCCCGTTTCCACACGGTGCCTTGCATACAGTGGATGCTGAATAAATACCTGATGAACGAATAAATGAATACTTGAATGAATGGCCCAGAGGAGGAGAGGTTGATTAGAACTGTGTGATCCCTGTGTGGATAAAAGAGAATGGGTGCGATCAGGACACACTTGCTGCTGGGAAAAAGGGAGGACAGCTTAATAGAAAGTAGCTCAACCACTGAAAAAGAAATAGTCACAGTCAAGATGATAAGGTGCTAAACGGAGAAAATGATATCATGGGGAGCCATGCTCTGATCTCTTATTCTACTTAGCATCCTCCTCTTCTAAAGATGAAAAGATTAAAAAAAAAAACCCAAAAACAAAAAACATCCAGCTAATACATGGGCCTCACTTGCCAAACTGAGCACCTTTGTGCAAATAATTGCTACGTTCCAGGATTCCTACTGTGAAAGGTACATTGCAAACACCTAGATCGGACCTTCCTTGAACTGGAGGGCATTTCTATATTACAAGGAGAACCCTTGTTGGGTCCCATAACTGCTGGTAAAGAGCCCTGGATTCAGGAAAGTTGAAGCCTCAGCTTGACCTGGTATCATTCACATAGTCCATGATGTGAATGGTGCCCCCCAGGGGTGTGCAGTGCAGTGGCCCTATTCACTACATTTTGGAACTGCCAATTTCATTAATTTCCCAGAGAAACAGAACCAATAGGAGATATATAGATAAAGTTTAGATAGATAGATGATAGATAGATAGACACATACGTAATAGAAAGATAGGCAGACATTGACTGATTGATTCACTGATTATAAGGACTTGGATCATATGATTATGGAAGCTGAGAAGTCCCAGTACATCTAGTCCAAAGGCCTTAGAACCAGGGGACCTGGTGGTATAAGCTCCAGTGCAAGTCCAAAGGCAGGAGAAGACTGATGTCCCAGCTGAGAGATTCTCAAGTAGAGAGAGTGACTTCCTCCTTCACTTTTTTCTATTCAGACCCTCAGCTGACTAGACGAGGCCCACCCACATTTAGAAGGGCCATCTGTTTTACTCTGCCCACTGATTAAAATGCTAATTTCATCCAGAAACACCCCTCACAGACACTTTCAAAAACAATGTGGAACCAATTACCTGGGCAACCCATGGCCCTGTCAAGTTGACACATAATATGAACTATCCTGTCAATATAATATTATTGAAACCCAATTTCCTGTCAAAGTAGAACTTCTGGAAACTCAGCTTCTCTCTGAAACTATATAGCATGTTCCATTTGAATTTCTTTAGATTTTAGAGTTGAAGAGAGTGTGAAAAGATTAAGGCTAAGCTAGGGGAATACTGGAGGTGAGGGTGCTTTGGGATAGCATCAGAAATCACAGATGGGGTGCCTTCATGTTGACCTAAAACTGGTTCTCATCGCCCAGTTTCTAAGATAATATTGTTCTTATTTTTCAAATGTCATTTTAAAAGAACAACAGACTCTGGCAAACTTCGCTGAGAATATCTGGTCCTCATTGATATACATTCATTCCCCAAACTGAAGTTCGATCCAATCTACTCAGGGTGGTCAGGAATGAGTCAGAAGAGAATATAATGAGCAGCCCTGGGAGTTAAGAAAAAGGTTTCAGGCAAGTGTAAATTTAAATTCCAGGCTCGGTCATCCGTAAGATTCGTGAGCTTGGTCAGTTTACTGGATATCTGTGAACTCCAATGTCCTAATCTCTGAAATGCAGACGATGATATAGTACCTATTTTGTGTGAGGATTAAATGAGAGAGAAAGCACATGTAAAGCACAGCACCTGGCACTGAAAATGTCAGGTGAATATTACTGTTATTATTATAAAAGCCCAGATTTTGTTAGAATCCTTCCTTCTCACTCAACTTCCCAGAGATCGTCCGTGACTGCCCAATCCTGGATTGATTTCCAGCTGCGCTCCATCAATACCTTTTGTCAGGCTATCAATATATAACAAGACTTCTGGTTAAACATCGTGTATGTTCATCTCTGAGCTGTCCTCCAATGTAACTGTAATAACGTAATGCAATTATATTGACCATTGTAATGACAATAGAGGATTTTTTAATAAAAGAAGCACAACCCTTCAAATAAGGAGAACAGAGAAGGGATGAAAGTGTAAAAAAAAAAAAAGAGAGAGAGAAGAAAAACCTTGGAAAGATGAAAATGGATGAATGGATATTCATGTGTGTGTGTGTGTGTGTGTGTGTACTACTATTAAAAGTTTCTTGTATATTCTTCCAGAGAAATGCTGTGCATATATGTGTGTGTATGCGTATGTATACACATTTGTGCGTGTATTTATAGCTTATCTCTAGAAGAATATACAAGAAACTTCCAACAGTACTTGCCAGTGGCTGAGGGATGGGGGTTGGAGCATGGGGGGTGTAGGGGTTCCCCATCCTCTTGAATCTTTTAATTTGTGTACCCTATATATGCATTATCTATTCATTCATGATGGTGACAATAAATGTAACAAATACAGTGAAATACCTCATTTGTTGTTCTCAGTGCTGATATTTGCAATTCAGCTTGAAATCCTGAAGATCACACCCCACCCCAATGCCCCAGGGAATAGTCATCCTGGAGAAGGAGGAGTGGGTAGTGCTGGGAAACAAGCTGTTCTTGCGCCCCCGGCACTATGATCCCTTGCTCTGGGTCGCTGTCTCTGGAAATACTTCATGCTTTGCTGCTGGCGACTTGGAGTCATATTGACTCTCCCTTTGGTTTGAACCAGAATGCTACCTCATGGCCAGTTCCATTCCACCCTGATCTAGTCTACTTTTCATGACCTCTGCTCCCTCTTGCCCAGGGAGGGAGTTCAGACAGATAAAAGTCCTTGTTGTCCGTACTTCCTTTCCTTTTTCATTTCTTTCAAAGTCAGCTTACTGACTCAAGAGCCAGACTGCCCAGGCTTCATTTTCACCGCAGCCACTTGCTAGCTGTGTGACCTTCCACGACTTTCTTAAACTTTCTTTCTTTTTTTGTTTGTTTTTAATATAATTTATTGTCAAATTGGCTAACATACAGAGTGTACCCTGTGCTCTTGGTTTGGGGGTAGTTTCGGTGGTTCATTGCTTCCACACAACACCCAGTGCTCATCCCAACAAGTATCCTCCTCAATGCCCATCACCCATTTTCCCCTCTCACCCACCCCCCCATCAACCCTCAATTTGTTCTCTGTACTTAAGAGTCTCTTACGGTTTGCCTCCCTCCCTCTCTGTTTGTAACTATTTTTTCTCCTTTCCTTCCCTCATCGTCTTCTGTTAAGTTTCTCAAGTTCCGCGTATGAGTGAAAACATATGATATCTGTCTTTTTCCTAAACTTTCTATCAGTTTTCTGTGATGAGAGGATAAAAATAGAAAACTTGCCTTCATAGAGCTGTTGTGAGAATTTACCCGAATTAAATTAAATAACAATACAATCAATGACTTGTCCATGTCATATTGGAAGTCTCAATGAGCGTTAGGCGTTACATGTATATTTACATAGTGTCATACTCAGATATTTATTGAGCATGCCTACATCACTATATGCTGCTTATATAGTGATGAATGGAGCATGATCACTACCCACCATCACAGCTTGTCAGAGAAAAGCAAGCAGTCCAACAGAATGCAGCAGGAACGTCTATGAGAAAGGTATATACACTGTCTTCTATGGGAATCCCTTACCCCATGGTAGGCCATGAAAGGCAAGTTGACTTGAGCACTATAGTAAAATAGAGAAGTCCGTGTGAAATCAAGTGAAGCAGGGAGGTTAGAAATATCCTTGAACAAAATGATTATCACTGAGCACAAATTGCCATCCAGCTTCAGCTCTCAAGGATGCCTCTGGTGACATATAAATAAGACCTTCAAGGTGATGCCATAAGGAGTCACGGCTAATTCTGGCTCGTTAGCAGCAGACAGAAGCCTTCAAGCACTTCCTTGGTCTAAGGGGGTGGAAAGTTGCTTAATAGGTTAGAGTTTTAGTTTTGCAACATGAAAGAGTTTTAGTTATACAACAATGTGAATATACTTACTAGTGAACTATACCCATAAAAATGGTTACAATAGTACATTTTATGGTATGTGTTCTCTACCAAATTCTTAAAAATGAATGGAAGCATGGATTTAAAGCAATTCAACTGGGTAGAGGTGAAGGTACCCACTAATGTCTTCATATCTTCCTGCTGGCATCTATCCACTGCCCTAACTCAATGTTTGCCCAGCAAGGAAACTCCTCCTACCTGCAAAGTGCTCTTTCTATACACAAAAGAAAGAGAGGGGAAAACATTGAAGAGACTGCACGCTGGAGGAACCTGGATGCTTTATAAATATACTTTATCTAGGCCCCATCCCTAGAGATCTGATTGAATTGGATTAGGGAAGGGGCAGGACATTGATACTTTTAAAAGCACCCCCCCCCCAAGTGATTTTCACAGTGACTCCAGAAAACTCTTTTTCTTTCACTTGGGCTTTGGGTTCCATAAAAGTGGATCCCAGGGAGGCTGTATTTGGTTGAGTATAGGTGACTCCCTGCTGACTCTTACACTTTCGTTCTCTCCTAGGTCCGTTCATGTACTCAACTGTACTGAAATCTTTCCCTCCGGTAACTTGTGCCTGATCTCTCTTCTCCTTCACCAGTCTTCTTGAAACTGCTCTTACCAAGGTCACAAATGACTCTTAAAGCTAAATCCAGCAGACAGCTTTCCACCCTTGTCTCGGTTGACAAATGGCAGCATTTGGTAGAGCCTACCCCTCACCCCCCTTCCTTCTTGAAGTGTGTCCTTTGATTGGCTTTCAGAATATTCTAGCAGAGTCCTCCCTCTCCTACTGCTTCTTCTGAGTTTCCTTATAGGTTTTTATCCTGCTCCCCAATGTTGATATTAACATGCCCCTGGATTCTGCCTGATGCCCTCTTTTATTATTTTAGTATTTAAATTCTTCCATTGATTCAATGGTGTTAACAAACGTTATTGGGTACCATCATGAGGCAAGGACTACTGAAGGTCCCAGAAATTCATCAATGAATCAAACTAGATATTGGTTCCTGCTTTCATTACACTGGGGTAGAAATAAAAGGGAAATATTAAAGAATTAGGAGTGTTTTGGAAACAAGCAGGAGGCTGGGTTGAAGAACAACAGGATGGGAGCCTAGCTTAATGAAAATGACTTGAAGGATCTAATGGGTCTAGCTCTTGAAGCTGGGAAGAAAGCACATTCCAAGTGGAGGGATTAGGAAAGTCCCTGAGGGAAGAGAGTTCTACTTTCTGACATGCTGAGAAAGGATTAGTAGGCTGGTGTGTGGGTGGTGAGCCTGTGGCAAGCCAGCGACAGATCATATGGGTCCTATCGGTCATGGCAAAAAGGTTGAGTAGCCTTCTAACTGTAATTAAAAGCTATTGAAAGGTATTGAGTTGTGGAGTGACATATGACCCACATTTTAATAAAGTCACTTGCTGCACATTGGAGGACAAATGGAGGACAACAGAAGCAGAAATATGGAGATCAGGTAGCAGGCTACTTTTGTATTTCAGGCAAGAGATAATGGTGGTTGGACTGGGGAGCAGCCATAGAAAGAGGGAGACATGGACGAGTCCAAGAGCTTATCTGGGGAGAATTGAATAGACATGGTGACAGATATAGGGCGTGAGTGAAAGAGACGAAGTAAGAATGGCTCCAAGTTGTCTAGACTGAACGACTGGATAGCTCATGTTGCCATTCACAAAATGGAGAACAGAGTAGTAACAGCATGGGGGGAAAGGCTGTGTTCTATTTGGGTAAATCCGAGGTATGTGTGAAATATTCAAGTAGACCAGTCAAGTAGACATGTTAAAAGTCCCAAGCGCAAGTTAAGGCTAAAGATACAAATTTGAGATTTATTAGCATGAACATGCTATTTATTCATTCTCATGCTTACTTCTTTTTCCAGGATCTTATTTTTCTTTTCATTAAATGACTATTTACGAAAACAAAATCAATTACTCACCATACATTTCACAGAAGTCCTAAGTAGAATGGGTTATAAATATAACACTATATCAAAAGGGAGGATCCACACTATATCACAAGTCAAGATCCACAAGAATTCTCTCTTTAGAGCTGATCAAGTTGAACCATGACCTAATAAATTAAGTCCATGATCAGCTTGGGATCACTTACACCTATGTTGACAGAGTTACTACCTTTTCCTGGCCTATAACATGATCTTTTTTTTATTTCAAAAAGAGGAGGAAGGTTTTTTTTATTATCATTATTAAATTTTTTTAATGTTCATTTATTTTTGAGAGAGAGACAGAGTGTGAGCAGGGCAAGGGCAGAGAGAGGGAGACACAGAATCTGAAGCAGACTCCAGTCTGGGAGCTGTCAGCACAGAGCCTGACACGGGGCTCAAACTCACAGACCGTGAGATCATGACCTGAACCGAAGTCAGACGCTTAACGGACAGAGCCACCCAGGCACCCCAAAGAGGAATAAGTTTTTAGTAATAAATTAATTTCAAAACAAATGTACTAAGCATCTGGCATTTCTCTCAAATTGCATCAAAATAATGCACAAAATAATACCTTATTTGGACTTAACAGAACAATGGAGAAGGAGAAATGTCCCCCAGATTTCCAAGCACACTTAATACAGAAGTAGTTCTTTGTGTAAATGTCCTTCCAATAATTCCTTCTTAATCTGTCTAAAGTCCATTAAGTACTTTGCTGGGTGTAGTGCTACTTGTAGCCTTTAAAGGTAAATATGGTAAAAGAGAAGTTAAAAGGGTCACAAAGGGTAGGATCTGCTTACCATTTGGAAGCTTTGTGACAACAAGCAAATATTGCCCAGTGGATCTGGGCTATCTTGAGTTTGTTGTTGGTATCTTTCGTATTTTTACAATCTGTCAAGACAGTACTGACTGTGGCCTCAACTCTAGATTTTTCTGTCATCAGTCATCAGTATAATATCTCAACCTCCTTCCTTCAAAACTGTAAGTTCATAACGCGCATGCGATTTGGGGTGTGGCCTTCAGCTGCATGGTCAGCACGGATGGTGCCTTCATTTCTGACTCAGCTCTTCATGCCCTGATGCGATCACTGATGCCAGAGACGTGAATCCTTAGGGGTGATGGTGTTGATCATCCCTGTGGCGGTTGTTTTGGCCTCAAAACATAGTTTTGGCTCTTGAGTTCATAGTTTACACAGTCGTCACTTTTCTCTTTGGCTTTTTACAGCATTTTACTACTGGATGCGTTACTATCAGATACAATGGAAACTGAAATACCATTAAGTGAAGAGAACAAAGTGAGAGCTAAAGAAAAACACCCCAAAAAACCCCCAGCATGATCACGGATGTTGATGGCTACCCAGGTATCCTTAGCGGTCCTTGAAGCACTACGTTGCCTTAGTCTTTTTGAGTGCCTTAGGGTCGGTGGTGGCGACTAAAGCAGCTTAGGTTGGCCCATCGCGAGAACTCTTGGAGGAAGAGTGACTGTGTTCTTTCCACCAAGAACATAGTCTCATTCTCCTTAGGCATTTTTTAAAACATCTGTTCCTTTTTTGTGTGTGTGTCTAGGTCCATGTGATATATATTGGCAGAACTATCCTCTTAGCTAAATCATTTCTTACGAGAGAGAGAGAGAGAGAGAGAGAGCGAGTATTTTGTAAGCGTTTCTTTGATATCCTGAGGCTTGGCAACTGTGGAATATGTTCGGTTGAAGACAGTCCAAAAGGACACAGCGGCTTGGATACTCGAAAGGTCAACTTCAGGAGGGGTTACCTGATGCCACCCTGGCCTCCCCAGACCTGTTCTCCTGCCTCCTCTCGGCCCTCATAGAAACCCCTGAGTGCTGAGATGTTGCTGTGTGTCGGGAAGGCGTTCTGACTTTTAAACAAGAACAGGGAGGAAGCGAAACAAGCACGATGACTGCACACATCTTGAGGGGGAGCTCGGAGGAAAGCTGTGGCTTCCGAAGTTCCAGTTGGCTGAGGCTCTTCGGAGATGATGCCAGATTCTCTGTTGCTTGGCAGGGGAGTCTCCGTCAGCTGCTCAGGCAGAGCCCGCAACTGGATCTGCTTCCTTCTTTATGCCCTGCAAGCTTGGCCCAGGGGGTCCTCCCGGGGTGAGGAGTGGCCCTGTGGATGGTGGAGGCGGGAGTCCCGCCACCTCTGTGGGACACACGCCGCACGTGCTGGAGCCAGACGGTTGTTTCTGGCAGGGCTGCGGTCCAGCTGGGGAGGCGGCCCACAGCAGAGTCACGGCCCCCGTGGGGTCCACAGGGTATGGAAACTTGACTCTTCTGACGAAAGCGATTCTTGCACAACCCGTGTCTAGTCACAGCCTATTGATACACGGGAGCAAAGGCCCAGAGAGAAGTCTGGACGCTCCAAGGAAAAAAATCAAGACTTCTTATGGAGACCCAAGATCAACAACACGGAACGCATAGGGACTGTAGAGATTTTGCTCATCTCTTAATCCAGTATTTCCCGAAAGGAGTCAAATCTTGCCTGATGAACAAACTGCCATTTTCAGAGAAGTGGATGCCTGGAGACTATCAACCCCACATCCTTCCTTCTTCTCTGTTAGAAACTCCAAGTCTCCTCCTCTATCCCCATAGCTCAAGAGCCAGGACCTCTGGGTTTTGGAATTAACCCCTAGGGTGGCACATAGCAATCGGCCGAACACACTTCAGGACTATCTGGAATTCATCCGATTACATGCCATTGTGTCCAGCATGACAGGAACTTAACCGGTTTCCCTATCACCTTCATAGCCAAGAGTTTCTCTGATTTCCAGAAAATTGAGGGGAAAGAAGAGACAGAACCATCTTTGAAATATTTCTTGCAATTTTTATCAAAGGAACTGATGAGGTTTCTTTTCCCTTTTAGTTCTCAAGGAGCTAAAGGTGAATTACAGAGCTATGATGGTCATAGCATCTGAAGATTTTTATTTACTTCCTTTTCTAACGTGAGCAAGCCCTGACCCATGACAACTGACCTTTCCATGAGCTGGGAGTCTCTATAGGGATAATTTTCAGTTATCACCCATAGCAAAGAGAAATGGTTCTTTTCACAAAGATCTAGCGTTCTGTCTAGGACCCCACAGTAGCTTTTCCCTTCCTTGAGCTTAGACTATAAGACTGGATAAGAGAGACAAATCATCAACTCATACATATTCATTAATGGTGATTGTGAAGGGGATGTAGGAATTGTAGAAGGGGATGCACTGGGGGCATGTCTTAGACCACTCGGGCTGCTCTAAGTTCTGGAGGCTGGGAGTCCAAGATCAAGTTGCCAGAAGATTCAGTGTTTGGTGAGAACCTGTTTCCTGGTTCACAGACAGTCGTCTGCTTTCTATGTCCTCCCATGATGGAAGGGCCAGGGAGCTCTCTGGGGTCTCTCTTATAAGGGCACTAATTCCATTCACAAGAGTTCCACCTTCATCACCTAATCACCTCCCCGAGGCCCCCCCTCGCAATACCATCATATTGGGAATTTGGTCTCAACATACGAATTTGGGGAGATGGGACGCAGAAATTCAGCAGAGGGCAGAGAGTATGAGGGAGTTTATGAAAGGTAGTGCAGAAACGTTTTAGCATCTAGAGTTCCCGGTTAATTAGCAGAGAGAATAGAAAAACTGCAGCTTCGGTGACCTCTCATGCTGTTGGGCTAGCCTGCTTCTACCTCCTGGATTATGTGAGATTTCTAACAGCTTTGAGGAAATGCCATGTCAATGCAAAATGATTCTGAAATAGAATGCTCCTCAAAATTGTAGCACGAGGGCATCAGAGTCCCTTGGGATTCTTGCCGAAATGCAGATGCCAGGACTCGGATCGAGCTCTATTTAATCAGAATCATAAGCATGGGCCCAAAGGAATCTGTATTTTAAATCAACCCTCTAGGGGGGTTCTTAGGCCCATCAACGTTTGAGAACCCCCTGCCAAAACCCCACATCGGGAGCCAGCCCAGAGAGTCTTGAACTTTCTTGCCCTTAAAGAAGAAAAAGTTAAGTCTCCAGAAAAGGGAGCGTGAGAGCTTTGTGGCATTCTCTAAAACTCCTAGAGAATTGCCTGTATATGCGCTGTAATCAGACCCATGAGGAGAAAGCTGTGATAGGAAAGGTGTTTTCACTCAACCCACAGAGCGAGTTGAATGAGATCAATAATCGTTGCCAAAATCTAATCGTGCGGAGCCGCCATGAATAACGTTAATGTTTAAAAGCCCCCACAGCACAGCCAGGATCTCCGGCCAACTCAGGGGGCCTTTCCAATGTCAATGCCACCTTTTGATTAAAGCAACTGCCTGTCAGGGGGCCTTTCCAAATCCAAAACGTTATTTATAGAATGCTAAAGAAGTTCCAATACCCAAATATGTGTTGCACCAGTTTGCACAAAATCACCAGTGGAAGGAATCTCCTAAAACATTTTTATGATAATGTCTATTCAGGCTTGACCAAAAACAATGTTTTAAGGAAACTTTCTTATTTGACACTTGGACACAACATAAATCCTCTAAGAAAAACCAGAAGTATGAAAGGGCAAATGACAATATTACTATTTTTGGTGATATCTTCTTTTTGGTTAAAAAAAATTATATTAAGGGCAGCCATTCTCCATCAGGAAATTCACCCACTGCCCTCTGCTAATTTTGAGAAATATGTGTTCATGCTCTCAAGAATTTTGACCTACTAGGGAATCCTGAAGAATAATGAACAGCTTCAGGGGTGCCTGGGTGGTTCTGTTAAGCGGCTGACGTCGGCTCAGGTCATGATCTCACAGTTCGTGAGTTCGAGCCCCGCATCGGGCTCTGTGCTGACAGCTTAGAGCCTGGAGCCTGCTTCGGATTCTGGGTCTCCCTCTCTCTCTGCTCCTCCCCCATTCATGCTCTGTGTCTCTCTCCTTCAAAAATAAATAAAAACATTAAAAAAAAAATTAAAGAATATCGAACAGCTTCAAACGTGAACTATTTAACACGATTGCTTCATTTATCCAGTTCATGAAGTCAGCTGGGGAGTTTTCGTTTGCCAAGGTCTTGTCAAGCTGCCAAAGCCTGAACACCACGCCCAGTTGCTCGTCTCGTGGGTCTGAGACGAGGCCCAGCTGATTACAATGTGCAGCCAGGGTCGAGACGTCCATTTACAGCCAGCGCAGTAGGTTTTCCCTAAGACACCAGCGGAAAATAAATGCTCGCTAATATAGGTGACTTACATTCCTCACAATTCAAGCGTTTCTAAACTAAGGCAGGATTTTCCACCTCCAGTCTTGTTATGGAAACAAGCCAACTCTTCCAGGCCTCCCCGAGTTATCTAAGTCTCCACGAGTCTGTAAGCCTAATTCTTCCTGAGTCTACGACAGTAACTCTGAGTAAGAGGGAGTGTCATTTCTGAGGACCTCCTTAAGTTAGGCCACGTTACCTACGCAGCTTTGATTATGTGTGTTTAGGCAACGAACGAGTAAGACGTGTTGTCCCCTTGGTTAGGTCACCTGGGCCGAGCCTGACACATCAAGGGGCTGTGAATGCACATGAAGTAAGGCGAGGACCAGCCAGAAGACTGCCTGCTGTGAGTATTTGAGGGCATGATCCCTAAATTCTAGTTCCTTCTCACATTCATCCCGCTTTACTCCGTATCTGCGACCAGTGGTTTCTCATCTCAGTGGTTTTGCTCAAGTTTTCCTCTGTCTGCCATCTGTTCCGACCTTCCCCCCTCCCTGCTGAGATGCTTTTTTCTCATCTTTTTGGGTTTTTTTTGAGAGAGAGAGGAAGAGGGCATCCGCATGTGCTTACCCAGGGGAGGGGCGAAGGGAGAGAGGGAGGATCTTAAGTAGGCTTCACACCCAGTGTGCACCCCAACCCAGGGCTCCATCTGACGACCCCGAGATCGTGACTTGAGCTGAAATCAAGAGCTGGATGCTTAACCAAACTGAGCCACCCATGCGTCCCTGCTCTTTTTTCTCGTCTTACCAGATTGCGTTCAGGTCTCCAGTCCGGTGACACCTCTCTCAGAAACTACTCCTGACATTCAGAATGGGTTCTCTAGTGAGGTTTTCAAATGAAGCCTAAGTTTGGGGGCCCTCACTGGCATGGTTCCCTGCCACGCCAGTGGACCAGGCCCTAGCAGCATTTTCACACTGAGGTTGTGTTTCTAAAATAAGATGTGTAGAAGTAAGATATTCTAACCCTAATTATTTCAGACTCTCCACTTCAACTACACTTCCAATGACCTCTTGTCTTGTGTCCCGGAGTGTGGGAGTGACCATGGGCATTTGGGGGAATCAGGGTAAAGGGACCTTGAGTTTGAGACACATTTGGTTGGTTTAATGGAATAATATATTTATGTGGTTGTCAGTATAGAAATGGTGTATCAGTCAGGGTTCAGCCAAAGAAAGACAGCCAGTGGGAAACGTTAAGATAAGAGATAATGGACGGACGGATGGATGGATGGATAGATAGAAGATAGGGAAACATCTACAGAGACAGAAGAATTGGCTTATGTAACTGCAGCAGACTGGCTAAGCAAGTGTGAAGGCCACAGGGCAGGCCATCAGTAAGGGAAGGACAGGAGCGAGCTGGAACCTCATGGGCCAAAGCTGTTTTCTAAAAGCAGGAGTTTGCGCCCACATCCTACCCCGGGGAAAGCCTAAGTCCAATTTTGAGACCATTTAACTGATTGAGTCAGGCCCGTACAACTGCAAGTCACCCGATTAGGGACTTTAATGACTTCTACAAAATCCCTTCACAGAGCAGCTAGATCCATGTTTGATTCACTGAGTACTGTAACCAGTGAGGCCGCCGCGTCAAACAGCCGCCTCACAAACGGCTTCTAGGAACGGACCCACCATCCACTGTGCCCAGTCACCTTGCCTTGCCTGGAAGGTTGGAAACCAGAACTCATTCAGCAGCGTGAGCATGGCCTGGTGTACCCAGGACCCAATTCAGTGGATTTAGAGGAGAAACAATGTTTGAAATATTTGAAACCAGAAACCAGTCTGCAGAAATTCCTACAATTACCACAGGGCAAAAAATTGAAGTAGAATTTCATTTCTCATCAAAGCCAGATCAAAACTAAAATAATGCAGCATGTACAATATGAAAGAAAGCACTCTGCGGCTTTCCTTTTTTTCTCTTCTTTTGCCAGGAATGTGGTACACAGCTCTATCCAGTATACTATGTTACCTGTAACTTGGAAACACACTTCTGGAATATTCTCAAAGCAATCGAGAAATTCTTCTGTAGGTACTGGCAGACTGCACATTTGCATGTATAGAAAATATACCTTACCTTGTCGTTTTAAAATTTGTTAAAGGATTAGAATAGAATGAAAGTCAAACGAATGGAAACATGAAACAAAGCAAAGAATCAACCAATAGAGGGGCGCCTGGGTGGCTCAGTCGGTTAAGCGGCCGACTTCGGCTCAGGTCACGATCTCGCAGTCCGTGGGTTCGAGCCCCGCGTCGGGCTCTGTGCTGACAGCTCAGAGCCTGGAGCCTGTTTCAGATTCTGTGTCTCCCCCTCTCTCTGCCCCTCCCCTGTTCATGCTCTGTCTCTCTCTGTCTCAAAAATAAATAAACGTTAAAAAAAAAAAAAGAAGAATCAACCAATAGAAAATTGAAATCGAGAAGTTTGAAAATTTCAAAATAAAACCAGTAGAAATTATTCTGACATCAGGATGGAAATATGAGCAAGAACATTTTCTGATTATTCCCAAAGCAATAATTTATTAACAGGAAGAGACTAATGTCAGGTTGAAGTACTGAAGAGACTCTTAGGTTATATGGTAATTTAGTTAATGAAGAGAATGAAGAGAACTGAATCATATGAGCATATTAGAAAAAGATTTAAATTTTTAGCTGATTTGACACAAAATACCAACCTCCCCAAACCTTCATAATATGCCATTATAAAAAATGTCAACAAACTGATTAGTGATTATCATCAGATTCAAAGGTATTTATGACTACTTGTGCACACACACACACACACACACACACACACAAAATAAATGCCCTGAAGTATTAGTGCTTGAATATAAATGAAATTCCAGAGGTTTTCCCATATTCGACTATAACCCTGAAGTTTATACTATATTATCAACAAGTTATATAAAGAAACCTCTTAAAACTATCATTCTTTTAAATTCTGATCTATCATGCTGAAGACTTATCTTCTATTATCTTTCTATTCCTTACATAAAAAATATCACAAAACCATTGCCATATAAAGGGGTGTGATGGTTAATTTCATGTGTCCATTTGGCTGGGCCATGGTGCCCTGCTCAAGCATTACTCTGGATGTTCCTATGAAGGAGTTTTGAATGAGATTAACATTGAAATCAGTGGACTTTAAGTAAAGCAGATTACCCTCCCTAGTGTGGGTGAGGCTTGTCTAATCAGTTGAAGGCCTTAATAGAACATAGACTGACCTTCCTTGAATGAGAAGAATTCTGCCAGCAGACTGCCTTTGGACTCAGACTGCAACTCTTCCCTGGGTCTTCAGCCTGCTGGCCTATCCAGTACATTTTGGACTTACCAGGCCTCCACGACTGCATGAGCCATTTTTCCTTAAACTTTCTCCATTTAGATAGATGATAGTTAAGTAGATAGATAGGTGACAGATGGATAGATAGATAGATATATAGATAGACAGACAGGAATATCCTATTGGCTCCGTTTCTCTGGAAAACCCTGAAAAATACAATGGACAATAAAAAAAAATGTTATAGGCTAAAATAAGTCCCCACTACCCCCACCAAATTCAAATGTTGAAGCCTTAACCCCTAAGACCTCAAAATATGACTGTATTTGGAGATAGGATCTTTAAGGAGGGTATGAAGTTAAAAATAATGTCTTTATTGGGGCGCCTGGGTGGCCCAGTCAGTTAAGCATCCAACTTCAGCTCAGGTCTGGATCCTGTGGTTGGTCGGTTCAAGCCCGGCTTCAGGCTCTGCTGAACAACTCAGAGTCTGGATTCTGTGTCTCCCTCTCTCTCTGACCCTCCCTCGCTCACACTCTGTCTCTCTCTCTCAAATAAACATTAAAAACAATTTTTTTAAAATAAGGTATTTAAGGTGTGACCTAGTCCAATGTAGCTGGTATCTTTATAAGAAGAGGTAGGACGCACATAGAAACAGCAGGGACTCCTGCACGTAGAGGGCCAGCCATCTGCAAGCCAGAGAGAGAGGCATCAGAGAAAACCACCCCACCAGGACTGTGAACTTGGACTTCCTGCATCCAGAACTGTAAGCTGTAGGAACTCTGAAAGAAAACAAACTTCCACTGTTTAAACTACCAGTCTGTAGTACTTTCTCGGGGTAGATCCTAGAAAACAAACACAAAGTAGATCAGCAGTTAATTATTAAAACTAAAGTACAATTATCCTGAATTTATGATGTTCGTTGTACGTGCCGACTTTTAAAAATTTGTAATTTCTCATGACTTCTTTTCTCATTTTGAATGATTTTTCCCTTTTGTACTACTTTTTTGTATTATTTTTCTTCAGAAGTGCCCCTCCCCACCCAAGGTAACTCCTCAGGCCCACGAAACCTGGCTGTCACACTGCTGAAACCACGTCTGTGTCCGTCACTGTTCCATTAATATCTTCGGTGTATTTCAAATTGTCATTATGTGAGGGGCTGGATGTGCTACCTAACCTTGAAGTCATCATTTTGCAATATGTACATATATCAAGTTATTATGGTGTACATCTTAAACTTACACAATGTTATATGTCAACTATACCTCAATAAAGCTGAAAAAGTATCTTAGGCGTATTTCTACTAGCACATTCCCACATCGCTGTAAAATGATCTGTGTCTACACCTCCGTTTGTGAACAGGCACTGGTCCTGACCCAGATCTGAATCTCCAGGAGTTAGCTCAATGCCTAGCGCATGTAATAGATGCTCCAGAAATATCTGCCAGATGAACGGGCAGATATTCAGACAGATGCACTAGGGAATACGGAAAAGTGAATTAAAAGTCTCCTGGTGTCTACAAATCTCAGCTTTAGTTTTAGAGTTCAAGTTACAGACTATTCACATGGTATGAGCTCAACTGGGGAAAAACAATATCCTTAAGGATCTTCCACCTGCTGGATGCTGATGCAAACCTGAAGCAAGTGCAAAGCCATCGAGGAGAACACTTAACCATTTACCGCCAGATAGAATTTCTGGTTAAGACGCACAGCTCAACTATAATAATCAAAACCAAAACTGCATACAACTACTCTTCTCCCCCCTATATTTCTCTCCCCCACCCCCAAAATACCCTTGATAGTTTAGTATTGTGTTTGGATACATGCGTAGATACAAATGACCTAACAATTTATGTTTGAGGGGATAATGTGAGTGGGACGTATAAGGCTCAGCACTCTGCCAACTATGGAATATTTCTTGCAAAGGTAAGACATTTAAGTCTGAGATACATGTTTGAAGCCCAAAATGTTTTCTGTGAAGATGCAGCTCTCAGTTATAATGAAAAGGACTTGTGTCAACAATTTTTAAATCATGCTCACTTAGGTATTCCTCCTTATTCAACATTTCTAATGCTCTCTTGTATCTTGAGAGATACAAATATGTGCATTAGGAAAGGGATATATATAAAGAGAGAATATGTAGTATATATATTAGGAATATATTAGTATATATATTAGAAATATATATAGCATTTCTATACAGAGCATTATATATAGAGAATATATATTATATGTTAGGGGAATATATATAGCATTCCTAATATATATACTAATATATACACACACTAACATATATAGCTTATATATGTACGTATATATATATATATGTACTAACATATATAGCTTATATATGTACTATATATATATATATATATATATACACATATATTAGGAAAGGCATTTCTGTAGTACAGTTCACTACACACAGCTGTGACACTACAGCCATCATCTCCATTAGAACTTCTTCAAACTGAATATGGTTCATTCTCACAAGAAAGGAAAAGCAATTTGTTTTCTCGTGTTTCAGGGATCAAAGGGAATTGTTTGTGCTCAGCAACCTTTTCCACAATTGCCTCCCTCTCACTTCCTATTTCTTTCCACCTGTTACTCATCTAAGTTGGGGTATTAGAAAGTCCATCCTGTCCCTACCCAGTGTTCTGCTTCTTAATCTTTTTTGAACACAGACTTACCTGAAAATCTATTTTCTTCCCAGAAAAAAAAAAAAAAAAAAAGAAGGCACAAACACAAATTGGTACAATGTTTTGCCTGCAATTTTTTGGACGTTCATAGACCCCTTAATGGCATCCAAGGAGTCCCATCCAGAGACCCCAGGTAAGGAGCTCCCGCCCGTTGAGCAGTCCCTTGAGAAAGGCAAGGATGGGCTGATAGTGTAGTCCCTGTGTGAGATGCAAAACCTCCAGGTATTACACCATGTATGTGAAGCTTTATTTAGGAAAAAATTTTTTCTTTTCTTTTCTTTTCTTTTCTTTTCTTTTCTTTTCTTTTCTTTTCTTCTTTTTTCCTTTTTGAGAGAGAGAGAGAGAGAGAGAGAGAGAGAGTGTGTGTGTGTGTGAGCCAGGAAGGGGCAGATGGGGGGGGGAGGGAGAGAGAGAGAGAGAGAGATTGAGAATCCCAAGGAGGCTCCATACTCAGCATAGAGCCTGACATGGGGCTCGATCCAATGACCCTGGGATCATGACAGGAGCTGCAATCAAGAGTTGGATGCTCAACCAGCTGAGCTACCCAGGTGACCCTAAGGTAAAATTTTTAAAAGCAAAAAGGAATTATTAAAGTGACAAAAAGATATTTAGAGATCTGATTCTCAGTAACAGTGCCTTTGGTTGTGGAATTCTGAGTGGCATCAATGTTATAGATGAAGATCTGGGGAAATTATGTAAGTCACCATGAGAAAAAATTCATTTTGTACATAATGCTTTAGCAACACATCTTTTCCAAACAGATGGAGGGTCTAGTTTAAAGAATTTATCTAGTAATAAATTGTTTATTTTCAGAGGAAAGACCAGTATAAAGAAAATAGATAAATAAGTCACACTTAAAAGAAAATTTACATTTACCAAGATCACCAAAACACAAATATATTATAAATAGACCTTGTCTTTGATGTTTATTTCACATTATCTAAGTACACCCAGTTATGCAAATTTACATTTTTATTTCACATCTTTGCATTCCTGATATACATATAACAGGACAAAGAACACATTTGCAATATTCAGCCTTGAAAACCCTGCTAGGGGAAAACAGGTTCTCAGCTGCCTCATTCTTTCTGCACATGTACAAATGCAATTCTAAATAACTGATGTAAAAGTCAGGATTGGAAATCCTGAAAGGATTTGTGACTAAATTTTTATGCTACCTGAAACAACAAAGAACAAGTTACGGGTACTTGATTTTCAAAATGGTTTTCTAATTACTGAATTATAATTCAATAGGTAACATTTCTTTGGGAGCACCTTAAACTATTTTAGGAAGCTTAGATGTTTGGGGTTCTTCTAATCACTCTGTCACAGGCAGTCGACACTACCGACACACAAGTGAGGCTTAAATGTGTTGGCATTATGGTGTTGTGTGTTCACCTAACATATTTTTAGAAGTGGTCATCAATATCATTACCTCTCTTTCATGAAGATACCTTGCCAGACTAGAAAATGAGCGATTATTTCTTCAATTAGGCAAAGGAAAAGGACAGGCCAGTGCAATACAGTACTAATTGTAAAGGAGACAATCACATTGAATTAAAGAACCTTAACATTTTAGTATAATGTTATGAAATTCAAATATATCAAAATCACATTATGAGACTAGATGCCTGCATGTTCGTTCTGTTCGATGTTGCCCACGAGATCTTTTGTATCGCTAGTTCCTGGACTCAACCTACTGTTAAAATAGAGAGTGTTTTCAAAAGTGTTCTCTTGAGGTAAGTGCACACGTCTCTTCTTGTAAAAGAAATACGCAGCGAGGCCAGCACCTGTTACGATCAGGAGGACCACAATGACCACGACTCCTGCCATGTTAGAAGCTGGTTTGGAAGGGTCCATCTTCCTGGGGTCAGCTGGAAATAAACAAACTCATCAGGATAAAGATGGAGGGAGGCCAAAGGTAGAATGCTATGAAGAATAATACAACTTTCTTTTTGGAAAAACTAAACAAAGAATATATATTCTTTCATTTCAAATGTTCTTTGACATCTGTCAAAGAGAAATGCAGGACATGAACACAGGAGTCCAGGTAACATGAAGGATTATTTTAAACGTTAATATTAGTATTCGGTTGCAAGGATATTTCATCTCTTAGTTAATCAACGTTTTAAAATATTTATCGCTGTTTGAAAATAACTGAAGGCTGATGACAAATACATCATACGAAGATACATAGACTAGCAATAATAATGATGATTTTTAAAAAGCAAGAAAAGGGGCACCTGGGTGGCTCAGTCGGTTGAGCATCCGACTTCGGCTCAGGTCATGATCTCACGGTTTGTGAGTTCGAGCCCCGCATCAGGCTCTGTGCTGACTGCTCAGAGCCTGGAGCCTGCTTCGGATTCTGTGTCTCCCTCTCTCTCTGCCCCTCCCCTGCTCATGCTCTGTCTGTCTGTCTCTCTCTCTCAAAAATAAATAAACATTAAAAAAATTAATAAACATTTAAAAAGCAAGAAAAAATAGGGAAAAGAGAAAATCAGAATAGTGGAAATTTGAAATCATGAGTATAATTAAACAAATAGCACCCGTAAGGTTAATAAGGAGGTGGCAGGCAAACCCTAAATCTCACTTTGAGTTTTTTTTAGCTGCTAACACAATAAGCGAAATAAATCAGTTGTCTATAAAATTGTAAAGAACCTTAATGTTCAGGTTGTCTATAAACTTAAAATTTAAAAGGTTGCTTTAAAAAAAAATGAAAAAAAAAAACCCACAAAGATTCGAGAGAAATTTCCCCCATGGGTTCCAAAAGGTAACTCTGCAACACAGCAATGTCTTCAATAATATCTATGGTAAAAACCCCGACCTGACTCCAAGGCCTGCTTTTCTAGAGCATCGTTCAAGGAAGGCTGATGACATAATGACAAAGGTTAATATAACCCCAAGCAATTCTACTGAGAGTACGGGGGGGGGGGGGGGGGGGGGGGAAGGGATTATCATGGTTGTTAAAACAAGCAAACTGTATTAATACATTACTAATACAGATCTTAAAATTTCATAATGAATGGTCTTACCTTTTGTGGTAATTAATGCATGAGTAGGTTCAGCATCAACAACTGTTTGTGAAATAAGAAATCAATTAAATACTTATAAAAACCCATAATAATTGCATGTAGATAATGAGTATTATTTGGCTCACAGATACATGGAGTCCTCCATATTTTGTTCATGGTGATATGATATGATGCGATATGATAGGATACAATATAGATGTATCGTATAGATACATGTATGTATAGATAGGATACAATATATATACGATATACGATATAGGACAGATGATAGAGGCTACAAGACTTATGGGTATGAATGTATGTATATACATATGTATGTATGTATGTATGTATCTATCTATCTATCTATCTATCTATCTATATACATACTATATCAGCATCCTACAGCTGTAGGGAGAGTTTGAATACAATGGAAATCGCTGAAAATACAATCCAGTGAGTTGCATTTGAGCCACTGATACTGACCCTCAAAATCTATCCAGTCTATCCAATAATCATGTATTCTTGGCTAGATCTTTTGAAATTGGCCCACTGAAGCCTAAGGTACCACACGGCGTGTTGGAATGAAAAGTAAACTAAGATTTCAACACTGCACCAAAGAGTGTGGTGTCTCAGAACAGAGTTTTAAAAGACTGAGGAACTACCTAATTCCAAAATAACAAGATCTATTGGGGAGAGAGTGTTAATTTACCTAATTCATTTATTTAAATAGATTCCCTAATTAATTTTATCTCTTCGGAAGGATGTTATATAAAGTGGACTGGCGTGAAAATATTAAAGTTTAGGTAGTACCACGTCGTGGGCATATCACACCATTAATTCCCCCAAACCGTGTCTTCACAGGGTCTGCCACTTAATCTCAGAAGGAGATTTCATCGGTCTTCCACGATTCATTCTATAACAAATTCTGAGAACTCTCTGGAACTTTGACCCCATCCCCTTGGTGGGGATGACTTTGTCAACTGGCTCTCCAAACCGCTTACAACTTGACAGTCCCTCTGTGTGGGTGTCCCATTAGAAATGCACTGATATACCAACATCATTATGTCAGCTGAGCAAGCTACTCTCTGCTCACTCAGAGCTGCGGATAGCTGAGCACCAGGGCAGAGTGGGTTTTTCACTTACACTGGGGTAGGGCTTGCAAGGGACGTAAAATCACATTATAATCCCACACATGACATCTTGACATTTAAAAGAAATGATGGCCTGTGAACATATGGGCCACAAGGAACATTCTTACTTACTTTTTGGTCTTTTACAAATATACCCCTTGTAGGAAGAACAGTGAATATTATTCCAAAATCCAGAAGCTGCGGATAAAGCTACACAATCATTTCGTTCACCAGAAGGATCTCCTGTGTTCCAGTTGACAAAGGAAACTGGATTGTTGTTTATCCACATCCACATTCCTGGTTGTCAAATTAAGTCAATAAAAACAGAAGTTAAAAATCACCTTTGGGTTTTTTTTGTTGTTTTTTTCGAATAGGCTTCAATGCAGGGAGTGCAACCCGGGGCTTGAACTCACAACCCTGAGATCAAGACCTGAGCTGAGATCAAAAGTCAGACGCTTAACCAACTGGGTCACTTATGCAGCCCCCCAAATCACCCATCTTAAAATAAATTCTACCTATTCGTGCAAAATTTCTACACATATTATTTTAAACTATAATCAATAGTTGTTTACAACCAGACTTTTAGTTTGCAAGATTATAATGACCAATTATTATAGGGAAAAAAACCTGAAAAGAATATGTCTCTTATACAGCTTTCGTTGAACATTTATTCCTAATTAGTACAAATACGTATACTTATCCTCCCCTAATTTTTTTCTGAAGATAGAAAATGCTTTTTAAAGCTTCTTAAATCAACTTAGCTACAGAAAACACTCTATTAATTGGCAGCTTCCAAGATAGCATACATAATACGTGAGTCATTTAAAATTTCAGTTCTTATCATAAGTGAAAATATGAGTTTGAATTTTCAAATTCTTCACCAATTAATCATTATTTAAGGCAAGACTTTCTGGAGCTGAAAACTTGTTTTGCAAACACCACCGTGAAATATCTGTGATTATCATGCCGCAAAAATTACCTTCGACATTTCTGAACAATCCTATCCAAAAATTGGTTTTGCTTTGAAGTGGCTCAACTCGATATGACAGAAAACTTGACTCAGCAGCACTTTCAATGGAAACCAAAGAAGAGCCTGCAACGTAGAAACACACACACACACACAATGATGGAACTATAGATAAGCAGTTAAAATATTTTTGTAATGACAGTATTGATCTTAGAAGTAATAAAAATCACCCCGACTTCTCCACTTAAGGGACAGAATTTCAAAGAACAGACATTTGACTTCTAAGAATTTCAGTTTCCATTCTGCAAATATGATGGTTTAAGCATCATGTGCGTTACAAACACCGAATGAGTTGCTGAAGGACATGAGAAGATGAGTAAGACAATGCGTCTTTTCTCTTTTTTTGAAAACTCTGCTTTAATGTTTCAGGGGCACATCAAGCTCAACGTGTGCAAAACAAAACTCATAAAATCCTTGCCTAGAAATCTTATTCCTCCTTAACTGTTTCCATGTCGGTACGTAGCGTCATCATCTTCCCATTTGCTCGAGCCTGAACCTGAGAATCACTCTTGGCTTCCACCCTTTCTAACACCAATGCCTAATCTTATTGATTTTACTCTTTGTCAGTCACGTCTGTCTGCTGTTAGTCCATAACTGGAGGCCTGTATCTCTCTCTCTCTCTCTTTCTCTCTCTCTCCTTCGCCCATTTTGCCCAACCTTCTACCTCCCTCCCCTCTGGCAGCCATCAGTTTGTTCTCTGTATTGATAATTCTGATTCTGCTATTTGTTTACTTATTCTTTTTTTTTTTATCCCATTTCTACATAGGATAATATGGTATTTATCTTTCTTTAAATTATTTCACTTGGCAAAATGCCCTCTAGGTCCATTCATGTCTCAAAAAAAGCACAATCTCATCCTTCTTATGGCTGTGAAATATTCCACTGTGTGTGTGTGTATGTGTGTGTGTGTGTGTGTACCACATTCTCCTTATCCACTCATCTACTGGACACTTCCACATCTTGATTATTATAAATAATGCTGCAAATAACATAAGGGTGCATATATCTTTTTGAGGTAGTGTTTTTGTTTTCCCTGGGTAAATACCCAATAGTGGAATTATTGGCTGATATGGCACTTCTATTTTTAATTTTTTAAGGAATCTCCATACTGTTTTCCATAGTGGCTGTAGCTATTTGCATTCCCACCAACGGCACGTGCAGGTTCCTTTTCCTCTACATCTTTGCCAACACTTGTTATTTCTTTTCTTTTTGATTTTGGTCATTCTGACAGGTTTTGGCCATTTGCCATGCCATTATGGTTTTGATTTTTATTTCCACAATGATGAGTGCCGTTGAGCATCTTTTCATGTGTTGCTGGCCATCTGCATGTCTTCTTTGGAAAAAATGTCTGTTCAGGTTTTCATAGAGTGTGTCTCAACAAGGTTATGGTTCAGGAGACATTATAGACAGATAGACGGATGCATTAGAAGAGAAAATAAGTACGATATGTAACTGACATGTCAAACCGAAGACTTGTTTTAGGTGAAACAACCAAAGGGGAACATGGAAAAATAGAATTCAAGCTGTAAGAAGCATAGGATTTCAAGTAGAAAGAATAGAAAATCATTCCAAGAAGAGAAGGAATAAGAGAAAAGACAGGGAGGGAAGCATAGTGCTTACTCAGGAACATGGCGCACAGATACACGGACTCTCCCATGTTTGGTTTGTGGTGAGAGGAGTTAGACAAAGGATAGATGGATGGATAGATTTATCTACTGCGAGGAGCCTAGAGTGCTAATAGATGGCTCCTTTTGGCCGGACTAATCTGACCCACAGGTGAAAAAAGACTTGGGTTGGGCCTCACTGCAGATGGCAAGAGATTGGTATTTAGGGTAGTGATAAAGAACACTTGGGTTTTTTTTCAGGCAGCAGAATGATGCAGTGCCCTAGAGTAGTGATCCTCTAGGTATGGGATCGTAGAAAGTAAAATGAGATAGGAAACTGACAGACTGGTTAGATTACTATGGCACCAACACCTTACACTACATTAGGGTTGATTCAGCGTCAGCATTAGAGTTTATAGTAAAATACTATAGCTTTCTAATAATAACCACTAATATATTTTAAGTACTCCATGCCAGACATTTTGCTTTGTGCTTTACCAGTATGATCTCCCTAAACTTTTACAACAACCGTATCAAATGAGCACTACCCCCTCTTTATAGATAAGGAACCAAAAGTACAGAAGGTAAGTAATTTGTCAAGATCCCGAAGATAGGAGAGGGTAGGGTCATGGCATGATCCAGGCCTTCTGGATCTCAAAAACCTACACTTAGCCGTGTGCCTGCATCCCATGTTACTGGGTCCTGGATTATCCCCTTGATTAGTGTTTTTATTTCACAGTCACATATTCCATGGTTTAATATATTTCAGGGATGATAACCATTTCGAAATATTGATGACATATTTTGGTAAGTGAAAGTCATTCATTTTATTTACAGGAAAACGCAGTCCTCTAAAATTGGAAACAAACTTTCTCCATCTTCATTGCAATTTTAAAATCTCATTATTTATGTATTTATGTATGTATGTATTTATTTTTAAACACTTAATTTTTGAGAGAGAGAGAGAGAGAGAGAGAGAGAGACAGACAGTAAGTATCCACGGCAATCCTCTACAAAAGCAGTAAGAACACTGACAAATTTTGGAACCCTAAAGATTAATAAACAGCATGTAACAATCCAGCGATACTTATCTTAAAAAATTCAGTTTTTGTGTTAAGAGTGAGCTTCATGATGTTTTAACTTGCTCTAATTTCACTGCATTACCCTCAGCTCTCTGTTTACCTTAAAAACGACAGCTCCCAAATCACAGTGAAAACTAACAGCCTAGAAACCACTAGAATAATCAGAATGGCGGTGGAGCTCTTGCGAAGTCCCACTTCAAAGAATTTCCATTATTTTATCTCTCTGACAGTTCCCTGGAAAGTCTGAGTTGCAAAGCTTTGGCTTTATTTGCCCCAATTCAGAGCTCTTCCAAATGTAAACGGTCTTGTCTCTGAAGCTGTTCATGCAATTATCTAACATCACAGGTGCCTGAGGCAGGGATAACAGTTGAATAAAAAAGAATAACAAAACAGCAGCAACAACAACAACAACAAAAGCTTAAAAGAAAAAATGGGAATAAGATGTCTGTAGTGAGCTCCAAAAAGCTTTGATCCATTCTTGAGAATCGACAAGGCCACAGACATGCACTGGGGCGTGTACATGTGCATATTTACAAAAAATCTGAGAGATTTCTAAGCTCTCACTCTGGCTAACCTTGAGGATCTGCAAGAAGGAAGTGAGCACTAAGGCAGAGTTGTTGGGGGTTTTTGTTTGTTTTAGAGACAGAGTGTGCTGAGTTGGGGAGAGGGGCGGAGGGAGAGAAAATCCTTAGCAGGTTTCATGCTGAGTGACACAGGAGTCCATCCCATGACCCTGGGATCATGACTCAAGCCAAAATCAAGAGTCGGATGCTCAACCAAATAAGCCACCCAGGCGCCCCACTAAGGCAGAGTTGTCAACTATTGTATGAGTGTGGAAGCTGTCATTAGCTGACCCCCTGAACTAACTAAGCAGTAACTACCATGATGACACATGAAAAAGAATATAAACTTTACAAAAATAGTTAAGGAAAATCACTGAACAAGAAAAAAAAACCCAGCAAAAACAACACACTCTGTGGAATGGAAAGAATCTTATTTCCAGAGTTGTACATCATATTATTTAAAATGTCTAATTTTCAACAAAAAACATCACAGGAAACGCAAAAAAAAAAAAAAACAAAAACAAGAAAGTATGGCCCATACGCAAGACAAGGAGTAAATACCAACTGTTCCTGAGAAAGTCACACCTTCGACTTACCAGAGACCAAATCATCTATGTTAAAGAACTAAAGGAAAACATGGCTAAAGTATGAAAAAAGAGTATGAGATACGTCTCACTAAGTAGAGGATATCAAGAGAGAGATACAAATTATTTCTTAAAATTCTGGAGTTGAAAATTATAATGATTGAAAGGAAAAATTCACTAGAGTAGCTTAACAGCAGATTTGATTAAGCAAAAGAAGTAACCACAAAAACATGAAAATACGTAAGTTGAAATTATCGCATCTGAATAATGGAGGAAAAATAAGAAAAATTTACAGAGCCTCAGAAATTTGTGGGACGTCACCAATTAGATCAAAATATACATAATGGATGTACAAGAAGGAAAATAAAGAGAAATGGGCAAAAAGAATACTTGAAGGAATAATGGCCCCCAAAAATCTGAAATTTGATGAAAAACATTAACGTATGCATCTAGCAAGCTCCACATCTATCCGAGCTCCAAGTAAGATAACCGCAAGGAAATCCACATCCCCGAGAAACTGTCAAAAGATAGAGATTCTTAAAATCAGCAAGAGAGAAGTGACTCATCATGTACAAGAGATCCTCCCGAGAATCGACAGTGATTTCTCAACAGAAACCATGGAGGTCAGAAGGCAATGCACGACACTCTAGATAACTCAGAATGACAATCCTAACAATTTAGAATATTAGAGCAGGACGCCTGGGTAGCTCAGTCAGTTAAGCGTCTGATGCTTGATTTCAGCTCAGGTCACCATCTCATGGTTGTGGGATCAAGCCCCGCATTGGCCTCCATGCTAAGCTGTCTGCCCCTCCCCTCTCTTTCTCAAAATAAATAAATAAATATACATTAAGAAAAAACCCTACAGAACAAAAGACTACTAGGGCAGAAAGTGAGAAAGACTTATTCAGCAAATGATTGTTTTTCTACTGTAATTCTTTAAAATTTTGAGGCTGTAATGTTATAAATTACATTGGGGACGCATGATGTGGACCATCCTGTCACAATAGAAATTAACAAGAAGAATAAGCCGGTGTGTTTACATTCCACAGGATTTTAATGTACAGTGTTTTTAAGTACATGGTAATCCGGACTAGGTGATTATGACATTTTTCTTACAGTAAACGTGGCACCTACCCATTCGGAGACATTCCAGAGAAGCCTGGCCCCAGTTTCTCGTGTATGAAGATTCGATATAGTAGCAGTGACCATGGAAGGGAATCCATGCTGTGTGCTCAGACTCTGGGCACCTGCCAGGCAGTTGTGGAGGTTCGGTGGCAGGGATTTCTGTTAATAAAAAGACATTTAAAACAAAGCGAAGCGTGAGGTTTCTCTACTATGTAGAATAAAAGATTAGCAGCTCAGGAAAATTTCATCACCCATCACCATTTTTTTAAAAAGTTCTAACGGTAATCATTTGGATCTGCCATTTTTGTTATTGGGTGTTCTTTTTAGTGTATCTTTTTCTTTTCTTCATTTTAAATGTATTTCAGTAGACGCTACTCTGGTAGAATAGAAATCAATTGCCATCACAATGAAGAATGCAGATCTATAAATATTTACGAAGGTGTTAAGTTCCTAAAAAAAGTTATCAAAAAATAATTTGCAAAGGGAGTCCCCCTTCACTGTATTTTAGGAAAATTATCACCTTCGTATCACTGACTCTTATTAATCGATATGTAGTCTGATAAAATTATATTGATACAGATGTGCTGTCAACATAAAAACCAGTCATAGTTGCCTGACAAATCTGACATCACATAATCTCAAAAATAAAAATTCAAAAGTTTATAAAGTGCAAATAAACTCTAGCCATGAAGAAAATTTTCTGTCCCCCTTATTTGGATCTATGTATATTTGCTTATTATCAAGTTAGTCTTCTGTTATGTGAAGGAAGATGTTTTATTATCTTGTTCTTTAAAGCTATTTTTTTAAGGTTTATTTCTTTACTTTGAGAGAGACAGACACAGCGAGAGTCAGGGAGGGGCAAAAAGAGAGAGAGAGAGAGAGAGGGACAGAGAATCCCAAGCAGGCTCCACACGGCCAGCGCAGAGCCCAATGCGGGGCTTGAACCCATGAAGCCTTGGGATCATGACCTGAGCCACATCCAAGAGCCATTGCTTAGCCAACTGAGCCAGCCAGGTGCCCCTTATTATTTTATTAAGTTAACCAGGAGACGTTACTGTTTAATAATGTCAAAAGTCATGTGTATTCACTTATTGAGGAAATTTCAAATCCCTTGATTGTTTTTGTGTATTCAATTACCATCCGATCTTTTGCAGAGAAAATAAAAACTTTCATTGCAATATGCTGTCTTCCAGGAGCCATCGAGATCCATGTAAACACATGCTGATTTCAGTCTGGGCTCATCAGCAGCCCAGTTAGTGTACCTCATCCTCCATTTATCAGTCCAAGCGTACTCATTATTGGTCTGCAAAGACGAAAACAACAATTAACGTGCAGTCTTGCTTCATTTAGAAAAGACCGAAAGAACCAAGTGAGAAGTAAAAGTATATTTTAGACTGTGATTTGACAATCTTCAACATTTGGTAATAAATCGTTTCTACCAACTGCAATTCAGTAGAGAGAGCCCTTTCTTTTAGAGGGACTCTTGGAGTTCCCCATAAATACATCCTTGAAAGCTAATTTGAAAAACACTGACTTAAAAACCTATGTCTTATTCTATGAAACGTTTTATTTGCAGGTTTTCAGGGTGAAATACAAATTTTGTCTTCAGGACCAATAAAATATTTATTACATCAACACTAAAATGACAATAAAACTAAGTAATTTTCATTGAATTTGTAGACCTTGGAGAGAAACACTAATCTCTTCTAATCGCCTCAATGTTCAGCTGTTGAAAAAGCACACGTGACAAATGACTTAGGCAAGATCCGACAGATAACAGAGGAGCCTAGGTGCCACGCTTTCCAGGAAGATGGTCTTTCAACTATAACAGATACTTCTGGGTATTTTTTAAAAAGCAGATTGTTCTTTTCAACTTGCACACTTAACTTCTTACTGAATTTAGTGGAACAAAATTTATGATCACATGTAAATTAATTAACCACATCAAAAACAGTCCTTATCAATAATATCCTTTGACCAGTCTAAAAGATCTGACAGGCAATGTCTAACAACAGATGATATATAATATTAATGAAATAAATGAATTCTGAAACCGAACCATGGGTCCCATTTTAACTGCATTATTTAATTTCCCAAGCCAATTACCAAAGATTTAATGACAAAATCAAAACCATGTATTACCTCAAGTTGGAATTTTGTAGTATTCTACCACATTTAATCAAATAATGCTTACGTTGTCCTTAATTCTATAGATGTAAGGAAGATAATAGTACTGTTTTCATTATAAATGTCGGTATAGTGGAAAAGCTACTTAATCTTTCTAAAAGTAATAAAACCTTATGTTAAACTCATGAAAGAATTGTGACCCTGTGCGTAAGAAGGGAATGAGTGAACTAACAAGCAAATTAATTACTAAAAAACAGAGTCAACACAGACATAAAAATGTCTTGCCTAAGTTTACTCACAGAAATCAGCATGGAACTACTTACTTTTAAGTATTCACTTCCCTACTTAGGAAATACTCTTCGCATGAAGTGTGTATTTTGATCTCTGTAGCACAGCATTAGGAAATCTATAAAATCTGACGCCAACCTACTTTCCAGTTTTATCTCTTTCCGTCCATTTCTCTCTTCCTGGTACTCCCTTCCTTATGTTCCACCGTCCCAGGCCACGTCAAAAAAGTCCGCTTTCTCAGAGAAAACTGCTTGGCCCTCTCCCCTGACTCGACTGATCCCTTTTCTCTCTTGCAGCACTGTTAGATACCCCTCTTTAACATTCTGGTTTTGTCTCCTAGTAACGTGTTGACATTTCTATTTCTTCTACTAGGAAGTTTGCTGGTTGACTAGCTAAATGGATGAAGATAGACGGATCACAGGGGCACCTGGGTGGCTCAGTCGGGTGAGCGTCTGACTTCGGCTCAGGTCATGATCTCATAGTTCGTGGGTTCGAGCTCCGCATCGGGCTCTGTGCTGATGGCTCAGAGCCTGGAGCCTGCTTCAGATTCTATGTCTCCCTCTCTCTCTGCCCCTCCCCCACTTGTACTCTGTATCTCTCTCTCTCTCTCTCTCTCTCTCTCTCTCTCTCTCTCTCAAAAATAAACATTAAAAAAAAAGGATGCATCAGAGGGCATCAGGGAAGACTCATTTTAGGAATATTTTAGCAACTCCATCACCACTCTTAGTTCTGTGTCCCCCACCCCAATTCTCTGCCACTGGCAACCTGCCTTTTTCTATTATGGAATAAAAGAAACGACTGCAGTGACGTTCTTCGCACAGGGACAGAAGCTTCACAACTTCAGGACTCACAACTCTAGAATGACTGGCCACAAAAAAAATAAATAAATAAAACGTATCCTCATTACCCAGGAACCATGCCCCTGATCGGCTTTCTTGATTCCCATGGTAGAGCTGTAATTGTGACACTCTAGAGAGAAATAAGTTAATACCTGAGAGTGTTGAGCTGCAGAATCTAATTTTAATATTCAAAAGCAGTGTGAAAGTTAATCTAAGTTATGTAAATTTAATTTGATCTCTGACATATATCACTAGCTTGCTAGATCCCTGAAGGCACTGGATCCTTAAAAGATGAGGTCTAGTTTATGTTAGTATCATTCACATTGCCCAGCACAGTGTCTTACATTTAATGAGTGCTCAGCAGAATGAACAGAAAGAGAATCCTGTTTCATCACAATTTATAAATCGTGTCGAGTTGCGCATGTTTCCAGCATCTTACCAAGTTACTGTTCAGGGCGATCCACACGGGTTCGTTAACTTTTTGTATTTGCATAAATGCAAATGCATTACTATAGGGGTCCAGAATGCTAGCAATAAGGGAAGTGTGGAGCTTGCAATAATTTTCCGCCTCTTGCCACTGTAACTTTAATTTCATGAGTGAATAGTTACTTTCACCATATTTAATAAAGCCATCTGTTGGAATTGTTGTTGGAGAACTAGGCAAGGAAGAGTCTGGAAGAAAAAGATTATCTTTCATTAGCATTACCAATAAGCATCATTTAGAGTGTCAATGATATACTGTATCTACTACCATATCTCATTCCATTATAAAAACAATCAGAATAGCATCAATCCAAACCATCAGGTGTTAAAAATATTTCCTAAGCCATTTCACACCAAAAACCAAAGCTCTGATTTTTAATCAGTATGCCTGGTTAACTTAAATAATTTCCAAACTGCATCCAGATCATTAATATAGATATGTAATCAAGTTTCTAAATTAAAAAAAAAAAAAGGCTCGTAAATTCAACGATATGTAGAATCTAAGCAGAAGAAATGACACAGTTTAATCCCATAAATTAAAGAGCCTATCTATTGTCCTGTCATTACTAATTTTTACTTTACCATCTTGGTCAAATTTCAAGGTCACCAACAGTCTTCCTTCCCCTCCTCCATCTGTCCCACCCTATCCATGAATTTGCATCTATTTGTGTGTATTTGGCTCCACCTGTTAGTAAGGCACCTTCAAGAGACTGATTTAAATTCTGGCACGAAGCCAGATACTAGTCCCGGGTTCATTTAACCCCTATCACACCATCATGCTTCATCCCCACTGATGATTGCCTACGCCCTTCACCCAGGCACCCCCACGCCTTGACCAAACTGACTCAGTGGCTGGAGTTCTTCTAAGCCACAGTCACTCTGGCTTTCTGAAGCTTTTTCCTCAGTCTTCCAGCATGGATTTCTAAATGTTGTTGTTGTTTTTAATGTTTATTTATTTTTGAGACAGAAGGAGAGAGCAGGAGAGAGGCAGAGAGAGAAGGAGACGGAGAATCCCAAGCAGGCTCTGAGCTGTAGGCACAGAGCCGGACAGAGGGCTCAACCCTATGAACCATGAGATAACGACCTAAGCCAAAATCGAGAGTCAGATGCTTAACTGACAGAGCCACCCAGGGGCCCTTCCCAGCATGGATTTCTAATTGCTGTTGTAGGCCAATCTATCCTTTGTGCCACTTACTGTATAGACCCCCCCCAAAGAGCTTCTTTCTGTGTCCCTTAACAGATGCCCTAGAGTTAGAGGTTAGCAAATGTCAGCCTGTTGTCTGTTTCTGTAGCCCAGGAGCTAAGAATGATTTTTAAATGGCTGACAAATTAAAAAAAAAAAAAATCGAAGAATAATATTTTGTGACATGTAGACATTATATGAAATTCAGATTTGTATCCACAAATAAAGTTTTATTGGAACGCAGTTATGTTCATTTGTTTACATGTTGTTTATGATTGCCCAATATCATGGCGGAATGCTAGCAACAGAGAATGTATATTTACAGCCTAAAATATTTACAATCTGTCTCTTTCCAGAAAGCAAAAATTTGTCAACCCCTGGCCTAGGGTTCTAGATGTCCTTGCCTGCCAATTTTGTCTTGGCTAAATCTCAGATGTGTTCCGCTGTATACCAACCTAATCCACCATCTGTCTTGTCCCGTCGCTATACAAAAGCCGAACGTTCTTTTGATTACGCCTGGTATGGTGACAACTTTGTATCATCAAGGGCAGTTTCCCCTTTCTTCTGCTGTTGCTGCCACCTTGTGTTGGTAAAAGAATATCCTTAAACCAAGCGACCCAGGCCAGCACCCTCCAATGGTACAGCCAGTAGAGACTGAACAATCTTACGGTTTCCCAACTTGGGGAGGTCTGGGTTTGTCTTCACAGCACCAGAAAATTGTAGGACCACTAAAAGTGGCAAATGAGGCTCGAGGGCAGGCTGAAAAAAACCGTTTCGTGGCAGACTGTATGCAGCTAGGAAACAGCTCATCTGTCCAACTTGCTTATGAAAACAGTCATAAAACAATTATAGGGGAAAACTAAAATATTGAGAGGTTATTTTTAGGTGGTTGGACTGTGGGGAATTTTTTTCCCTTCTTTTTTCCTTTCTGCATTTTCTAAATGTCAACAAAGAACAGGTGCTATGTGTTTTTTAAAACAGTGGGTTTTGGCTCATATATATTAATATACATATGCATAAAAACATGACTCTATATGTGAATAGGATTATAAATATTATCTATTTTTTAATAAGTTTTTATTGGGGGCAAATAGTCTATCACTTATGCTTGTAAGAAGAAGAAAAAGATTGTTAAAAAGCTTGTAAACCGTCATTCACTCCTGGAAGGACAGTCCCTCCTTTCCTCGACACACAGATGCTTATAAGAAGAAAAAGATTGTTAAAAAGCTTGTAAACTGTCATTCACTCCTGGAAGGACAGTCCCTCCTTTCCTCGACACACAGACACAGATCGCATGTTTGGCATTTCTCGTGGCCCAAGATTCTGGTGCCATAAGACACAGCGGAGAGAGAAAAGCTCCTGAATTAATGAACGCTTAGGATTCCCGCGGTACTTGCCAGTCATCTGAAAATATCTTAAGTGATTTTCACTCATTGCCATGAGCTGGTCTGAGTTCCCTGATCCCCCAGAAAGTGTGGAAAAATCCATTTGATGTAGGAGAACAAACACCTTCTAATTCAAACTCTAAGAATTGTTCTTAGGAGGATAGCAGCCCATGCTATCCCCTCCCTCATCTCTCAACCACCTTGCATTGTTGGTCCTCTTTCTGTGGAGCTAGATAATTGTATTCTTGTTTCACTGGAAACAGCCATAAAGTGCATACAACCATCATCCTGATTCTCAGTACATATGTACATTTTCTGTTTTATTTTCATTAAATGATAGTAGGGCTTCCTAGGATAAACAATGACACACAAAGCAGATATCTACATTTTTAGGGGCTCCTGGGTGGCTCAGTTCGTAATGAATTAACTCTTGATCTTGGGGGTGTGAGTTTGAGCCCCACGTTCGGTGTAGAGATTCCTTAAAAATTACAGCTTTAAAAAGAGAGAGATCTATGTTTCTTTTAAAGTTTCTTTTATTTATTTTGAGAATGAGAGAGAGAGCGCACGTGAGAGTAAGCAAGCATGAGCAGCGGTGGGACGGAGAGAAAAAGGGAGAGAGAATCCCAAGCAGACTGTGTGCTTTCAGTGCAGAGCCTGACATGGGGCTCAATCTCATGAACCATGAAATCATGACCTGAGAGCCAAGAGTCAGCCACTTAACCAAGTAAGCCACCCAGGCACCTTGAGATATACATTTTTTTAAATTTTTTTTTAACGTTTATTTATTTTTGAGATAGAGAGAGACAGAGCATGAATGGGGGAGGGGCAGAGAGAGAGGGAGACACAGAATCTGAAACAGGCTCCAGGCTCTGAGCTGTCAGCACAGAGCCCGACGCGGGGCTTGAACTCACAGACCGCAAGATCATGACCTGAGCCGAAGTCGGATGCTTAACCGACTGAGCCACCCAGGCACCCCGAGATCTACATTTTTAAAGGCAGAGAATATAGAACCAAGGAGGCATATATGATATTCTGTGTCAATGGTTCTCAAATTATGCAAGCACGACTGAGGTATGCTTACCGTGACATTTTTAAAAAGGTACAGGGAGGCAAATACCCTAAAGTTCTAACGAAGTTTGAGAAAGTTCCAACTCCAAGTGTAATCTGCATAAAACTTTTCAGATGGATGAAGGGGCACACTCATGAATAGTTTATAGAAAACGCCACCCTTTTCATCTGTCACGGGCATCCATGGATTGAGGTGAGAAACAAACCTGTCAAGGTGCCATTCTTTAAATAAATTTTAAATAAATTTATTTATTTATTTATTATAAATTTATTTATTCTTTAAATAAAATTTTATGTTTTTAGAGCAGTCTAGTGTTCACAGTAAAATTGAGAAGAAGGTTCTCAATTTTAATATTTTCAAGGTTTAATATTTTATAAGAAATATTAAATAACCCCAGCTCTCATGGGCAGGCGAGGTTTGGTAGAACTTACCAGGAAGTGTTTGGCATATGTAGCCCCGCCTACTGTCACACGTGTCATCCATCCATTTTCCTGCATCCCTTGATTTCCCACCAATAATAACAACACAGTCAGCCTGTACATTTATGGAGAAAGGGGGAAAAAAAGGAGTGTGAGGAGTGTGAAGCAGTAATTGTTAAATCAATTCATTAATGAGCCAAAAAAATCCATTATTCCTAACCTCCAAATTTAATCATCCTATTTTTTAATATATTTTTTGATGTTTCATTATTTATTTTGAGGGGGGGGGGGAAGGACAGAGACAGGGAGACACAGAATCCAAAGCAGCTCCAGGCTCTGAGCCATCAGCACAGAGCCCGATGCGGGGCTCGAACCCACAAGCCGTGAGATCATGACCTGAGCTGAAGTCAGATGCTTAACCGACTGAGCCACCCAGGCACCCCTTCATCACCCTATTTCATTTACAGTATGTTCAATTGCTCCTTACTTTCCATGCACCTGCTTGCACTTTCTACCTGGATCTCTCACAGTGAACTCTTGCTATTTTTAATTAACAACCCGGTAGATTAGGGTAAGTTTAGAGACAGGTCTGAGAAATTTTGCTATCAGAAATTCTATTAATCTCTATCAAAATTTAGCAACCAAATGTTAGGAGAATACAATATCTTCTCCACATAAATTCCCCTGATTCAACCCCCAGAATAGGTGTCCTGCTGTTAAAGGGAAATAAGTATAATCTATATTTTTCATTTGCTAATTTAATTTATAAAAGCATCATTATGGATTCAGAACAAATTGCCGTGGTAGAGCTAGAAAGTTTCACATCTTATTTGCGATCTTACAGGGAAGTACGCCAGGCTGGAAAGAGTTCTCTATTCTGTGTTGTGGATATGTTTGCACTATCTAGCTTCCCATAGGATGGTCTATGAGCCAAAGCAAGTCATAAAGTCATGAAATCTGCACCTGCCAAAGTTTTCATCCCATGTCAGATGAAGATTTTGACTTATCACATGTTGGGCTTCTTGAATCTGTCAGTTCGAATAATGAGCTTCAACTCCCAGGAACTCCCTGTCCGACACGTAGATGGGCCATCATTATCATCCCCATCTTCCTCCTTAGCTCTTCTTATCTTTGTTACCCTGGCTTACAGCCTGTGCTCTGCTCCAGAAAGCCTGGACACAGCAAGCATGTTTCCGCCACAAAATGCACACGAAGAGTTCTCTCCCACCCTCTCGATCACACTGTATTTAATCCTCTCAAGTTCCTGAAATTGTAACAACACAGTCTGTGTGTTTTGATTCCATTTTCATGCAATCGACTTTATATTTTGTGCTCAGAAAACGTCTAGAAACAAATTCGACGAAAGATGAACAGTGTTTTTTCCTGGGTGGTGAGATTACAAATTTTGTTTTTGTTGTTTCTGCTTGTCTTTAGGTTCCCAAGACAAAAAAAGAAACTTGGGCCGTAATGATTTTTGTGTGTGTGTGTGTGTGTGTGCTTTACACAAAATTCACCTCTCATCCAGAAATTGTTCCCAGCAAATCCCCTATCACTCTATTCTGCTTCATCTTCTTCAGTAAGTTTTTAGCCCTCATGTATGTAAATGAAGATTCAAGGAATTTCTGCACAGAAAATCACTAGGTACCCTACACAGAGCTACCAAATTAATAATCACAAACACACCATTTCGATCAGATCATGTTTCTCCTCTAACCTTTTCTTGCTGCCTGTCTGACAAAGCCAAACTCATTCCTGGGGCATTTAAATTTCTCTAAATTCTGCTTTCAACATTTTAAAGTTTTCTCCTACTTTTTTTCTGTATAAAAGCCCTGCTCTACCAGAGCTATTTACTCCTGCCCAAACCCACGTGGTGCCTTTTTCTTGAAGAGTTAACTTGCTTCACTCACTTAGCATGGCCTTCCCCAACCCTCACCTAACTTCTGGATCATTGTCTCAAACCTCTTAAGGAAAAGAGCCCTCACTGATTCTTTCTCATGCTCCTTCTCTGCATCAAATGAAAGTCTCCCTATGTAAGTGTTTACTGATTAGATCACTCCGTCCCATAGTAAGTTCTTTCCTGCTAACTACACAGGGCTTTATAAGGGATCCTGACATTATACACTTGCATTCCTTACTATCTTCTTTCCCATATAAGACTTGTGGTCTAAGGGGCACCTGGGTGGCTCAGTCAGTTAAGCATCTGACTTCGGCTCAGGTCATGATCTCATGGTTCGTGGTTGGAGCCCTGCGTCGGGCTCTGTGCTGACAGCTCAGAGCCTGGAGCCTGCTTCGGATTCTGTGTCTCCCATGCTTTCTGCCCCTCCCCCACTCGTGATATGTCTCCTTCCCTCAAAAATGAAATGTTAAAAAAAATTAAAAAAAAAAAAAGACTTGAGGTCTAACCTAAGTGTAAGCTTCTTTAAGGTAAGAAAAAAGTCTTTTGTTCATGTTTTTCTCAATGCCTAGTGTGCTGTTTAATACTGACCAGTTGACTATTCAGTGATACAAGATTAAAAGCACTAAAATAAAGAAACAATCATCTGTCTCTTAGGTTAATGTACAAGAGCACCCAGGGCACTGTTTGGCACATAGCAAGCACTCTACAAATGGCAGCTCAGTCATGATAATGATGAGGATGGGATCTTTAGTAGTAGTAGGTCCTGGGCATAAACCCTCAACACTACAAGCATCAAGAATTTACAAGGGGCGCCTGGGTGGCTCAGTCGGCTAAGCGTCCGACTTCAGCTCAGGTCACAATCTCACAGTTTGTGGGTTCGAGCCCCGCGTCGGGCTCTGTGCTGACGGCTCAGAGCCTGGAGCCTGTTTCGGATTCTGTGTCTCCCTCTCTCTCTGACCCTCCCCCGTTCATGCTCTCTCTCTCTCTTGTCTCAAAAATAAATAAACGTTAAAAAAAATTTTTTTTTAAAAGAATTTACAAGCAGCTGGTACAAATAAAGTTGATAACTCTGGGCTCAAGTGCACATCATGACTACAACAGAGACCCAGAGTGGAGCCGGCTTGGCCATCCCTTGGGATCCCCACCAGCTGCCCCACGAGCTGAAGAGTTCTGAATTGAATTTATACTCCTTCTCTCAAGGCTGGCTCAGTCTGAAACACTTAAAAACTGCAAGAATGAACCAGATCAGGGAGAACTCTGGTAGACTGTCAAAGAAGACTCATCACTAATATGATGAAGCAGGCTGACGGTATACGGAGAGGTGACCTGAAACGGATATTTACATCTTCGTAGGACAGACTGCTCCTTCTCCCACCAGGGTAACCTTTCCCCCAGTTTGTATAATGAACTCCTCGACCATCCGTCCACAGGAAAGTGTGCTCTGAATTCACATCATTCAGCCCAGTCCAGGCATTAAACTTGGAGTCCTTCATGTGATAGGTGAGAAATGCTGAAAGAAAAGTTGCACAAGATACTTTAAAACCTGGGGGGAAAATACTCAACATATGGAAAGTATTCAAAATACAGAATTTTAAAATACTGAATCCATGATTAACATCTTTATTATTTAAAAGTACTTACCATGAAAACAAACACAGTCTAACCTTAAAATCACTTTATCATTTCAGTTTTGTACTTTGGCAAGTTTTGCGTCATACGGGTCTAGGTTCTTCTCCGGGCCAGGGCAGATAGCTGTCCGGTCTGTGCCCCGCCCAATGGCAGTGAGGAAAGGGTGGCTCAAGCCCATCCCATACACTGCTTTCCATTTCATACACCCCGATCTGGGGGTGACTGCCTGCCTTCTGCAGGAAGAGGTATTGTTTCTAATTCATACATAGTTATCTTATGAGTTATCGGGTGTCGTGATTTTTTTAAATAAGATGATCTAATTATAATAACTAGGGGGCAAAGAGAGCTCTTAATCCAGAAAATTTCTGAAAATGAAAACTACTTGTCAAAACGAGAAGCATTAGGCTGTCAAATTCTCGCTACTTTGGGTTTCCGAGCCCAAAGAGCTACCCAATTGAAACTGCTTCTGGGCAGCAACTGCTAGGGGTCAGGGGCCATCCGCTAAGTGTGCTTGGACCCAGGGGGGTAACTGGATGCTAAGCACTCATGTCATTAGGAGAGAAGATCTAGAACAATTCAGAGAACGAAGAACAAATGTGGCCTTTTGCTTCTTTGCCAATTCTGTGGCAGTGAGAGAGGATGGGGGCAAATATTCAGAAGCTGGAAAAGGCTGAAAGGCACAGGTGCCCCAACCCCTGTCCACTTGCCCTTCCTCACGCCTCCCACACCGCGCGGCCACCTTCCACAGCTAGCAACCTCCCAGCCAGGAGTCGTGGTTGCCCAGGTGGATGAACACCGACTCTCCAGAACAATTTCCACACCCTTACGCTTGAACACGACTCCTGAATGCAAAGAGGATACTGACTCACTGTGCACTGGGGTTTTACTAAAAAATGCAAAATAGAGAGAAGCCCAAAGAGACACAATGATCTGTTTATTCGTGAACAAGTAATTCCATGGAAGGGCTACTACTCCATGGTTATTCTGACGAGTAGCAGAGGCAGTGAGTACTCAGCTCAGAGATTTTTGCTTATTTCTCAACTAAAGGTAAAAAAAAAAAAAAAATTTTTTTTTTCTTCCAACATTTTTCAGAGAGAGAAGAGAGCATGGCAAGGTATTTACTTTGGTTTTATTTTATTTCCTAAACAAGATCATAACCTTTCCCAACCCCAACTTGAAATAATGTGGAAAAGAACTAACTACCTGCCAGTGTTTTAGCCCTGACTTCTTTTTCTGCCAACAACCACAAATAAGAATTCAACAACGTGTGCTTGCTTTGCCAGGAATAATGTTATTTTATCTGAAAATTGTTTCCTTCTGCACGTCTCTATTACCCAGGTTCTAATTCTGTTATGCCAGGAATCAGCACTTTGTGGTTAAGAGAAGAAGTCAATTATTGTGTTTCTCCACTGGGTAGCTAAGCCCAAAATGTGGTAGGCCAGTTAGAGAAATATGAATATTATATTCTTAAAATGTTTTTATTGTGTGCTATGGTTTGACCCTTTTCTTTCCGTGTCTGGAAAGTTGCTGCACTTGACAAAGGTTCTCAGCGAAACCCTGGTTGATTTATCGTATAATATGATAATATGTTCCAAGAGAGCACACGGCAGCCTTTATGGAATAAGGTAAACATTTGAGAGAGTGTCTTTCTTCTTTCTTATATTTTCTGAGATGTACCATGATTTTGGAAGTCAAAGGATTTCAGAACCAAGAGGGAACTTAGAAATTATCTAGTGCCTCATCTCCCCCTTAACAACCCACATAAATTCATTCATACAAACATTTATTAAACATCTTTCATGCCATGTACGAGTCAATATGTACACTATATGCTAGAGTCTATAGGATCCAAATAAGAACTTTCCAATGTAAGCATTTTCACAGTCCTTTAGAGAATTCACAAAGCAGCCCATTTAATTAGTTCCTTTTTTTTTTTAATGTTCATTTATTTTTGAGAGACAGAGCGAGCAGGGGAGGGACAGAGGATCCGAAGCAGTGTGCCCAATGTGGGGCTCGAACCCGCGAACCTTGAGATCATGACCCAGGCCAAAGTCTGACACTCAACCGACGAAGCCACCCAGACGCCCCTACTCCGTTCTAATTCTTAGAATGGCCTCCCAATTTTGAGCCTAGGCCTATTTCTTTATAATTGCCATTCATTGGTGTTAAATCTTCCTTCCAGAAGCACACGTGTCCATATCCTGTCTTTTTCAGGCTGTGAAAGATGAAGGTCTTTCAAACATGGCTCACTTGCTGCCTGCGGTGGCTTCCAAATTCTCCAGCCATTTGGTTTCTTCATCTGGCTGGCCTGTCAGTGGCCAGCATCCTCCTTAAAGTGGTGGCTCACTTATTTAACTTGCTATCTATTTCAGGTAAGGTGGCCATGAAGAGACCATGCGAAAGTAGTCAACTGTCTTTCTCTTGTCAACAATACAGTAAGTTTTAACAATCCGCTCTATGGATATGATGCGTTTTTCCCTTCATTGTTCTTCAAAGCAGTTGTTCATCCTTATGTTTTATTAAAAATTTTTTCTCAATTTGTTCAAAGTTCATATCTAAAAATTAGTTTTAGTGCATTTTAAAATGTTTTCTATTGATGCTTATTTACTTATTTATTTATTTAAAAAAATTTTTTAAGGTTTATTCATTTTTCAGAGACAGAGAGACAGAGCGTGAGCAGGGGAGGAGCAGAGAGAGAGGGAGACAGAATCTGAATTCAGACAGGCCTGAAGCCTGCTTCAGACTCTGTGTCTCCCTCTCTCTGCCCCTCCCCTGCCCGCACTCTGTCTCTCTCTGTCTCAAAAATAAATAAACGTTGGGGCGCCTGGGTGGCTCAGTCGGTTAGGCGTCCTACTTCAGCTCAAGTCATGATCTCACTGTCTGTGGGTTCAGGCCCCACATCGGGCTCTGTGCTGACAGCTCGGAGCCTGGAGCCTGTTTTGGATTCTGTCTCCCTCTCTCTCTGTCTCTGAAAAATGAATAAACCTTAAAAAAATTTTTTTTAAATAAATAAATAAGTAAATAAACATCAATAAAAAAACATTATAATTTCCATTTACTGCTCTAGGGGTAGTTCTAGGAGTGAAAGTAGAGACTAGTTCTAGGAGTGAACTCTCTAGGAGTTAATTTTAACAATTTTCCATTTCACTCCTAGAACTACTCTCTACTTTGGCTCTTTGGGGAACAAACTGGCTTGGTGGAAAAAGAATAGCGTCTAAGTGGGAATAGCCAGTTTGATTCCCAACCCTCCTGCTTACCAGCAGACTGCCTGAACACCAATCACAAACGGGCTGATGATAACCTACTTCACAGAGTTGTCATTAACAATGAAAAGGGACTTCTTTTGTTTTTAATTTGAGAGAGAGAGAGAGCATGCATGAGAGCAGGGGAGAGGGGCAGAGGAAGAAAGAAAGAAAGGGAATCTTAAGCAGGCTCCATGGTTAGTGTGCAGCCTGATCAGGGTCTCAACCCCACAACCCTGGGATCACGACCTGAGCTAAAATCAAGAGTCAGAGGCTCAACCGACTGAGCCACCCAGGTGCCCCAAAAGGGACTTTCTATGTTAAATGCCCAGCAGGCTCCCTACAACTGAAAAATAGTTCTCCATATGTGTTTGGGTTTTCTCCCCTGCCTCGTCAAAAACCAAAATATCATTTACTATCATCAGCGGGAAAAGGTTACATATTGAAGCGCATCACTGATTGTACAATGGTCTGCATACCTTGTTCTTTGTCATTGCGGATCGATACCAGATTTCCCCCAAATCCTATGCAAGCTTTTCGTGCCTCTTGCCAATTTTTTCTTTCTTCTTCAACAAATCCAAAGATTTTGAAACACTTGGAGGGAAGAAAAAAATAGGGACTAAGTCAAGATAATAGTGTTTGCCCTAAAGAAATTTAAATTATTCATGCAGATCGACGCTAAATATAAATTTTCTCATCACCCAACAGAGATCCAGAAAGTTAAGTTAGTTTCGTCACCCACGGACTTCCTTTGCAAAGTGTTTTTTCTTCCTTGTAACAAAGGGCACATCTATCTGGATCCTTCAAGTATACTCTCAATTTCCACAGGGAATTTGACACAGGAACCTTCATCTATTCTTGCCTAAAATTTTCTCAAGGGACTAGGTAAGAGGAAGTTAACTTTCAGCTGAAAAGTTTGCACTGTCACTCTCCACATCGATCGATGCCAAGGTTACCGCTAATTGTTTTAGTACCTTGTTATTGTAAAAATTCCAGCCTTCCTTACAACCTCCTGGGACTGCAGGCACGGTAGGAATGACCGTGGCATTGATGCTGCTGTTGTGCCGCTGGCAAATGAAGGCATTTGGATAACCACAATTAATGTCATTCCAAAACCCTGGCAGAGGACAAAATAGCTAAATTAGATTTACATATTTGCATTTAAAAACACTCTTTTTTAAATAAAATGCCTTATGTTTTCTAAGGATTCTCAGAAATGGCTTAGATTACAACACCATTTTTACACAAGTAACTAGAAAGATCTATGCCATACCCTTTTGTTCTTTCACTTAAACTAACAATAGTTCGGCTTTATTTTATTTTATTTTGTTGTTTTATTTTAGAGAGAGAGAGCACAAGCAGGAGAGAGGGGCAGAGGGAGAAAGAGAGACAAAGAATCTTAAGCAGGCTACCCGCTCAGCATGGAGCCTGATGTGGGGCTTGATCCCACAACCCTGGGATCATGACCTGTGCCAAAATCAAGAGTCACACACTTAAATGACTGAGCCACTCAGGCGTCCCGATAATAGTTCAACTTTATGGAGAGCTTCCTACGAGCCCAGAATAAACTTGATGTTGCAGATACATTATCTAAACAGCCATTAACAGCTAAAGATAATAATCTAATCGTATCTAAACTTATAGATACCAAGCATTTGTTTAGTGGTTTAGAAATATCATATCTTTAATTCTCTCAACAACACACAAGTTCTGGTCACTATTCTCATTTTACAGACAAAGATGTGGAGAGAGATAATGGAGACAGATAAACCCTCTGGATATTCTGCTCAAATCAAAACATAAAAAAAAAAAAAACACTTCCTAAAATAAGTGACAAGATAGTGTCCTTTATTAGAGCACATGGGAAGCACACATTCTCCTCGCCAACTAAGCCAACATTCTCCTCGCCAACTAAGCCAACTAACAGTTACGCCGCTGAGACTTAAAGTATTTCTTCTGCTTTTCTTGCCTGACGTAAGGGTACAACTTGCTACTTTTAGGCTAGGGATGTAGCAAAAGACACATCGCACCATGGGGCAGATTCAAGATGGTGTTTATGTTGTCTACCTGAATTTGAATACATGGTCACACAATTTTCATCGTCGTTTGCAAAATTCGGTTCACCTGTGGCCCAAGACACATAATCCACTTTGCTTCCGTCCATCCAACTGAAAGAGAAAATTCAGGCCCTTAGCAATAATAATCCAAACATGGGATAATTGGTTACAGCCTAGCGTGAGGGAACACCTGAGTCAGTGAAGATGCACAGAGCACAGGATTGGAAGCAAACAGAAGAGAGGATTCTAGAAAGACTAGCGGAAAAACTCTGAGGAGCCGGTGATTCCCGGGCCATTGTGCTCCTCTGCGGCAACCCAGGGCTTTGGATAGTCTGTCTTCTTTTCCCTCGCTGGAAGAAGCTACCTTTAGTCTTGAAGCGAGAGAGGAAATGGAGATCCCAGTTGCTCTGGAAGCAGCCAGAAGCAAACATCTCTCGCAGTGCTGATTAGACAGGATTCCCACAAAAGAAAACCACCCATAGAGAGAGACGGAGCATTGAGACTTTCTCGGTAAGGCCCATTCTGTGATTTTTGTGTTTATTCTAGGTTTCTCCCAGGGTATGCAGGCCAATGCTTATTTTATATAAATTACAGAAATTCAGAGACTGTTAGCTGGGAAGAGAGCAAGAGATCATCGAATCCGACCCTCTCATTTTAGAGATGATTAAAACGGATGCTTGTCCAGGGGCACCTGGGTGGCTCAGTCGGTTAAGCGTCCGACTTCGGCTCAGGTCATGATCTCACAGTTTGTGAGTTCGAGCCCTGCATCGGGCTCTGTGCTGACAGCCTGGAGCCTGCTTCTGATTCTGTGTCTCCTTTTCTCTCTGCCCCTCTCCCACTTGTGCTCTATCTATGTCTCTCAAAATATAAATAAATGTAAAAAAATAAATAAATAAAACAAAAACGGGGGCTTGTCCAAAGAAGCATCAAACATTTCTGATCTTTAAAATTAAGGAGTGTGAGTTTGGGTCTCTATTTACTCAAAAATGGCAATAAGGGTCAAGCGGAACATATGTGGCTAACACGTCTGCACACGAGCCAGGAAGACATATCTGTTCTTCAAACTTAGGAGAACATGTGTATTCATGAACAAGGAAAGAAACCCCAAAAATGTGCTAATTTCCTCCCTCTCGGAGCTTTTCCTGGCCCCTGTATCTAATGGAAAACAGTACAGTCATTCCTTTGAAACGAAAGCATTTCATGCAGTTGAAAGGGTATTTCAAAGTAGGGCTGTTAAAGCAGTGAGTGGGGCGACATAGAAGGGCGGTTTAATTCTGTGCACCACGGATGGTCCAAGTGGGAATCATAATTTTAACGGTAAAGTCGGTATTCATATACGCAGCATGTATCTCCTTAGCAGGTGACTTACTAACATGGGATGACATCCTAAAACAAAAATAGGTGGAGTTTTGCAAGATTAAATCAGACTTTGAATTGTTTACTTGAGAATTATGATGCTCAAAATATTTAACTGGATTTTAAGAAATTCTTTTGCTTTCTTTTTAAGACGCTTTTTAGATTGAGAGCTCAGCAGGATTTTTTTTATAGATATATATACATCTTTATTTTTTATTTTTTTTAATATACGAAATTTATTGTCAAATTGGTTTCCATACAACACCCGGTGCTCACCCAAAATATGCCCTCTTCAGCCCATCACCTACTCAGCAGGATTTTTAAAAATGCGTTCAGCAAAGCCGAAGTCTCAAAATAACTGTGAGATGTTTATCAGATCCTCCTCTGAAGCAAAGTTGTCTTTATTTTGATGTACTTACATAAACTTTTTATCCAAGCTGATCAATAAGCCAATAAAATATGCTGGTTGTGCATCATTCCTGTTTACCTAAAAGATGGAAGTTGACATATAGTTCAATCCATACTTACGTAATAAGAAAATTCTTAAACAAAACCTACTTAGTAATGAGGCAGCCCATTTGGGTTGCTTTCTAAGGAGGGATTCATGCAGAAATTTTGTGGTATATTCAAAGTTACGTTTTTCATAGAAATAGAAGAAAAATATTGGGGCACTTGGCTGCCTCAGCCAGAAGAGCATGTGACTGACTCTTGATCTTGGGGTCCTGAGTTTGCACCCCAAATTGGGGGTAGAGATTACTTCAATAAACTTTTCTAGTTTTTTTTTTCACTTTAAAAAAATTTTTTTAATGTTTATTTCTTTTTAAGAGACAGAGAGACAGAGCATGAGCCGGGGAGGGAGGGGCAGAGAAAGAGGGAGACACAGAATCCAAAGCAGGCTCCAGGCTCTGAGCTGTCAGCACAGGGCCCAGCATGGGGCTCGAACCCATGAACTGTGAGATCATGACACTTGCCAAAGTTGGACACCAAATGAACCACCCAGGCATCCCTTAAATTAACTTTTAAAAAAAAAAAAGAAAAAAGAAAGGGGTGCCTGGGTGGCTCAGTCAGTTGAGCGTCCAACTTTGGCTCAGGTCATGATCTCGCAGTTCATGGGTTTGAGCCCCACATCGGGCTCTGTGCTGACAGCTCAGAGCCTAGAGCCTGCTTCAGATTCTGTGTCCCCCTCCCTCTCTCTCTGCCCCACCCCTGCTTGTGCTCTGTGTCTCTCTGTCATTCAAACATGAATAAACATTAAAAATTTTTTTAAAAAAGAAAAAGAAAAATATGCATACTATATATGAACCTGAATTTATAAAGCAAATACCTTCAGTCATTTTCTGCAATAGCAAATGCCTATAGTAATTAGGTTGTTGGAGATATTCTTTAAAACAAAGTAACCATGTGGTACTTTGCATCTAAGGAAAGACTTTGTCCACATATATATTTATTTGTGCAATATTAGGAAATGTCCTAAAAAGTTCAAACCAAAATATATCCACAAAGATAAAGATAGGTCAGACTACACTGGAATAGCTTTGTAAGCAAACGATTTTTTATTCTTTCATTATATTCAACTTATTTTTATGAGGTCATTCATTTCTGTTATGGCCACCACCCACCTCTCCTCTGGCATTCATGTCTTCCCCTGACCTGAGAAACTTGAAATTTAGCCCCTCATTTGAAATTGCACCACAGGGTACCAGTAGTGGATATTATCTTTGCTTATCACACGTCACTGTTTCATTCTGAAATTAATCGTATTCTTACATATTTCCATAGAAACTTCTTTTTACTTTCACTCTGAATAGAAACAAGATCACCGAAGTTCCTCCTGCAAAATGCTCGGGCGTTGTCCATGGTCTCCTTTTCTTTGCTAAAGTAATACTGGTAGTCTTTGTAGATAACCCACCCATCTTCGGTGACTGGCGGATCTGAAAAAGGAACGGAAAAGGGTGATGAATTTTCCCTCGACAAATTCAAGAATCTCGTACGTGTGCTGCACCAAAGTAAAAAGGGCAGAGTAGCTTTGTCAGAGGTATCAGCAAGTCTGAGAGCCCAGAATAAGCAGGATATTTATGCCCAACACAGACTGAATTACCTAAGTGCAGGGATCCACTCTGCACCAGATCTGGAACTCTATCTTCTCCATTAAGTCCTATGTATCATCATTGGGTAAAAGAACTCCCAGGGCTACTTTCATCAAAGGGATCACATAGCAAACAACTTACATACCTGGACCTATGATGTTCTGAGTTCAATAAGTGAAAGCTGTGAGAAATCAGTTGCATTCTTATACACCAATAATGAAGCAACAGAAAGAGAAATCAAGGAATTGATCCCATTTACAGCTGCACCAAAACACATAAAATACCTAGGAACAAATCTACCCAAAGAAGTGAAAAATCTTGATTAAAATCATGGTTGATCATGATTAAATTCAGGGTCTTGAGATGGAGCCATTATCCTAGATTATCTGGGTGGGCCCTAATGTAATCGCAAGTATCCTTAAAGAGGGAGATCTGACTACAGAAGAAGAAAGCCATGTGACAAAAGAAGCAAGATTGCTACATTGTTGGTTTTTCAGGGTGCAGGAGGGGGGACACAATCTAACTTCGAGGGATGCCGTTCTAGAAGTTGGTAAAGACAAGGAATCAGATTCTCCCCTAGAACCATGGGAGGAAGCATGGCCTTGCCAATTTTGGCCCAGTGAAACTGAGCTCCTGTTTCTGACCTCCAGACCTGTAAGGGGGAATAAATGTACTTTGCTTGAAGCCACCAACTTTGTGGTAATTTGTTACAGCAGCCCTGAGGAACTAATAGAGTACCAAAGAGAAAACCTGGGCCCTTGGGTTGGATTCAAGAGCCCTTGAGCCAGCATATTAAAATACTTTGCTTTTGTGCCTATGAGCATTTGTCTGGAGGAAAGGATCCATACTCCCACAAGGTTCTCAGAGATATTAAGAACTCTGTTCTTCCTGGGTGAAGGAAAGGAAAGGAAAGACCAAAAAAGGCTATCAGTGTGGAGATCACGAAATAAGGAAACACCTACTGTCTTGAGGAGCTGGTGTTGGCTCAGGTTTTGGTGTTTGTCCTGGAAAACAAAAGAAAACCAGATTATAAAGTGTGCGTGAACTTCCTCAATCATATCTCCTTCTAATTTTCCTATTTTTGTGGGTCAAAACAGTTTAAAATGTAGCTCTTCCTTCTCTCCCTCTCTTCTACTCCTCAATTGCCCTAGCATGTTGTAGAGGAGGAGAATGAAGGCTAAGAGAATTAGTACAGTAATAGCTACTAGAAATTGGAAGACACTTTTCAGACCCAACAAATAGTGTCATCAAAAGGGAAGAAAGGAACACGGAGTTTTAGAATCAGAAAACCTAGTTTCAAACCAAACTGGGGTTTAAATTGCCTACCTTCAACTCTGTCAACTGCTAAAAGGAGTTAGTAGTATGTGTAAAGAGGTAGAATAAATTATGTGCATTATTGGTATGTAGAAGATATTTAATAAATGTTAGGGTGACAGTTACACATCTTATAATGAGCTGTGGACTTACTTAAAATTTCATTATTTGAAACCATTAAAGATACACTATTTACTTATAAAATGTTTTTCCCAAAGAATATTATGTTTATTAAATGTATCTTATCCTAAAAGTTAAATGAAATATTTTTCTTTCCAAGGAGTTAATGATATATCTGGACTTTGTTGAAATCTGATAAATGGAATCAGATTACCCAGCTTTTGGCTTAATGTAGTTAACATCTGGAAGAACAGAGTTACTAATAACATGTAAGGAAACTTACGTAGTCATTGGTAGCTAGGAGACTTCTAAAGAAAAACTGGCCACTCTTTATTCCTCTACTCTGAAAACTTTGAAAGCACTCATCTATGCAGGAGTGAGGAAAACAAGCAGACAGCAAGAGAGCAACCCAGGGTCTCTAGCAGTGGAGTTGGGACAGTAGCCGAGGTTCTCCAACAGCAGAGGGCAATGTGGTTCCACAAACTGTTTTAAAATGAGGAAGATTATGTATATTGTGGTTCAAGGGAAGGTCTGTTTGTTCCTTTATCTTAACAGAAGAACCTGGATCCTCTGACCTCAATGCCTGACTTGGATATGTGGAACTTTCTGAGTCCCAGATCGTGACTTAAAGTATGCACTGATACTTTTTGACAATCATAAACATAGTGGCTATAATAGCATCAGGGCCTCAAAATGGTGTTTGTTCTTTGTGTTGAATATTTATTTAAGAAATCAACATTTAGAATATTCAGATGTTGGGAAACTTTTACCTACTGGATGGCTAACATAGGTCAGAGGGTGAATATACCAAAGAAGAAACAGCATGTGCATTACTCTACTTACAGAGTAGAACGCCCACCCACTCCCACCCCTGTAGAACCTGAGCCAGAATCACAGCTCGTGGGAACTATTTTAGAGGACGTGACTGTCATCCAGGATTCCCGGGTGGCCTTTTGATCTTCTGTTCCTTTGGAACATTTATCCGTGCTCAGTGACTTCATTCTTATCCTGTGAAATGATGGCCCCTGCCAGTTCCCTTATTTGGTTATTTTGTCTGTTTGGTTCTGCTAATAAAAGGAAAACGCTGGGATATCAGGAGGTTAGTTCTCCAGTGTGAGACAGAATAGAGGACAGGTTACCATACCTTTTTGTATCTGGCAAATCCAGTTGTTAAGATGTTCACAGTTAATATCATTCCAGGACATACCAGAGTCACCTTTCAACTCACCACAGTATTCAACATTTTGATAATTATTAGGTTCTCCATAAGCCCAATTTTCATATGAAACCTATGTCAGAAACATTACATCGCAATCATTAATTACGTAAGTCATTTAAATCAGGCCATTGACAATCATTTATCTAAACAAAAGAAAGAAAGGGAAGGTATATTAACATTTTTTAATCCATCCACTTTTTTTGCAATAGCTTTGTTTTGAAAGCAAGGTTTATGAAAATGGATTGGAAAGAAATAGCTTTCACTACATGGAAACTTTCAAAGCTGAATAGAATATGCTATTATTATAACATTTTCTTCGGTCTTATAGATAGAATGGATGCAGGGCCTTGAAAGTGGGATTTCTATATAGAAAAAAAACAGCAAAAAAGCTCCACTTGTCAGTATTGGGTGTTCCTAAATCTCTAACCCATTCTTAAGTGGTAATATTTCAGTGTGACGTTGGAAACTTTCTCTTTACAGGTAGGATAGAGAAATATAATTAGTTTTTATAATAAAAGAAAAAGACTTATGAAATGCCGTTAACAAAGCTACATAACTCCGCCTAAAAGAACAGTGGAAATAAATGGAGGGCTGGGTGTAGAACCCCTTGCAGGTTTCAGTGTAGAATCATACCCAACAGAGTTTTAGGCTAAGCATTTTCCAGAAATATCAATATGAAATCCAAGTGTCAGTGGAGCTGTCAAAGAAATCACCTTACTCAAGTGCCTTGAAAAGTTGCTGATGGGTTATAAGAGGAGGTAGAACTGAAATTACACAAAATCACTTCCTTGGATGACCAGACCACTAAATACTGCCAACACGTGTCACAGCCTCACACTTCCCCATTCTTAGGAATGGGGAAGGCTGACAAGGCCCAATGGTTATTAATGGATTCTCAAAAATTGTTTCCAGATCTCTTGCTCTATAAGAAGCTATAAAACACTCAACTTTTTATATGAAGTTTTAAATTTTAATTCCAGTATAGTTAACATACAGTGTTATATTTGTTTCGGGTATACAATATAGTGACTCAACAATTCTATACATTATTCAGTGCTCATCATGGTAAGTGCACTCTTAATCCCCTTCACCTATTTCACCCACCTCCCTCCCCTCTAGAAACCATCAGTTTGTTCTCTATAGTTAAGAGTCCATTTCTTGATTTGCCTCTCTCTTTTTTCCTTTGCTCATTTGTTTTGTTTCTTGAATTCCACATATGAATGAAATCATATGATATTTGTCTTTCTCTGACTGACTTATTTCAGCCAGAATTATATTCTCTAGCTCCATTCATGTTGTTACAGAGGGCAAGATTTCATTCGTTTTTATGGCTGAATAATATTCTGGAATTTTATGGCTGAATAAACATAAATGTTGATGGGCACTTGGGCTGCTTCCATAGTTTAACTACTGTAAATAATGCTGCAATAAACACAGGGGTACAGGCACACCTATGAATTAGTGTTTTTGTGTTTTGGGGTTAAACACCCAGTAGTGCAATTACTGAATTATATGGTAGTTCTATTTTTAAGTTTCTTAAAAAATATTTATTTTTTGGGAGAGCACAAGCCACGGGGGGGCAGAGAGAGGGGGACAGAGAATCCAAAGCAGGCTCTGTGCTGACGGGAGGGAGCCTGATGTGGGGCTCAAACTCAAAAAATGCAAGATCATGACCTGAGCCAAAGTCTGACACTCAACTGACTGAGCCACCCAGGTACCCCTATTTTTAGCTTTTTGAGGATCGTCCATACTGTTTTCCACAGTGGCTGTATCAGTTTGCATTCCTACAAACAGTGCACAAGGGTTCCTTTTTCTCTGCATCCTCACCAACACTTGTTTAAAACTCGATTTCTGGGGCACTTGGGTGGCTCAGTTGGTTGAGTGTCTGACTTTTGACTCTGGCTCAGGTCATAATCCCAGGGTCGTGAGATCAGACCCCATATCAGCCTCCATGCTCAGCTTGCTTAAGATTCTCTGTCTTTCTCCCCCTGCCCCTCTCCCCCACCCATGCTCTCACTAAAAAATACAAATAAAATAAAAATTTAAAAACACCAAACTTTTAAGAAGTTTAACTACTTGCACACCAATTTTGCATGATAGAATGAAAGCATTATTTTATTCAAGCTACCTAAATGAGTTTTCTAAAAAATTTTTTTAATCCAGCCAGTTATGCTTATACCTTGGGTGAACAGAACTAAATTAGGGCAGGGGCAGAATAATGATCCTAGAATTGGATTTATTTTTGCATAGAAAAATGTTACTAGCTATCATAAAAGCACGTTTCACCAAAAACTTGGATTAAGCCAAAGGGTAACATCAAAATAAATACATGATAAAGTGAGAAAACAATGTATCAAATCAAATTACTCACAGGAGAACCGTCACTCCAAACAAAGCCCTCTGAAGGACTTCCATACGTAAGTCCCAACCAAAACAGTTCATGGTACGTCCCAGTAGCCCTGCAATTTACAAGACATAAAGAGAGCTCATACTATTGGATGAAACAAGTCTGGTTACTTAACGAGATTTCTATGGTTACCTAATGAGACAAATATGAGAGCTAATCAAATTTGAAAGTTGTCTTTGAAACCTAAATTAGTACACAGGTAAAAAGATTCAATGACTATAAGCAGTATGCAACTGTGTGTTTTGGTACAGCCCATGAATATCCTCAAAAGGAGCCACCACTTGAGAACATATCATTATAAAGCACTGCAAGAAAGTCATTCATTTATTCACTTAATAACATGTATGGAATGTCTTGTACTTTTCTAGAGTAATTCATCACAGGGTTTATATCGATAAAATTAAAGCATTCGTAAGTGAAACTAGATTAAAAAAAGGTCCTATGGATTTGGGATATAATACAGCCATTCAAGGTAGCATTATGAGTCAACAATTTCAGAAATGTAAGACTTTTCTCAACATCAGAGCATCAAATAGGTAAAAGGAATATTATATACAAAAGACACTTACGCTATCAATCGCCATATTGCTTGCTGTTCCTCTTTATTATTGATACTAGCTAGATCACCACCCAGAGCTTTACAAAAATCTCGAGATTCAAACCATGTTTTCTTCTCGTGTTTTCCTTTTGCAAACAGCTAAAGATGATACAGTTTCAGAAGTTATTTTATACTTCATAGCTTATCAAATCAAGAGAAATAATTATTTACTTTTGATGAGATTTCATTTTATAGAAAGACACTGCTATGGTATAAAACAATGTAATTCTCTTGGTTGAAAATCAGTGTAGGAGTAAGTATTTGGGTAACAAAACATGTGGGGTGGTTTTGTTGAGAAAACCTTAGAAAATAAAAATACTTCATAGCACAGAAGAAATTAGATTAAAGTCTTAGAAGTTTGATGCGTTTGGCAGAATTAATTTGGTTAGATGGGAAAAGTAGCATTGAAATGAGAAAGAAAAAAAAACACTTTTGATACAGGAAAAGTAAGGAAGGAAAACTTCAAAAAACAAAAATTGTGGCATAGTTTGCTATCCTGCCTAGCTTGAACAAACACCTGACAGTCTCAATATTTCATTGCCGGTGTCTTTTACAATGGCCTTGTCTTTTTTTCCTTACAGCTGCATTAAATTTTAATAGATTATATGAGTTAGGGAATATCTTGTATTATCCAGAGGGCTACAGTGAAATGGAATTCCAGACTAAGAAATACCTGTCAGTATGCAAATAGTATAGGAGTCCGTTGTATCCGTCAACTTTTATAATTTTCATTCACTATTTCTCATGAGTCATGCTCCCCACCATTATAGGCTTGTGGGAAATGGGGTTGGCTTCCAATGGACTAGGGCTGCCCAGCCATCACCAAGCAACCCAAGGCAATCTTCACCTTGACCCTAACTTGAGCTCTCTGGACAAGAGTGCCTTGAGCAAGCTTCCACATCATTAACTCCCAAGACTCTGTGGGCACTGCAACCTGTTAGACTATGATATAAGACTTCGTTTTCTTAAATAAATTTACTATCACCTGAATTTTATTAATAGTTCCCACATCTTAATATGTACAAAGACGGTCTATATATTTCCAAACAAACCTACGTAAGCACCTCTAAAACTATATAATTTTCTAACGAAGCACATATTTCAACGTGTTGAATATCCACCAGGATAGCATCTCTACCAGAACCCTCATTCACTTCCCAGCTCTGGAGAATTCTGCCACTTCTCGCAAAATCCTGCTACAAATCTCCATAGCCTACCACCCCCAGGTGAATGGCTGCGTATAGGATGAGCCTGGCCTGTGTGCAGTAAACCAAAAGTTTCCAGATGCAACAATGAACACCCGATTTGCTTTGTATTAGTCCTCAATTAACCCATTTCCAAAATCCTCTCTTGTCTTGGCCCAATGCATCCCCTTCTATGTAAATTATGCATTTAGCCCTGACCTGCTAATCAGGATTGAACAAGTATTTAGCAATCTCCGCTGCCAGTAGTGGGAATGACTAACCCAACTACCCACACCCCTTGAGTTACAGAAGACTAAACAGCCTCATTCTGATACACATTAGTAATTCAAGTTTTCCCTCAGCCTTACCTAACTGTCTTACAAGGCACACCATGGCCACATGCGACCAAAAGGTCTGAATAAAAGAGGTCCTGGGAGTGGGACGCTAAAGAACAATATCATTAAGGGGTAGAAAGGCACATTTCTGTATGTGACCAAATCTAACTTTCTCAAGAAAGGATATGACTTACAAGAGTGAAAAAAAAAAAAAAAAAAGACCCAAATGCATAATTCACTGAGGTTTTTGTCTGTTTGTTTTGGTCAACTTGACTGCATAAGGAGAAAATGGACGGTGTGAACTTGGAAGGAATAAAATGAGAGCAGGATATCAACTCCTCATTTAAAGGACACTGAACAGCCACGTGCCCCTACTTAGTAAGGCTCTCATCGCCCATCGGGCATAACAACCGGGGGAGGGGGGGCTAAGTCACAACGATGGAGCATCACCTCCTAGATGACCATTTGGCATTAATGTAGACTCATTTATCAGTGCAATTACCTAAGAGCTTGGGCTCTGAGACCAGGGCAAAATGGGACGTGATGGGATAGCATGAGGGGAAACAGACATTTTCATGAAAAGTGCAAGCTCAGAGGAGGGCAAGGCAGCCTGGGGGGGACAGTGGGAGGGTGACGAAGCAGAGCACGTGAAGAAAGCTGCTGTGAGTCGTGTTTGCAGCTCTAAATGCAATCGGTCATTAGCATGTACCCGAGGAGAGCTTTTGAAAACACAGAAGCCCAGCTCCCCTTCCAGATTCAGAGAATTAGACTTTCTACAGGTAGAGCCTGAGCACTGCGGTTTGGGGTTCCGTTTTAATTCCTCGCGTGACTTTTGAGGCTGAAACACAGTCCACGTTCTCTCTTAGCTTAGCGGATGACAGTCACCTTGAAACACAAGCTCGTTTTACTGCTGGCGCCCCATTCCTCCGGACATTTGGGTTCGGGAGTTGTCGTGGGCTCTGGCGGGCGAGTCACTCCCTCGGCCCAGTGTTTGCACACAAATTTTGCTTTCTCTTCGCATCTCAAAACATCCCACAAGCCCCCTGCAACTCCAGTTCTCATGGCGACACATCCTGCTTTTCGCCCTGTATTCAATACATAAAGGAAAATTCACTTAGCAGGAGCTACTGACGGCCGGCCCCGCTCGCAGGTCAAACCCGAGGGTCACCCAGGGCCATACACTCCTCAGGTGAAGAGAAAATATAGAGGAGAAATTACGGCCGCATTTGGCAACTCCTTTCTACTATTTTGAACTGTTGGCGACCTTTTATTTGTGTGGTCAAAATCCCTAACAGAATTACGAGCTCAGACGTCAGGGTTTTGATAGCATTTCGTGTTTCTAACATCGGGCAGGGTGCCCCCCACATAGGTACTTAATGATACAATAATTTTAGTAGAACAAAATGTACCATAATGGCAAAAACAGGGGGTTCATGGGGTTTTTTTTTCTTTTTTTAAGAAAACATTTGTAAGAGTCCCCTCCTCCGCCCCACAGGCCTTGGAGGTCTCTCAGGACAGAAATTCATCACACACTTCAAAGGGAGACACAAGTGAGCTAGAGATTTTTGTTATTCGTTGAATACTCAACTACCCTTGAACTTGCTTCCTTATCTTACTAGGCAAATATCACCACCTACTTTACAGAGTAGTGATGAGTGCCAGCTTTCAAGGATAAAAAAAGCATAGACAATGGGGACTATAATCAGCTTAGTGCTTTATAAATCTGTTCTACAGGTGTGATTATTTCCAAATAGTAATTCATTTTTAAAGAACTTTGAAAATAGTAGGAGTCTTTGCTGGAGTGAGATGTTCTCTTATTGTTCTTTTAACGGACATTAAGCGTCTAGAGAGAAATCTCAAAGTTCTGGGGAGGCGCATCTTTTTCAAAACATTTTCTCTAAGATCTCTGATTCCCTATGGCTCTGATTTCATTTATTTTTATTCCCTAGGGACATTCCAGGATTAAGCTTTCAGGGTCCCACTGCTGAAGGAGCAACACGAGGAAAATTAAAGAGTAGGGCCTAGAAGTAAAAATTACCATTACCACTCCGACCGATACTTAACAACAACAACAACAACAACAAAAGTGTATGGTCAGCTCTTATTCTCCTGCCCAGTTAATTTAAAAATAAACTGGAATCGTTGGGGCTCCTGGGTAGCTCAGTCAGTTAAGCATCTGACTTCAGCTCAGGTCATGATCTCCCATTCATGAGCTTGAGCCCCGCATCAGGCTTTGTGCTGACAGCTCGGAGCCTGGAGCCTGCTTCGGATTCTGTGTCTCCCTCTCTCTGCTCCTTCCCCCACCTGCACTCTCTCTCTCAAAAATAAATGAAGATTACAAAAAAAAAAGTTTTTTTTTAATAAAAATAAACTGAAATCGTATTGTTTTCAGAACATTCAAGAACTCACCAAGAATCACACTATCCAAATTACTGTCCTATTTTCCTTATTTGTCAATAATTTGAGAATACAAATTAAAAGAACTTCTGAAGATCAGGATTTATTAAGCCACGTAGTAAATCCAGGTACTTGAGCGAACAGTCTTGCTTTAGCGTTTAGCCCAGATACAACAAAACATTGGGCATGAGGCATTTCTGCGCGGTGTCATGCCCCTGAAACATACTAATATTTCCACTCATCTCTGCAAGGCCAAATTTTAAATCTCTTTAATATAGTTTTAAGTTTACAAACATAAGTTAACTGTCTGGAACGTTTGTGGTTATTTAGGATTTCATAAATATTTTTCAAACAGAGCAATACCAGACAACTACTGGTTTTACCTTCCCTGTCTTCTTAGACGACTGTGAACTAATTAGAAATTTTAGGGGCGCCTGGGTGGCTCAGTCAGTTAAGCGTCTGACTTCAGCTCAGGTCATGATCTCACGGTCAGTGAGTTCGAGCCCTGTGTCGGGCTCTGCGCCAACAACTCAGAGCCTGGAGCCTGTTTCAGATTCTGTGTCTCCCTCTCTCTCTGATCCTTCCCCGCTCATGCTCTGTCCCTCTTGGTCTCAAAAATAAATAAACGTTAAAAAAATTTTTTTTAAGAAAATTTTAAGAAAGAAAGTAAAAGCAAAAGAGAATGAAATACAAAATGTCACAAGCACAACTAATCTATGTAGTATATTTGGAAAGGTACATGGAGGGCTAATAGGCTTTGCCCCATGGACTTGTAGGGTGAATGAAATCCTCACCTCCAAGCAATGCTCATACCTGGCATATCTGAATTCCAGTGGGTGAACTGAACCTTTTCCTCAATGGTCCATTGAAAGGTGCCTTTGTTTTGTACATCTGAAAGTCCTGTCCAAAAATATCTTTCAGGCCTCAATCCAACCAAACTAGTTAGAAACGCTTGTTCATATCTTAAAAGAAAAAAAATAACTAAAATTTAGAAATGTGAATTTTTCCAAACAACAACACGAAAAGCATGTCAATTACATGTGTGAGCTATGATTTAGTTGGTACTTCAAACATACTGTGTTTTAAGTTATATGCCATTTAAATTATGCAAATTTCTACTAAGGAAATGAGGGGGGACTATCATGGAGCTGAGTGAATAAAATCAAATATACTCAAATCATTTCTGTCCACTCCTCACCAGCCCCTCGGCCCCTCCTCAAAATCTAAGAGAATTCTGCAAAGGCAAAGGAGAAAACTATAGCATTCTCAGATACACTGTTTAAAAAAGTAGTCCACTTTCCAACTATTTCAAATGCCCGACACAGTTCTTGGGTAAGTAAATCCCGAGGTCGTAACGTTATCAAAGATGACACAGACAGAAAAATCTGTGTGGATTACCCCTCAAATTTTATTCTCTTCCCTCAGGTCTGAAACAGAAGAGAAAACTATTGAGGAATACGGAGAAGCAGAGATTCGATCTGTAGAAAGAAGTAGGAGAAGAATCACAATTTCCAAAGGTTTTCTTTGGATCTCATCTCTTTGGCATCATCCAATGACCCAATTTGGTTCGTAAAGCAACCAAAGTTGATCTTAACAGATAAAACATTAAATAATGAGGCAGCAATGTAGGCAAAAATTTTTCTTTGGAGCAAAAGAGAAGTGAAAAAAGTGGTGTTCACAGTTTCCAGGATAACGGAATGTTTACTTCTCACAATTGAATAATTTCATTCTCACAACTGTACAAAGAAAAAATGTTTAAAGTCCTAAACCCAATTTCTCCCAAAAGTCTAGAAACAAAATTTAAGCACAGAGTTACCAAGCTCCCGAATAAAAATGTAGACAATACAAAGGAAAACAAACCTAAAATATAGGGAAATCTCTGCTCCAATAAACCAAAAGATCAATAAACCAACTCATCAATTGATTAGTCAGGATCAATGTGCACTCAGTGAAGATCAGAACAGTAGCATTCTTTACCTTTTATCAGGTGTGCCTTAAGAAGCAATGAATAAAACTTATTGTATTAAAACTATGCCTTGACCTTTTTATAACAAATCAAATGCACATTTTTAAATTTCGTGGGGCGCCTGAGTGGCTCAGTCGGTTGAGCGTCCCACTTCGGCTCAGGTCATGACCTTACGGTTTGTGAGTTCGAGCCCTGCATCAGGCACTGTGCTGACAGCTCGGAGCCTGGAGCCTGCTTTGGATTCTGTGTCTCCCTCTCTCTCTACCCCTCCTCCTCTCATGCTCTGTTTCTCTCTCTTTCCCTCTCAAAAATAAGTAAACATTAAAAGAAAATTCTTTAAGTTTCTTCTGTGTCTAATCCAGTGCTTTGTGAAGATTAAGGGAAAAATAAATAACAACTAAAACCTCAAAGATGTTTGGTACTCTAGAGGTCAAAAGTTATATAAAATCCTCTACATTCATGTGATTTTTCTGGACCTATCGGTCTAGCAAAACTAGCAAAGAAAAGAAAATGAACAGAAGAATGTAAAGGAATAATAAAATATTCAGTGAATCTCTCCACCCTTTTTTTGGTGGAGACAGTGGTAAAGATAGAAAGTGGCATTTTTGAACCAATAAATTTTACTTTTTCTGCTTTAAAAAATTTGGTATATACTAGATCAGAAAAAAAGTTAGGCCCATAAATTATGTTTGCTAGAACATTACTTTTCTGAAATGAAATTATATGATTCATATAATAACATAATGAACGTTTGTTACTGAATATTGCTTTCAAGTTCTAAAAGGAGCAAAATATTTTATAGCACTTACAATGAAGAATCCAAATTAGGATATGATTTTCAACGCTACTCCTTCTGCAAATCATACCTCAAGATCATATGTAATTTGCAGAAATTTAGAGCATGGTGATACTTAGGCTTCTGTGAAACCATTTCATTATTTGACATGCATTAAAATAGAATTAAAATAGTTGCATACCTGTCTTCAACAGTTGTTAAGTAAGCCTTCTCATTTACGCAGGTTTGGTTTGCTTCTGCAAATGTTGAAAGTGTGTGTCCAATCAAATAGCAGTAGAAGCCGTGTCTTTTCCAGCCCTATTAATGTTATCAAGCAGATTATCATGGATATTTATTCAATAATATTATTTTAATAATTCCTCTATCATGAAATGTAAATTGCTAAATAACAGGTATCTGAAGAACACAAATCTGAAAAGTTTGAAATGCAATGACGATTACTCATGTGAATAAGAAAACAGTAGAATGTTGTTTGTCATATGACAAATTAGGACGCAAAACTGGGGACAGGGCATTCATTCTCTCCGTTTCTGACACCTCTTCTAACAAAAGCGATGTGTGAAGTGCTCACTGGGGAGACGGAACAGAATGCCTAAGATTTCAGTATTAGAATGAGTAACCACAGGAAATAATTGGCAGAGTAGCAAGCTCATTTGCCCACTGACGTCAAAAGTAGATGACTATGAAACTGTATCATCTGGTCCTGGGAGAATACTTATCAAACTTCTGGCAGCACCATTTGGCATGGTTCCTCTCCCATCCTTAAAACACACAGAAATGCTACATAAAAGCATTATAATAGGGGCACCTGGGTGGCTCAGTGGGTTAAGCGGCCCAACTCTTGATTTGGGCTCAGGTCGCAATCTCACGGTTTGTGAGACTGAGCCCCGCTTCCAGCTCTGTGCTGACAGCATGGAGCCTGCATGGGATTCTCTCTCTCTCTCTCTCTCTCTCTCTCTCTCTCTCTTGCTCTCGCTCTCGCTCTCTCTCCCCCACCCTGTGCCTCTCTCAAAAATAAATAAATAAACTTAAAAGATAACAATAAAGAAAAAAATTCCATACTTGAGCTCAAGAGAAAGAAGAGGTTGTCTCCAGTTACTGAAAATACATCGAAAACTAAAACCTAGAATGGGAAATACTCAAGCTGAGACTGTAGTTGCCCCATTGTGCACGAACCTCAGATTATGGTACTAGGGGAGGGGTACTAATCTCCATACAAATGAGCACATCAGCTCACTTGAGGCAGGGGAATGGAACTGAAGTCCTTACATGAATATGGTACCCACTAATGGGAGCCCCTCCGAAAAAGGAGAGCGAAAAACTCTACTCACAGAACCGAGAAATGACAGTTTCTTATCATCTGCCTGGGGTTCTAGGTGCAGGGAGAAAAGTTCTTCTGTTAAAAATAAATACCAATTCTGTGCCAGGGATGGCTGCCGGTCCCAACTTGATGCCGTTCACATCGTATTAGCACCCGCAGCCACAAACATAAAATAAATATCAGTCTACGAAAGGAGAGACTCCTAGACACTCAGAGAAGTCAAATGCAGAAACACACACTAGAACTATTTCTACAACACAGGTAATGTGAGGCTAAGACATTTGAGGCTTAGGTTGGGGATGGGACGGGGACTGGTTGAATCAAAAATTACAAACCACGTGAGGCTCACGTTCAAGGAAAGTCAGTAATTGCCTTTCTGGGAAAAAAAAACATAAAAATAAGCATGCTTCAGATGATTTAACAAAAGAAGACAAAGGAAGAAGCAGAATCAATAATTAAAGAACAACATGTTATGAACAAAGAACAAGAGGATGTGAACACACAACAGAATTTGTAGAAAAGAAAACCATGAAGTTAAAAACTCAATGGCCAAATAAAATATAGAAATGCAGTTTTGGAAAGATTAGTCAACTGAATGAATGTAGCAGAGTAAGGAGCACATGAAAAGACATTTAAAGAACACGGACAGAAAACACAAAATAGAATGAGAAGGTTGAAAATCAAAGTAAGAAATGTTTCAGAATCACAAAATAAAATTAATGACTGAGAATCTTCAAGATTTTAATTTTTTTAAATGTTTTTACTTATTTGTGAAGGAGAGACAGAGACAGAGCATGAGCGGGGGAGGAGCAGAGAGAGAGGAAGACACAGAATCTCAAACAGGCTCCAGGCTCTAAGCTTTCAGCACAGAGCCCAATGCAGGGCTCCAACCCACAAACCGTGAGATCATGACCTGAGCCAAAGCTGGATGCTCAACGGACTGAGCCACCAGGCGCCCCATATAATTAAATTTTTTTTTTAACATTTATTCACTTTTGAGAGACAGAGAGAGACAGAACGTGAGCGGTGGAGGGGCTGAGAGGGAGGGAGACACCGAATCCAAAGGAGACTCCAGGCTCTGAGCTGTCAGCACAGAGGCTGACGCGGGGCTCGAGCCCACGAACCGCGAGATCATGACCGGAGCCAAAGTCGGACGGTCAACCGACCGAGCCACCCAGGTGCCCCAATAATTTTCAAGATTTAAAAAGAAAGATACATTCTGAAAATGAAGAAGCACACTGAATACCAAAGAGAAGAAAATTAACCCAAAGCTCAACATATTGTACTAAAAGCCTGCAGAATGGCAAAGACAATGAGTAGATCTTAAAATCAATCAGAGAGAAAATACAAGTAGCCACTTTTTAAAAAGAAGAGTTAGGGACGTGTAGGTGGCTGAGTCGGTTAAGCATCCCAGCTCTTGGGGCGCATGGATAGCTCAGTTGGTTAAGTGTCTGACTTTCAGTTTCCGCTCAGGTCATAATCTCACTGTTCTGTGAGTTCAATCCCCACATCAGGCTCCTCACTGACAGTGCAGAGCCTGCTTGAGATTCTCTGTCTCTCTCCTGCTCACACTTCTCTGTCTTTCTCAAAAATAAGTAAATAAACATTAGAAAAAAATTTTTTTAAAAAGCATCCCAACTCTTGATTTTTGCTCAGGTCATTATCTCACTGTTCATGAGTTCCAGCCCCATGTTGGGCTCTGTGCTGACAGTGTGGAGCATGCTTGGAGTTCTCTCTCTCTCCCTCTCTCTCTGCCCCACCTCCTTCACTCTGTCTCTCTCTAAAATAAATAAGTAAACTTTTTTTTTAAAGTACGGGTGCCTGGGTGGCTCAGTCGGTTAAGGGTCCGACTTCAGTTCAGGTCATGATCTTGTAGTTCGTGGGTTCGAACCCCTCACTGGGCTTTGTGCTGACAGATGGGATCCTGGAGCCGGCTTCAAATTCTATGTCTCCCTCTCTCTCTGCTCCTCCCCCACTTGTGTTCTGTCTGTCTGTCTCTCTCAAAACTGAACATTAACAACTTTTTAAAAGAAGGATAAAAAGAAGAATTAGTCTAATAACAGGGGAATTCCAGTGGCAAAAATAAAGGCCAGGAGAAAACGAAACAATATGTACACAGCACTGAGGCGCCTGAGCGGTTCAGTCAGTTAAGCATTTGACTCTTGATCTCAGCTCAGGTCACGAGTTCCAACCCTATGTTGGGCTCCATGCTGGGTGTGAAGCCTACTTTAAAATATATCATATCACACACACACACACACACACACACACACACATACATACAGATAGCATTTTAAAACAACCTACCTAAATTATTACGCAAGGTAAGGGTGGATCAAGACATTTTCAGATAAAGACAGAGAGTTTTCCACTCTGAAATCACCAGTGAAGGAATCACTAAAAGTTTTACTTTGTCAAGGAAGAATTTTAAATCAGGAGGAATAAGAGAGCTGAAAGTCTACACTGAGCAAAGGAACCAATAAATGTGTGTGTGAATCCAGGTCTAAATGCCTGTGCAAACAGCAAAGATAACTAATTGCAGGTGGGAAGTTAAAGAATGGGAAATTAACGAGATGTGTGGTTTAAGCAAAATAAGTCAGTGGGAGAAAGATCAGTATCCTATGACTTCACTCATGTGGAACTTAAGAAACAAAACAGATGAACATAGGGCAAAGGAAGGGAAAATAAGATCAAAACAGGGAGGGAGGCAAACCATAAGAGACTCTTAAATACAGAGAACAAACTGAGGCTTGCTGGAGGGGAGGTGGGGGGAGAGGCTACATGGATGATGGGCATTAAGGGAGGCACTTGTTGGGATGAGCACTGGGTGTTATATGTAGGGGATGAATCACTAAATTCTACTCCTGAAACCATTATTGCACTGTATGTTAACTGACTTGGATTGAAATAAAATTTTAAAAAAATACTCTAAAAAAATAATCATAAAATAAAATTAGAGATAGACTTTAAAAATAGAGGTTTATCAGTATTACATATTTAATTCTTACAAGAATCCTGTGAGATAAATAAACCTTAATGTCCCTATTTGAAACAAAACAAAACAAAAAAACAGAAGATGTGCAGTTTAGTTAATATATTGTATCCATGTAATTACCTAGCTGTGATACTATAGGCCTCACATGAGAAGTTCTCACCAAAGGTGGGGGAGTGGATGGCACAGGGGAATCCTCTGTACTCTCTTTCTCAATTTTTTGACAGTCTAACATGATTTCCAAGTTAAAAAAAAATGTTTTAATGTTTAGGTGGAATAATAAACTTCATTTTGTTCAGGAAGCAGAGAGATGTTGATTAACTTCAAGTTAGACATGCATGTTAAAAACATAAGGTTAACCACTGAAAAAAAAAAAAAAAGAAATAGAATAATTCCCAAACCTGTAGAGGAGGAAAATGGGATAAAAATATTCCAGAGAACTAGTTGAATGCAGGAAAAGACAAACAAGATAGAAAGAAAACAGAACAGTAAATGAAATAAAGCTCAAAATGGTAAAACAAATACAAATATATAAATGTGCAAAAAAAATCCACACTCACATTTGCCGGTAAAAAGCCAAGAGTTCCTCAAATGAGATAAAAAATAAAAATGCAGATATATTTTTACAAGAGCCATTCGATGACATACAACTATTAAAAGCTAACAGGCATTTCTAGGGAAATGCCAAGCAAAAGATAGCTTCTGTGGCAATTAATTTAAAATTGACTTTCTGGTCAAAAAAAGGATTAGTATGAATAAGGAAAATAATTACACTATCAAGGACTGACACATCAGGAAGATATAATGCAGTTCAAAGCATATAAAACAAACATTGACATAACTGTAAAGAGAATATTTTGTCAAGGAGACAAAATACTAGGAATGCAGAACATCTGAATTATACAAATTGTTAAAGTTTATCTAGTCACCATATAAAGATCCCTGAACCGAATAATCAAAGATCATTCTGTTCAAGCACACGCTGAATATTTACAAAATCTGACTATTAACTAGACCATAAAGAAAGTCTCGGCAAGTAACAACAACCAAAACTGTATATAATCACAATGCAGTGAAATTAAAATCAATAGTTTCTAATTATTGAGAAACTAAAAACCAAACAAAGTCCCCATCACAACCACCAAAACCACACACGCACTCTCTCTCTCTCTCTTCTAAATAATTCGAGGATAAAATAAATCTTAATGGAAATAAAAAATATTTGGAAGTGAATCACAATGAAAGCACTAGATAACAAAACTTGGTTTGGTTGGTCCACAGTTTTAAATTCACCTTTTATTTCTGCAAATATTTAAACACACATTCATAGTCGGTTAAGCGCCTGACTCTTGATTTTGGCTCAGGTTATGATCTCATGGTTCATGGGAGGAAGTCCCGTGTCAGCACGGAGCCTGCTTGGGATTCTCTCTCCTTCTCTCTGCCCCTGCCCCCACCCCTGTCTGTCTGTCTGTCTCTCTCTCGCTCTCAAAATAAATAAATACACATCAAAAGAAAAACACATTCGCTGGAATGTCATGTCCATTAATTCCACCATCTAAAGCACCCAGTAGATTTTATAATTTTGGGTTTCAAACTCATCTGAGAGATTCCTGGAAAAGGGAACTTCTGGGTACAGAGTCTTTACATTTGCCTCTGTCCGACATCCAGGAATATCAGCGACTCAGGACCACTTTGCACTAGATTTCCCACAAAGGTAGCAACAAAGTGAAAAATGAACCTGAAATCAGGCCTGTGGTTTTGAATTCTCCAAAAGATCACGTCATCGCATGCCCAGGCCCAGACCAAAAAAGAAATAAAAAAAATTTTTAAGTCTTGTTATCTTTCTTTACCGGTGAGTGGATTTTTTTTCCTAGTCTTCCTAGCTCTCTGAAGAAGTCATGCCTACAGAAGGTATTTTTAAACTGGCCAAATTATTTAACGTCTCTGGGCTTTAGTTTTCCCTTCTAATTAGGAGCATAGCATTTATCCTTTAAGGTCATTGGTGGCATAATAACCACACTCAACAAACAAACACTTGTGGATATTTTTTTTAATATTTCATATTACTACCCTAATGATTAAATTGGATTTTATCACATGTTGTAGATATGACAATGACTGGGCTATGTATATGTATACATATATACATACATAAACTATATATATATGTTACATATATATACATATATATACATACATATATATACACATATATACATATATATACATACATATATGTATACATATATAAACTTTAATTGTATAGAAGTCATGAAATTTAAGGACTATTTATTATTTCTAGAAAATTACAATAATACACACATAAACACATATGCATATGATTAGGCAAAGGATACTTAAGTGCATTGGTAGAAAAACCAGTGGTCTAAGTGTAGAGACCTGGGGTCAGGATGCTGGGGTTCTAGCCTTGCTTCGGTACCCTAAGAAAGTCCAAGCTTCTCTGGGCTGAATTTCCAGAATGTAAAAATTAAAGGGAGGATTTTGATCATCACAAAAATCCTTGATGTCTCTAACAGTCTCTGATTTTCTGTATCTGCTCAATGTTTCTTTTTTCTTAAATTTGTTAATGTTTATTTACTTTTGAGACCAGAGAGGAAAGACACAGAATCTGATGTCGGTTCCAGGCTCTGAGCTGTCAGCACAGAGCCCAACACGGGGCTCGAACTCACCAATGATGAGATCGTGACCCGAGCCCAAATCAGACGATTTACTGACTGAGCCACCCAGGTGCCCATGCTCAATGTTTCCTTCTAGTTTATTTGGACAGTACTGAATTGTGTTTCATGAACTCTCAGCTTTCTGGTGTTTGTTATAAGACGATCTGATCACAACATGACATGCTTGGAAAGAAAATTGGTTTCTACTTTATTTTTATCCAAGAGAAGTGAGAAAGGAAGAAAAGAGGAAGATGAGCAATTCAGCAGTTAAACAGGAAAATGAGAACCCAACAAACACCCTGTCTTCTGTAGTTTCTTTATGTGTTTAGAAACTGTTTCACAGAGGCCATTTGCTTCAACCTCAAAGAACTAGAAGAGTTACAGGGAGGTAGAATGCCAAGTGGGATACAGGTGAGGGGGATGGGCAGTAAGATGGCGAAGCTTTATCCACTTTAACTGACGGCTGACGGCTTACTACCAGCTCATCGGATCTCTCCCCTCCCAATGCAGCCATCTACTGCGAAGTATCCCCGTCAGACGTAGCCTTCTCAAAAATATTATAAATGGAGAAAAATGACAGGAGAGTTGGCTATCTGAAATTCATGGTTATCTTCTGGAAATGTTCCTACCACCTATGGGATCATCGACCACCAATAATACCTCAGTGACCCTTCTTTCCAGGACCTTAACCCATCTGACTCTCATTACCCTCACGAGGTTCCACGGGTGTGTGGTTTTATTCTCTGTTCTAGCTCCCCCATTTGGGGTGGGAGAATTCCCCCGACGTTCTGAATCACATGCACCCATATTAACTGTAGAGGGCACCTGAAGAAGACTTCAGGGAGAACAAATACCAAATACTACTAACGAACAGTTGAACATTTAAAAAGTTAGAACATCTGACTACCTATGACAATGATACAACACATTCCCAGGCAAAAGTAAAGCCAAGGTATCACAGAATATTTGCTGGTCTGAAATGATTGCATATGTTTTACACTCACTTTCCGGCAGCCTCTTTCTACTTCTACTGTTCCTGAAGGTTGGGTTTGAGATTTCATCTTACAGATGTAGTCAAGAGGCCGCTCACAAGCCCTATCCGCCCAGTACCCGTCCTACGGAAAGCAAAGAGAAAAAAAAATGAATGATTATCAGCTGTTTCACTCTGAGGCCATTTTCTTGTAATGGTGTCTCAGGAAAGGAAAACGAAGATTCGAGGTTCTTAAGAGAAAAATGGCATCTGTGAAAAGGAAAGGTGAATTGACATTTTATAAGTAAACAGCAAATTTGACTCCGGCTGCAAAGACGTGAAAAGCTATTGGGGCCCCAATATGTTTTGATACTATGGCTATCCATGCCACTGTGTCGAAGGATCTAGAGAGAAACTAAAAATGCTTGTAAGCCCCTAAGTGATTATACCAACAGAAGGTCTACATGCAGCCTCTCCCATCAGCTGTTTTCAAGTTAACCAAGTACAGAGAAAGCCTTCCAGAAAAACTCCCTCACCCAACACACCAAACTTGAAAACACACCTTGAAACCAGTCATCTCTCCTCCCTTTTCCAATTTGTACTGAGGAGTGTCCTCCCGGGTCTACTGCCCTCCAGCCTGCTTCAGATTCCACCTTCTCCCCCTTCCTCAACGACTGCACATCAAAATGACCTCTCCTCTCCTTCAGTCTCCTACAGACTCCTTCTGTATTGTCTGCCTCTGGTTCCTCATTTCTCACTCAGTTGCAACCTACTGCCATCTGGTCCTCAATCTCCAGCCAGAGTGAGAGCTATACATTGAAAAGTTGGTTTAGCCACTCCTCAGCTAAGGCATGTTTTCTCAGTCTCAACACTCGCCAGCTTTCCTACCTGTCCGTCCACCTCTAACTCCGTGCTTTCAGCCATATTGTCCTTCAGTTCTTTATAAGAAGGATGTTTTCTGGTTTCCTCTTCCCAGGACACACTTCTGCCTACCCTTTCAATAGTTTATACCTGCTCTTTTCTTAAGCTTTCAATTAATCACAATGAGGGGCACCTGGGTGGTTCAGTTGGTTGAGCATCTGACTGCGGCTCAGGTCACGATCTCAAAGTTCGTGAATTTGAGCCCTGCATGGGGCGCTATGTGACAGGTCATAGCCTGAAGCCTGCTTCGGATTCTCTGTCTCTCTCTCTGTCTGCCCCTCCCCTGCTCGGACTCTGTCTCTCTCTCTCAAAAGTAAATAAACATTTAAAAAAAACAATCACAACAAAAACAACCACAATGATGAAACAGCAGCTAATACTTATTGAACAACTGGTTTGGGGCAGTCACGGTACTTGTTATACACATTAACCCATTCAATCCTTACACTCACTGTTAGGCTGGGTACAATTAGTATGCCCTTTTCATAAATGAGAAAATAAGCCAGGCATCCAGACCCAGCCTCTTAACCACCGTGTTCGTCATCCATTAATAAAAGATAACCTGATGATATTCTTCTGTCACTAAACTCCTATTTAGGCCGTGGAAGCAATCTTTTAGTATTTGACATCTCCACGTGACCTAAAAGAGCAAACGTAGCTCTCCAGGTACAGACGGCAGACGGTGAAACCCAGAAGAGATCTAAGTGCATCTGCTCAGAGCAACCAGTCAAAAGTTGAACCAAAGCTCTAATGTGATCAGTCAAGTTGTAAGTATTGCCATTTAGAGCCCAGCACAGGAACAAGACGAATATGTTGGTTACTGGTTAATTTCATCCCTGCACCAAATGTTTCTGTCTGCTGCTTTGAAAATTTGACTTCCCCGAACAATAGAAACACAGATAGATCACCTAGACTAGAAGCAACCTAAACAATATAATATGTAATAACATATTATTATATGTTATTCTTTATACAATATAACAATGTAATAAGTGAGGCAGAACAGAACATACCCTGTGGCTTTTGCTAGGCATCAGCAAATAAAGTTGCCTTACCTTGCCTTTCATTACAACGCAATCTTCCTGCCTGTTGTTTTCATGGCTTGGTTCCCCCCGCAGCCATTTAGTAAATGTTACCGGGGTGCCATCGCTCCACTCAAAATACATTTGGATCTTGATGTCATTTAAGCCAATCCATAACTCATCATCTGGCTCTAAAGAGGAAGAAAAACACGAAATCAATGTGCACATGTTTTCTTTCCTAAAATCAGGAGGTTATCGGGAAAGGAAGGCTCCCTGCTTTATTAACAAAAGTTCAACTCCCTTAAGATTATAACAGATAAAAGACCATTCTCTTGAGTGTTAATCTGATGTGTCAACTACACTTTATGTTGTCAATATTAGTTTCATTGAGCAACGTATTCTTTACATTGTGAAGGCAACTGTATTCTTTTATTGTACAAGTGTAACTTGTATCTCCTGGGAGTTGCTAAAATGAGGCTGAGGTTGGTCCATCATTACCCCCTGTTTTGTGAAGCTACCCTTTTGTTATAAATAACTTTCCATACAAACTGTACTCATTGTGTTGGAAATATGACAGCTTACTTATACATTAATCTATTTGAATATCATTAAATCTCATGAATGTTTTAAAGTACTATTAAAAACCACTTCTAGTTTACTTACTATGTTATTATTAAGAACATTCCAGATATTAAAGCTTAATAACTGTACTAGGAGTGAGAAGATATATAAACGAAGGAGTTGAGCTGTCTCTCCCGACATTTAGGACTTATTTATTGGTCTATAAATATAAATGAATCTGTAATCATGTTCACCATAAAATACCAGACAAACTCAACTAAGTAACAAATAAACGTTAAAACAAAAATAACCAGGTACAGATACAAAATGTCATCATTTTGTTTTAAAATTCTATGAAGAACATTATTGACCTTATCTGTAGTTATAATTCCAAAAATATTATAACTAAAATGGAACAAAATGTAAGGCCTAAGTCTTCATGCCTAGAAACATACATTTGCAAATTAAAAAAAATTAATGAATATTTAATTTGTTCTACTGGAAATTTCATCATGAATGCTTGACTTTCGTCCTTTAAATGGCAAAAATAAAATTACTTGCCAAAGGACTATAAAGATGATGTTGTAGTAGAAAATGAGAAAAATGCCACACTAAATAGGAATCTCCCTAAATGGTTTAATCTCTTCCTCCTAAACGTTGTCTCCCAACTTGCTTTTGGAGAAGTCGCTGATTGGCCCATTGCCAGCCCCAGCAGATGTTTCCAGCACCTTGAGGCATGAATGACGGTGCCAGGATGAAACGCTTTTCCTTTCACTTAATTTGGCAGCTCATGATCTTTTGGGCAGCAAATGTAGGCTTCAAAATGACCTCATATGCCCTTTCAGGATTTAGGTTCAAAGCTAATAAAAACCTAAACTCTCCCCTCGCCCCCGCAATAAGTAAATAAAATAAAAATAAAACCCGAAACTCCCAAGGCCCACAGTTAAAATAAAGTGTTAAGAGTTCCCTATAACATTTTTTTTTACTACATTGTGCACCCCCATCTAGCTTTTGTAATTCCTAAACACAGCCTACACTCTATAAAAATATATGATACACAAGCGGAAAAAGTCATTAAACCAATTGTTATGAGTCTGTTAGGGAAGCTGTCTTAGTTGATGTAGTCATAACCTAGGTGCGCAAGTCCCAATTTCTCCACTCTATTTCCACAATCAGTATAAAAAATATCCAAAAAAAAAGATAATTATCTCAACTAGCTAAAACAATTTTTCTAGGCTTTTGATCCAGAAATAATAATTTTACAACTTTTCTTTACCTTTATCCATATTATTTTCACTGTTTTAAATAAAGAAGTCTTATCCATGACAAAAAAGGGAAGGTTTCCCTAGTAAAAATTTATTAATTCCTCTTCTGAATTGAAAAGCAACCTCTGGGGCCCCTGGGTGGCTCAGTCGGTTGAGCTTCCGACTTCGGCTCAGGTCATGATCACGGTCTGTGAGTTTGAGCCCCGCGTCGGGCTCTGTGCTGACAGCTCAGAACATGGAGCCTGCTTCAGAGTCTGTGTCTCCCTCTCTGTCTCTGACCCTCCCCCATTCATGCTCTGTCTCTGTCTCAAAAATAAATAAACATTAAAAAAAATAAATTTTAAGAAAAGCAACCTTTGCCAGAGGCAGTTCAAGATGACAGCATGGAAGGATCCTGAACTAATGTCCTCCCATGCAGACAACAAATCTATAGCTACATATGGAACAGTTCCCTCTGAAAGGAACCTGAGAACCAGCTGAACAACTACAGTACAACAAAAACTGAAATACGGGTAGGAGAAACAGAGACCTCGTCTTGCCAAAAACTCCACCAGGGTGTAGCCACCCACCATCAGGAGGGTCTCACAAATATGGAACTTCTCCTCAGGGAGTAATGGGTTTGTGTCTCACACCAGGCACTCCCCACTCTCAGGATGTATACTGGAGAGATAATCCCCCCAAATGTCTGGCTTTGAAAACCAACGGGGCTTAAATCCAAGAGAACCATAGGGCTGTAGGGAACAGAGAATCCACTCGTGAAGATCTCACATGTGGACTTACTCACCCCAGGGCCCGGGGAAAAAGTAGAGCCTAGACCACATGCAAAGGAGATTCACTTGATAATCTTAAAACTTCTGCCAGAGGGGCAAAAGCCTGTTGGAACTCTCTCCAGAGAAAGATGTTGACAGGCACCATTTTACCTTCCTCCTCTCCCTTGCTTGTGCTGGCACTGGTTGCCACCATTTTTGCCCTATCAGTCTGATCCACTATTGCCCACCCCACCACACTGATGCTGTAGCCCTTCCAGAGGCAGGAGCAAGGGCCCCATGCCCCATGCCACTACTGCAGCCCCAGAAACAGCAGGTACCATTCTGCTTCCTCACAGCATTTCCATGCACAGCCAGCACAAAGGATGCCCATTGAATCTTGGGCTCCGGTAGCCAGGAGGGACTGTACGTCTGGGCCCCATAAGTCTGAAACAATTGCAAGAACAGTTCAAGAAACAAGTAATGAGCAGAGCAAAGTTAAATGGTAAGGATGATGCTCACACAGGGCCACCACTTTAAGACTGAGAGAGATTACTGTTTCACATAAAGAGGCAAACAAAATGAAGAAACAGAGGGGGCACCTGGGTAGCTCAGTCAGTTGAGCATCCGACTTAGGGCTCAGGTCATGACCTCACAGTCCGTGAGTTCGAGTCCTGCATCAGGCTCTGTGCTGACGGCTTGGAGCCTGGAACCTGCTTCAGATTCTGTGTCTCCCTTCTTTCTCTCCCCGTCCCCCACTTATGCTCTGTCTCACTTTGTCTCTCAAAAATAAATAAATTAAAAAAAAAATTTTTAAACCAGAAGAATATATTCCAAATAATTAAAAAAAGAAAAAAGAAACAAGATAAAACCCAAGAAAAAAACTTAAAGAAATGGAGATAAGTAATTTACACATACACAACATTCCATCCAAAAACAGCAGAATATGCATTCTCTTTAAGTACACAAGGAACACTCTTCAAGAAACACCACATGCTAGACCACAAAATAAGTGTCAATAAATATACGAAGATGGTATGAAACCAGAGATCAACTACAAAAAGAAAACTAAACACCTAACTTTATACCTAACGGAACTAGAAAAAGAACAAATAAAACCCAAAGTTAGTAGAAAGAATGAAATTAAAAAGATCAAAACAAAAATAAATGAAAGAGAGACTAAAAAGATAACAAACAAGATCAATTAAACTAATAGCTGGTTCTTTGAAAAGATAAACAAAACTGACAAACCTTTAGCTAGACTCAATCATATAAAAGGAGAGAAGGTGCAAATAAATAAAAATGGAAATGAAAGAGAAGAAATTACAACTGATACCAAAGAAATACAAAGTATCATAAGATACTACTATGTGCAATTATATTCCCACAAATTGGACAAACTAGAAGAACTTGATAAACTCCTAGATATATACAATCTTCCAAGACTTGATCATAAAGAAATACAAAATCTGAACAGACCAATTAATAGTAAGGAGAAGTAATCAGTAATTAACTCCTCCCCTCCAAAAAAAGTTTAGGGTCAGATGACTTCACCAATGAATTCTACCAAACATTCAAAGAAAACTTAAAGCCTATTTTTCTCAACTTTTCCAAAAAATTGAACAGGAAGGGAAGCTCTAAAACTCATTTTATGAGTGTAATATTGCCTCAATACCAAAAGCAGACAAAGATAACACACACACACACACACACACACACACACACACACACAAAATTATAGGCCAATATCCCTCATGAACATAGATGAAAAAATCCTCAATAAAATGTAGCAAACAGAATTCAACAATGCATTAAAAGGATCATGACCTTTGGGATTTATTCCAGGGATGCAGGGATGGTTCAATATCTGAGAATCAATTAATGTGATGCACTACACTAACAAAATGAAAATACAAATCATATCATCATCTCAAGGGAGGCAGAAAAAGCAGTTGACAAAATTCAACATCCATTTATGATAAAATCTCTCAGCCAATTGGGGATAGACAGAATGTACAGTAACATAATAAAGGCATATATTGTGAGCCCACAGCTAACATACTGAATGTGAAAAGCTAAAAGTTTTTCCCTTAAGAACAGGAAAAAGACAAGGATGGCACTTTTGCCACTTTTATTCAACATACTATTAGAAGTCCTAGCCAAAGCAATTAGGTAAGAATAAAAAATAAAAGGCATCTAAATTAGAAAGGAATAAGTAAAACTATCAGGATTTGTGATGACATGATTTTACAGACAACCCCAAAGACTCCACCAAAAGAAAAAAAATGTTAAAACGAATAAATTGAATAAAGTTGCAGGATACAAATAAATTTAATAAAAAATCTGTTGCCTTTTTATACACTAACAGTGAACTATAAGAAAGAGAAATTAAGAAGACAACCTCATTTTCAATTGCATCAGAAAGAATAAAATACCGGGGAATAATTTAACCAAGAAGGTAAAAGAAAATTCTAAGACACAAATGAGAGAAATTGAAGAAGACACAAATAAAAAGATAGTCCATGCTCATGGATTGGAGAAAGGACAGTCTCTTCAGTAAATGTTGTTAGGAAAACTGGAAGCCACTTACAAAAGAATGATACAGGGCCACTATCTTATACCATACACAAAAATTAATTCAAAATAAAGACTTACATATAAGTCTGGAAACCATAAAACTCCTAAAAGAAAATGTTAGCAGTAAGCTCTTTGACAATGCTCTTGGTAATACTCTTTTGGCTCTGACTCCAAAGGCAATGGCAACAAAAGCAAAAATAAACAAATGGGACATCAAACTAAAAAGCTTCTGCACAACGCAGGAAATTATCAACAAAATGAAAAAGCAACCATACTGAATGGAAAAAGACATTTGAAAATCACATATTCATTAATGGTTTATATATAAACTATATAAAGAATTCATACAGTTCAATAACAGAAAAACAATCTGATTTTAAAATAGGCAGAGGATCTGAATAGAAATTTTTCCAAAAAATACATATAGATGGCCAACAGACACGTAATAAAAGATGCTCAAAATCACCAACCATCAGGGAAATGCAAATTAAAGCCATATGAGATATTACCCGACACCTATCACAATGACTATTCTCACAAGGACAAGAATAACGAGTGTCTGCGAGGATGTGGGGAGAAGGGAACCCTCATGCACTCTTAGTGGGAAAGTAAATTGTTGCAGCCACTGTGGAAAACAGTATGGAGGTTCTTCAACAAATTAAAAGTAGGACTACCAGATGATACAGCAGTTTCACTTCTGGGTATTTAAAGAAAAAATCACAAACACTACATCAAAAAGATATATGCACCCCCATGGTCATTGCAGCACTATCTACAATAGCCACGATATAGAAATGCCTAGGTGTCTATCAATGGATGAATAAAGAAGATATGGTATATATATATATATATATATATATATATATATATATATATGTTCCATTGCATGTACACACACACACACACACACACACACACGCACGCACACGCACACACTCAAATACTATTAAAGCCAAAAAAAAAGAATAAAAACTTTCTAGGGGCACCTGGGTGGCTCAGTCGGTTAAACATCTGACTCTTGATTTCGGCTCAGGTCATGATACAGTTCATGAGATCGAGCGCTCCTTCGGGCTCTGTGTTGACAGGGCAGAGCCTACTTGAAATTCTTATTCTCTATCTCTCTCTGCACCCTCTTCCTCTCTCTCAAAAGTAAATAAAATAAATATTCAAAAATTTGTTTCAAAAAAAGAATAAAATCTTCCCATTTACGACAACAGACAACACGGATGGACCTTGAGGGCATTACGCTAAGTGAAATAAATCAGACACAGACAAATACCATTTGCTCTCACGTATATGTAAATTTAAGAAGCAAAACAAATGAGGGGCACCAGGGCGGCTCAGTTGGTTGAGCTTCGGACTTTGGCTCGGGTCATGATCTCACGGCTAGTGAGTTCGAGCCCCACATTGTGCTCTGTGCTGACAGCTCAGGGCCTGGAACCTGCTTCCGATTCTGTGTCTCCTTCTCTCTGCCCCTCCCCCTCTTGCGCTCTGTCACTCTTTCTCTCCAAAGTAAATAAGCATTTTAAAAAGACTTGTTTTTTAAAATAAAAAACAAAACAAACGTACGGACAAAACAAAGCTCAGATACAGAGAATAGATTTGTGGTTGCCAGAAGTAAAGGCAGGGGATTGGGGGGAGATGGGTGAGGGCACCAAGAGGTTCAAACTTCCAGTTATGAAATTCAAAAATCACGGAAGTGTAATGCACAGCACGGTGACCAGAGTCAATGCAGGTAACCAGGTTTAGTGCAGTGATCATGATGCAATGAACACACATGTGCAATCAAGGTTGTACACCTGAAACTGATAAAAAGTATGTCAATTATACTTCAATAAGAAACAAATAAATAAGTAAATAAATAGAAGCAACCTTTGCCACCAGCTTCGCTACATAACTATAGCAATAAACATATCAGCTTCTGCTATTACTGCATCATGTTATAGAAAGTAGAGCACAATTTGCTCTTTGGGCCTATGGCCTCTTAACGAATCTGTTTTTCATGGATTCATTTGTAACACTTTATCACCTGCTATACGTATCATGACTTGTAGGTCGTGATATTATTCGGACCTATCAGTCTTGATCCCATTATTACCGTCTAGTCTGATTTCTCCAGAAGGAGTAAATATAAAATCGAGAAATGGCGTCCAGGCGGCAGCAGGCTACCATCAGGGCCTAGTCAGCACAGGAACATATGCGCAGGGGAAAGAATCCCATCTGGCACCGGTGTAGGAGTCCTAGTGCTTTGGGGTCTTTGCAGTCTCTCTCTGGGACGACTTTACCAATTCCTGTCCATTTGTCAACTGTTTGGTCTTTTCCCCTCGCCACGGACTCCTATCAACGTTCAGGCTCTACGTGTCAGGAAGCAGCCCTCACCATCGTCACCAGCCATTTCCTCTTGTTTTGCTGGCTGGAAATGGACAGCTGCAGCTATTTAGAAGTCCCACGGGTGGAAGCAGAAAATGATAAACATTTAATCAGCAGGTATCGCCGAACGCCCGTTATCGTTAGGTTCCTCCCTGCCCGCTGCCCCTTCACGGTGAGTGTTCCCAGCTCCTTCTCCCCAGTGTTTTGTTTGTTGGTTTGTTTGTTGACAGAACCAGTTTTTGAAAGCTTTGCAATATTTTGTTTAGTACATGTTCTATATAATCTTTAAATTACATCCCTAACAAGGGAGGCATAAATTTCTTTAAAAGATTTAGGCCAACACCCAACCACCCCAATAAAATATCCTGGTTGCTTTGTTTTGTTTTGTTGCTGCTCAACACTGTGACAGCACTAGCTAGGTTAACAAAGAAAATAAAGGCACCTGGGTGGCTCAGTGGGTTGAGAGTTCGACTCTTGATTTCAACTCAGATCATGATCTCACAGTTGGTGGGTTCCAGCCCTGCATCGGGCTCCGCACTTGTGGTGCGGAGCCTGCTTGGAGTTCTTTCTCTCTCCCCTCTCTCGCTCTGCCTCTCCCCTGCTTGCTCTCTCTTTCCCTCAAAATAAATACATAGACTTAAAAAAGAAAGGAAAATCCAGAGTATGAGATTTAGAGATGTTTCTGCTGAGAGAAAACATGGGCACTAAGAAAGAAAATACAGGGGCTCCTGGGTGGCTCAGTCGGTTAAAGCATCCAATTTCGGCTCAGGTCACGATCTCACCATTCCTGAGTTCAAGCCCCATGTCACGCTCTGTGCCAACAGCTCAGAGCTTGGAGCCTGCTTCTGATTCTGTGTCTCCTCTCTCTCTGCCCCCCTACCACTCATGCTCTGTCTCTCTCTCTCTCTCTCTCCAAAATAAAATAAACATTTAAAAAAGAGAGAGAAAGATCTTTTAAAAAAGAAAGAAAATACATATACACAAATACTTCCAATAAATATTATTGACAAATTTAAGGTAGGCTGCTCTGAATCCGGATTATACAGGGAAAAACAATATTTTTTAAACTACCTATTAATTGATTACATATCAAAAGAAAAATAAGTCAAATTCTCTTTTTGTGATACAAACTCTTTAAATTTCTAAACAATGTTTTACTTTCATGCAGGATTAATATTTGTTGTATTAAATAATCTAACTATTAATCTTAAATCACTAAGTTTACATTTATGATTAAATTTTCTAGTGATGGGAGGAGAGCGGGAGGAGCCAAACATATTACAAATTTAAAGGTTCTCACCATATCCCAGCTGGGAGAAGATAAAGTCAAATTCCTCGATGCTGTGGATACTGGCTAGATCACCACCTTCCTTCCTACATGCAGTCAAGGCATCTCTTTGGATTTTCTTCTCCTCTCTGTAAATCTTGTAGCAGTGGCCTGCATATGGCCACCACTGGCTTGGACAGTTAGTGGGCACATCACTTTCTAGAGAAAAAAGAGTTTGGAAAACATTTAAGAGGGAAGGTTGTTCTCGTTATAACAAAATTTTCCATCATTCTATATAAAAAAACAGTTCATAGTTATAAGCAACTAAAGGTAATATTTGTTTTTCATCTTTGGCATACATATTCACTAAAGATAAACCAGGTTGGGTTTGCTTTTCAACTAAAAACTATACGAATCCATCTTTCATTTTAAAATAAACTACCGGTATCTGAGTGGCTCAGTCGGTTAATTGTATGACCTCAGGGCAAGCATCTCATGATTCGTGGGATCGAGCCCCACACCAGGCTTTGCACTGACAGCTCAGAGCCTGCTTCAGATTCTCTGTCTCCTCCTCTCTCTGACTCTCCCCTACTCACACTGTCTCACTCTCTCTCAAAAATAAACATTTAAAAAATAATAATAAAATAAAATAAAGCTACATGTGAAAACTCTTTTTTTAAAAAAATTATACCTACAAAGCCACACTAAGATGCAACAGATCGTCGCATTTTATCGTCAGCAAACCTGTACTAAGCACGTTATGTAAATGTTGGAGGCACAAAAGATTTGACATACAATACGTTCCTTAAAAGATTTCAATTTACTTTGATTTTGTGGACACTAGGGAGCCAATCATCCCTCAGAAGAAGGGCAATACTCAGAAAACAAGCACAAAAACTGGGTTAAAATGGGGAATAGAATGGGTGGGGGCAGAAGGGCCAACAACGAGCCACAGAGACCAACCACAGCAATGTGAGCTGGCCACCTGTGCCTCTGCCCCAGCCCATTGCCTCTGGCTTGCTCCCACAAGGTGGCATGTGATCCTGTGGTGATCACAGGGAATTCGATTCAGAAGTCTTTCAGGCAACACCTGAGTTTGCCACAAGTTGTGTGACCTTGGGCAAGTCACATCACATGAACCAAAGTAACCATATATAACATAACCATATTAACCATACTAATATTAAACTACCCATCCTCACTGTGTTCTTCTGAACTACAAAGCATCTGAGATAACGTTCCTATAAACTGCAAATACCACACAATTATTATTTAAGTCAATAGGTCATAGTGGCCAACATCCTAATTATTACTACTAACAGTTACGGCCAAATTTCATAAATCTTGATTTCGCATTGCAAAAAAATGTACTGTAATAGTCATGAGCTGGGGAAAGTGAAGGGAAAGATGCGTGGGGCAGAGACTCATATTATTCATCCTTGTATGCCCTAGAACCGGCATGGGCCTGCCATATGGCAGCGGTGATGAATGCTGGTCAAGAAAAAGAGCGGAAGATATATGTGCTACACGGCAGCTTCGCGTTACCGTTTACAGAAACGATTTCAAACTGCAGTTTAGCAATGCACCTTGCTTAAAGAGGGACCGTATTACCAAATGAACGTTAATTAGTATATGTGTTTGGTAGTACATGTTCTCAGATGTGCTGCCTTAGTAAATGTTCAATACAGTGAATGTTTGTTATTCATTTCATGAATCCCTTAAAGCCATTTTTCCTTAAAGACTGGGACTGTCTGCCACATCTTTGTTTGAGTCCAGGATTCGGTTTACAGTAGTCATTTAAGTAAACGGTCACCCACGATGACTGCATCACTGTAACAGTAAAAAATGCACATACTTAAAAATTCTAGCCCCTCAGTACAATTGAGATATTGCACACTGTCACGTTGCAAAAAAAAAAAAAAAAAAAAAAACAGAAAGAAAAGAAAAGGAAAGGAAAGGAAGGAAGGAAGGAAGGGAGAAAGAAAGAAAGAAAGAAAGAAAGAAAGAAAGAAAGAAAGAAAAAGAAAGAAAGAAAGAAAGAAGGAAAGAAAGAAAGAAAGAGAAGAAAGAAAGAAAGAAAGAAAGAAAGAAAGAAAGAAAGAAGAAAGAAAGAAAGAAAAACTTAGTATAACTCTGGAGCCCTCTGGTGGGATATTTTGATTTTGCTACCTAGGAAGCTGAAAATGCAGCAAATGCTGAGGACCTCAAAAACTGAACGGATAACCTTAAAAAAGATCTTAAAACATGAAGATAACCAATGAAAAGGAGTTCCATGGGACAGCCACAAAAGATCACCCGTTCCTGTAGAGCAACACCGTCCAACAGAGATATAATGTAAGCCACAAATGAGAGCCACATACATAGTTTTAGATTTGCTAGTAGCCACGTTAAATAAAAGTAAATAGAAATGGGTAAATTTAATGTTAATAATATGTTTTATTTAACACAAAATATTTTCATTTCAACACGTGATCGATAAAAAATAAATAACGAGATATTTTATGTTTTCACATGCTAAGTCTTGGAAATGCAGTATGTATTTTACACTTAGGGCACATCTCAATTCAAACTAGCCAGGCTTCATGCTCTCAATGGCCACTTGTGGTTAAGTGGCTACCGAATGGAGCAGTTCAGGTTTAGAGACCCAGGATTTGTGAACAAACAGGGTAGCATTGGAAGGACCAACAAGGTACAAGGTAGAACTCTTGCCCAAGAGAGTCACCAATCATGGGTACTGTGTCATTTTCTTTTCTTTTTAAATTTTTTTTTTAATGTTTATTTATTTTTGAGACAGAGAGAGACAGAGCATGAATGGGGGAGAGGCAGAGAGAGAGGGAGACACAGAATCGGAAGCAGGCTCCAGGCTCTGAGCCATCAGCCCAGAGCCTGACGCGGGGCTCGAACTCACGGACCGCGAGATCGTGACCTGAGCCGAAGTCAGACGCTCAACCGACTGAGCCACCCAGGTGCCCCTGTACTGTGTCATTTTCACCCTCATATGCTTTTCCAAGCTCTGGTTTATTTGAATTTATAGATAAGACAGAACGATTAACCCAGGAAATACAGAGAAATTCAAAAACCAATGTCAAGGGGCGCCTGGGTGGCTCAGTCAGTTAAGTGCCCGACTTCGGCTCAGGTCACGATCTCACGGTCTGTGAGTTCAAGCCCCGCATTGGGCTCTGTGCTGACAGCTCAGAGCCTGGAGCCCGTTTCAGATTCTGTGTCTCCCTCTCTCTCTGCCCCTCCCCTGTTCATGCTCTGTCTCTCTCTGTCTCAAAAATAAATAAACGTTAAAAAAAAACAAAAAACAAAACCAATGTCAAAGTGAACGTTAGCAGGTGAAACAAGGCAGGTATTGTAGAGAGATAAGAATAACTTACTGAAGTCTTAACAGTATGAATGAATTTTCACAGAAAGAACAGGTATTAATATTTCCCCTTACAGATGAGGAACCTACAACGGGGGAGTTAAGAACAAGGCTAAATTCCAGAATTCTGCTTCCTGTACCAGGGAAGCTATAAAACAACTATTCTCCTCTTGCCCAAAGTGGCAATTCCAAATCTTCTGAAGAACTGTATGAGCTTTTCCAAGAAGAAAGAATCATACTATTTCTCCTATGGGAGGAAGAGAGGATATGAAGTACAAAGGCGACTGAGGTCTCCTGGACAATGCCTGCAGTCAAAATGGTGCCTCTGTAAATATCAAACCCAAGAACCATGACCCTTATCTGGAGATCTTGACCATATCTGTATCTATTAAAATTGTAAACACACCCACTCTCTGATCCAGCAACGCCACTGTGAGGAATGATCACATGCACGAAATGGCACGTGTAAAAAGTCAGTCAGTCTAAGATTGTTTGTAATAATAAAAAGTTGGAAGTAAATTGAAGGTCCATTAATAGGTGACTGGTGAAAAAGTCTACATGGTCTCTCTCTGCAATGGCTATGGTGCAGCCATAGAAACAAAGAGGCTATTTACGTATCATATGGAAAGATGTCCAAAATTTTTAAGTGAAAAAAAGTCGAGAATATATGTACAGTATGCTTCCATTTGCATAAAACAGAAAAAAATAATTATCAGCATATTTTTTATATATTTATTGAGTAACCAGGTGAGGATAAACACCCAGAAACAGTTCTTTACCAGGGAGGAGAAATGGGTGTTAGAGGTAAGAGGTGGAAGGAAAATACTATTATTTTCTATCATTTTGTGCCTTTTGACTTTCCAGCCAGGCAATGAAATTGATTTTAAAAGTCCAGGAGAAAAGTCAAGAATGCCACACTGTCCAGTTTCTCCAGAAGAATCCATCCAGCCATACATCCAGCCATACAGCCCTTTAGAGCATTAAGTGTCCCTGCAAAAACAGCTTATAGTGAAAAAAGTGTAGATTGTTTGCTTTTCGTCAAGGCAAAAATGCCTTAGTAATTTAATTCTTCTATAAAAGTATAAGAGAGAGCATAATTGGATTCTTTTCCCAGAGTCTATCCTAAATGTAAAAGTAAGTTAGTACTTTTGGGATGTTTTATCCCATTTCTGTGAAGACTTCCATTTGAGATGCTAAACTTACAGCATTAGAGCCTATACGGAGCCTTAAACAGTGAGAATAAAAACATCCCTTTCAGATATTTATTTCCTCTCTTGGATTCCAGTTTTGTCACATGTGCAAGTTTTATATATCCTCTTAATATCCTTTTCCTCATCTAGAATGTGTGAATAATCGTGCCTACCTCACAGGGCTGCTGTGAGGACAGAATTCTGATTGCTGTTCTTTCAAAGGCTTTGTGCATGCCCGAACACCACAGCACACTCCGGAAATGTTACTGCCCATCACCAGTAACCAACAAAAAGAAATTCTGTAGGAACATCATTATATTTACTCCATAAATTATCAACAAAACCTCTCATTTCATGCAGTTATGTAAGCTATGATTTTCTTCTTTCAGTGATAATATTTTATACACTTCAGATCAAATGGATCACTCACCAGAGGGAATCACAAAAGAATTCAAAGTTGTGTTGCCTTTTTTGCAAATATAGCCTAGCTTCTGAACACATTCCAGATTTTCCCATTTAGCATTTTTCCCAGGATTTAATGACACACAGCTTTTTCCAGGTTCTGTTGATGGACTTCCTTTGGGGAAAAGGAAAAAATCACAGTGGGATTATCATAGGTAATACAAGTAAATAGCCCCCCAAAACCTCACGTCTTCATCCTTGGGATTTAATGGATCTCCATTCTGTTATCTGTCGCAAATTCACCAAGAAAGCTTTTACTGACTGACTGCAGAGCAAAAGACATGTTGCGTGTCTATTTCTTTACTTGTTGTTGGACCATTTTGATGTCTAAAATGTTGATTATACACGCTTGCTTCTCTGAAATAACTCCCCCCCCCCCCCCGGGATTTCAACAAGAAAAGCTAGGGCTTATAATCCTGAACAGCCTTCACACTGGGTTTGGTTATGTATAACAGAGAGGTACTGAACAAAATACAAGAGACGTGATGCTCTAAAGCAGCCATATTTTAAAAAGGTGGACACCTACCAAACAGCTAAGTAAGGCTAACTGTGAAGAGCAAACTAGAGAATTTCTGAACACGGGAAAAATTTCCCCAACTAGGGAGAGGAGACAGAGAGGAATTCAGTGAAGAGGAGAAAGACAAGAGGAGGAAAGCTTGGGAAGCAACATGACACAGGAAATGCCAATCAAGTAAACGCGAAACTAAGATTGTTTCTCAAGATTTTCAACCCAGTCTACCGAAGAGTTTTAACTGCTAACCCCTCATCCCCTATCTTACTGAAAACTGATAAAAGAACCAGATAAAGTCAACGTCGGGAAGGCAACGGATACAGGCAATGATACCCACATCTCTCATGCATTTTTGCTCGTTCATGTAGGATTTTAAAACCAGTACTCTGAAAACTAGTTCTGTCTCACACCTGAAGCCAAGGTGATGAGCCACAATTTATTAATGACTCTGCTTTGTGACCTGCCACATATATATAACCCAGACCTGGACCTCACTTTCCCTTCCTGCAAAATGAGAATCACATCACCTGCTCCGTAAAGCTTTTGTCAGAAATTTTTAGAAGTAGTGAAATAGCACACAAAGCAAACCACTGTTAGTGATAAGGACTTTAATACAGCAATTAATTGTCTGTAAATGGCTACCATGGTTATGTGTTGCTTGATCAAAATTTTATGCAATGACCATTGCTGATATTCCACAAGGTTTCTAATTTTAGTTGGAAGAAACTCTCCTATTATTTCAGAAGGTGATTTGATCTTGTGCCTACTACTTCCCAGGAATTTGGTTTAATTTCTTTTCCTTTATCATTAATATTCCAGTTTCATCGCTCACTTTCACTGAAGTTATACCCCCTCTTTTCTCACTGAACTCTGGGAATGCAAGTGCAATGCAAATTAAATATTACAGTCATCACTCCAAAACTGTAAGGTAAATAAAGAGACTTGCCCGACATACAATAACTAAGCAACAAAGAGTAAACTCTATTTCCTGAAAAAAAAAAAAAGATCATTATTGATTGATCTGATTGAGCCCAACTGCCATTCTCCCATTTAATTGGACTTTAATCCTCACCCACAAAACTGACATCTGATATTGCCTTACAATGTTGATTTCCCATGTTGTAGAGGCAAATAGAGATGACTCTAGCGACAGTCCCGTAACTATGCATGGAAGGAACGCACTGGAAATGGAATTTCAGAGTTAAAAGCAAATCAATTTAAACCAATGATTAGTTGGTTAGTTCTGAGCATTTTCTGTCCTCCAAAAAATTAGAAAGCTGTTAAAGGCTTGATCATCACCCAAGTGTGTTTGTGTGTGTGTGTGTGTGTGTGCGTGCACGTGTGTGTGTGTTTAACAATTAAACTACAAACTGCCAACAAAAGTGCTAATAAATTATTGTGCTAGTGTAGAATATCATCATCTGTGGCTGAAATATTGTTTTAATCTAACTCTATTAGATTAACAACAGGAGAAAATGATGTTAATGTAGACCTTAAGATCATTATGACAATGACAGATATATTGCAAATATCTCAAGGCTCACAGTGAGAAATTGTCCAGCCCCAAATAATTTATATTTGCTTAATTTCATACTTTTTGTGTGTATAAATATAAATACATATAAAATCTTTCAATACACTATATAGCATTACATAGTATATATATCTCATAAGTATACATTTTATACATATGCACTTTCAATTGGAACACTGTAAAATTCAAAAATTTGATTTTGAATATAATACCTAGCAAATCAAGTATACTCAGAAAATATATACTTTCACAGAATCCTGTATTGATTTGTGTGATTATCCTCTCAGACAAATCCCTATCCTGGGAAGCAGGTATAACCTTAAGGTTTTAGTATCCACAAATCACGTTGGCAGATTTCAAAGCAACATGAGAAATGGTCTAAATTTGGTAAAGTCTCGCAATTCCTTTCTTTGAGCTCTATATGCGAGATGAAGAAGATCTCCATGGTATCCAGATAAATTGAATTTAGATGAGTTTATCCACAGGCAAGCTGAACTCTACCTGGTAACCAGTTCAAATACCGGAATGGACTCCCACCACTCCACTGCCAGCCACTGTTGAAACTCAGGCTGTTAAGTCCAATCCAGAGTCCGGAAGTCAAGGAACTGGTTAATCCTATAGAATAAAAGCAAAAACAAAAACCAGACTGACATTTGGAAAAGACAATGAAATCAAATGCACAATTAAGCAGCTGACTCAAAATGTATTTGAAGGAAGTAATAAAAAACCATGCCTAACATTTCTCCTTTGATTCTCCTAACAACCTGAGGTAAGCACAACTACTGTCTCCATTGGCAGATACAGAAATGGAGGTGAGAGTGTAAGATTCTTAGTAAGATCTATTAAGATTCCTGCCGAACTTCTAGCCCAGATCTGACCAGGCTTCAACCCACCGTCTTGAATACGCCTATACGCCAGTATGAACGTGCTTTTCATTTCTCTAGCATCAAACATTAACATTTTTACTTCATTTTAGAGCACAAGGTTTATTTTGGATAAAATTCAGAGTTTTCTACCATAGAAATGTTTTTTTAATGTTTATTTAGTTTTTAGAGAAAGAGAGAGACAGTGTGAGCAGGGGAGGGGCAGAGAGAGAAGGAGACATGGAATCCAATTCAGGCTCCAGGCTCTGAACTGTCAGCACAGAGCCAGGCGCAAGGCTTGAACTCACGGACCATGAGATCTCGACCTGAGCTGGAAGTCGAATGCTCAACCAACTGAGCCACCCAGGCTCCCCTCTACCATAAAAATGTTTAATAAACATTTCAATTTACCAGTCTCATAAATTATTACCCAGTCTTACATTCCAGGACATATTCTAAGAATTTTATTTCATGACATTTTTAAAACTCACTTTTTCTTTTCATTCAGATTTTGCTTAAATTCTAAGCACAAAATCTTTGGCTAACAGGAACAATGCTTTGTTTAGGCACTTCATAAATCATAATTACATTGCTTCGAACTCTGTGCCAGGCCTGATCTGGGATTAAAAAAACAAGCCACAAGGACCTCAGCCCTCCAGGGTCAAATACTCTCATCTGTTACTACCCGAACGTTTTTAAAAACCACAGTTCTCTGTTCTGTCTATATTACTTTTAGTTCATTGAAGAGTTCATCAAACACAAAACTGTCCTTTGTCTTTAATAAAATACCAAACTCAGGTGGGTATTTTTGTCAATGGTGAGAATTACCACTTACTCTATTTAGAGCGCTGTACTTGTTCATTTAATCCTCACAAACCATGATAGTGTCTCATGACACCAAAGCCCAGACTCTCTAGTTCTGATGTAACCAGCTGAGCTCTCTGACAGTTGCTACCATTTTCCCCAATTTTTCATTAGCTTAATATAGGCACACATTCGTGTGACCAATTCAAGTGAATGGAAGTTACAGCGACTCAGTGGCAAATAATCATATCTCACATTTATTACACCCACTTCCATGAGAGTGCAAATGGCTGTCTTAGAGGTCATGTGACCTGAACATTGCACTCAGTTGACTTAGCATCTGGCGGAGAGGTACTTGCAAAGGGAGGTGAAAATACCCACTTGAGGACATCGATTAGGTTGTGATTAGGTGGACTGAGGCTTAACAAACCGAACTGAATTCAATACTGGAGTTACTTATTGAAAAGTAAACCCTATTGGGTGATTTCTTTAAATAAATAAGAAAATAACAGTGGGATGAAATTAAACTCTGGAATGTAAAAATCAGTGAAGATTAATGCAGATTCACTCATTTATATCAAGCGTTCTGAAAACAAAGTTTGAGTTAGCACAGCTCTTGTATGCTGGTACTTTATGTACCTTGGGAGGTATCTAGCCCAATTCCTTCATTTTACAGAGGAAGAACGTAGAGACGGAGAGATTAAGACACGCGGGGAGGATTAGTGGATCAGGATTGGAACCTAGTGTTCAGTGTGGTTTCTCCAGTGGATTCAATTCCTGTTTAAATTAAACTTACCTGTGAGTTACTACCCCTTCTAGATATATTACCCTTTCTAGATAACTCTAAATGTTAGGACACCTTTAAATACACAATAATGACCTAGACAGATATTTCTGATACGTGTCCTTCCCTCCCAAACAACAGCCCATGCCAGAACTCACTCTCGTCACCTGCGAAGACTCAACTTTTGGTTCTCCAAAGTTGAGATCTTACCAAAAACTAGAAATGTTTACCGTAAACTATACCAAGAAGATGACATTATCAAAAGGGGAAGTCTTTATATTTCTTTAGTCTTAAATCTCTGGGATGAGTGGCACCAAATATGACTGCTTTCACTTAAAACATAATAATAAAGCGATAAAAATTTACTCATATTAAATCAATTTTATAATTAGTCATCTTATCAATGGCCTCCTTTTAGTTTAGTAATTATGTTTTGTGTATAGTAAAAATACAGTTATTAAAACTATTTTGAGTACCATATGATTGCTTAGATCACTTTAGGGTAAGTTAAAGAAACCAACTAAAAAATAGTGTCCTACCTCATTTACACAACAGGTAACTTATAACGTGTCAAGAGGAAATACTCGTCCACCAGACTGTGCCTTAGAAATGTCCTTCTAGGGTTGGATACTACATTATATGTTAATGATCACTCCATGAAACACTATTGAACCCTGAATGGCTTTTTTCATACATCACTTAAAATTGCAGTGACTTGAATAATAATTCTGTCTGTACCTACAGAGGCGTATGCTAGAGGAAATGATGCCAAAAGTAGCATTTCACAAATGTTAAAGACAGATATTTCCCGAAGTCAAATCCCCTGGCATTGTAAACAATTTATTAGTTAAGAATATAAGCATATGTAACTTTTCAAAACTGTAAAGAATTCGCCGCCTATAGGAAAAATTAAAGTAGATTTTCATCTGACATTGCTGTGTTTGGCATACTGAGAAAAGGTGATAGCTTCTTCAGGGAATTATCTATCCTCTGACGTCCCGCACATGCTCTAGGTACTGGTAGGCTTATTTTCAAGAGCGAAATTAATAAATACCTCTCAAACCAGGGCCTAACATGTAACAAGTGCCCAATAACTGTAAGCTGTCTGACTATTGTTATTACTCCTTATTGAATCAGGATCGGCAAGAAGTGTGTTCAGAAACAAAATTCAAATTTTGTGTTAAGTAGGTCACTTAAAGAAGATGGTCGTCATCCACAGATTTCTTTCTCGAATGTGCTTTTGTAATTTCATAGAGAGACCAAGGCTTTGCTAGCGATACTACACAGAGGATCACTTCCGCACGCTGAACGTTTCAATTCTTGATTTTTCTGCACACTAGTCTGAAACGGTTATACGCCTGCTTCTGCGCTTAGGTATAATAGATGATGTGTTCGTGTCCAGTGTTACACTTTGTTTTCATCTTTTCTGTATCATGGTCCAGTACTTTTTCCAGCCAGCCCCCAAAACAATCAGGGTAATGAGCCAGCTTTCAGTTCCTACATCTTATTTCGGTTCTGTAAATCTTAACCCTGCACATATGTGGTTAGAACTCTGGTTCGGGCACTGAGGATTACATAGCGTCCCAGCATTTTGGGGGTAGAGACGGAAGTGAGGATATAATGCAACGTGTGTGGGTGATGTAAGAAGGTGCCACCGGGCAGAGCGGTAAACCCTGCAGGCAAAGGGAAATCAGACTGTTAGTTTAGGTTAAGTTCACTGAAACAGGGAGCTGTTCACACCTAAATTAGGGTTCTCTGTAGTGCTTCGGGGACCACCAGATCCTTGCTCACTTTGTGAGAAGGACCCGGGCAGAGTGAAATGGAAAGACAGTACCTGGTTCCAATGCAACTATTTTCTGAACAGGAGGCACTGGGCAAGTTTCAACCTTCTCCCCCCTAGTCTGTTATTTCATCTATAAAGCGGAGACAATAATATTCATTTAGGAGGTAGGCGTGAGGTTTAGAAACAAAGCCCAGCGTCTGGCACACAGGAGCCGATCCATAAATGACAGCTAATTGGATCTGAGCGTCATAAAAATGACTTGGATGGTTTTGTTTTGTTTTGAATATTTATTTACTTTTGAGAGAGACAGAGACAGAATGCAAGTAGGTTAGGGGCAGAGAGAGAGAGCGAGACACAGACTTGGAGGCAGGTTCCAGGCTCTGAGCCGCCAGCAGAGAGCCCAACGCGGGGCTCGAACCCACAAACCGTGAGATCATGACCTGAGCCGAAGTTGGCCGCTCAACCGACTGAGCCACCCAGGCGCCCCTACTTAGACTGTTTTTTTAAAAAAAAAATTATATTTACTGCTCACAATCCTCACATAGAATAAGCCTTAAGAGTGTAACTATTTGTGGGTATTTTTGTTTTGTTTTGTTTAGTTTTTAGTGACCTGTTGCCCCAAATCGATCACAGTCCTTCACTCACACCATTGTTTTCCAGATTCTTCCCCCAATACATCCCAGTAAATCCTGAATGTCATGAATATCTTCCCTCCAGAAAACAAAATGCTGTTTATTTCATGAACTCCCCTTCAGACTCTTTCCCCCCAATCCATGATATTTTTGACTTAAAGAAAAGCAGGAAATACTCCAAATTTCATTGGAGAAGTCATTCTTATCCAGGTTTCAGTTAAAATTTGCTGACTAAAATTCCGGAGGCTTGGATAAGATTCAAACAAGTATCTGAGGTGAACTGAGCCTCTGAATCTCTTCAGGCTTGTTGGCTCTCCTGAGGGACACAATAATAGCTCTGGCTGATTAGGAAAGCATTTCCTGCCGCAGCTGCTGTCCCTCCTGCCAGCATTACCCCTTTCCTCTAGGCAGCTGGGGAAGGCAGTGAAAAAGTAACCTGTGTTCAGTCCCTTGGCTTCCAGAAAGCCAAAAATCCAGTAAAACTCGGATGAGTCAAGATAATACAACCCACAGATTCCCCTAAAAAAAAAAAAAAAAAAAAAAAAAAAAAAAAAAAAGCCAATTGAAACCATTTCAACCTCTTTGTAAAGTTTTTATTTTAATTCCAGAATACCTCACCCAATTTTCCTCACAAGTGCCTTCCTTAATCCCATCACCCATTTCACCCATCCCCCACCCACCTCCCCTTGGGTAACCATCATCATTGTGTTCTCCATGTTTAAGAGTCTCTTTCTTTGGTTTCTCTCTCTCTCTTTTCCCCTTTGCTCTTTTGTTTTGTTTCTTAAGTTCCACATACAAGTTCAATCACACGGTATTTGTCTTTCTCTCACTGACTCAGAAACCATTTCAACTCTGAGAGAGTTCTTCTCTCACCCACGCCAGTGCACACAGATAACACCAGCGTTGTCTTCAATCATCCCTTCTCTCCCTGGATCATCTACGTGAAATTAGTTGTGTCTCTTTCTGGGCTTTCTGTCCTTAATTTTATGCATGGTTGTAAGTATTAATCACTCTGATACTATGTCCCAACACTGGGAAGGCCCCCCAAACCAACACAAGACCGAATAACTGAGCAGACTGGGGCACGATTCCTTCTCTGAGCTTATGAATACACAGCGAGGTCAGATTGCTTTTCTGTTGTCAGTCTCGTGAATATGCCCCAGAATGAGGCTGGATGGTTGATAATATGCCGATTCCTGGGCCCCACCTACTGATCCAGCATCTCTGGAGTTTGTGCCCACACGTCTTTGTTTTACCAAAGTTCCCCGGTGATTTAAGCAACTTCACATTTAAGAACCACCGAACTTACTGTCTCCTTGCCGTAAGCTGACCGCCCATCCAAGCACGAGGCTGGATTTCTAGATAATTATTTTTTGTGTGTGCTGCACCATCATTTGTCAGTCACCAGACATTCATTGAGACTCTCTTCCTTGGAAGGTTCTGTGTGAATCTCTTTGGGGTTTGGGGGTCATAAATATTCATGAGACATTCCTCATATCAGCCATTTGCTCGTATAATCCATCCTCCACATAGCATTCAGTTTGCTTTCTTCGTGGCACTTCTGTGGCACGTGTATTTATCTGTTGTTTATGTCTGTTTTCCCCACTGGACTTTAAGCTCCATGTAGAGAGGACATGACTGGCTTCGATCACCATTGTGTCCCTATGACCTAGCATAATACCTCACACACAGATACCAGCCCCCTTGTTGAATAAATGAATGAAAAATAACAAATAAATGTATTTCTAATCTTGTAGGGGAAGTGGAACATATAGGTAAGTAGCTATTATAAAAGCAGTAAACAGGGCCACCTGGGTGGCTCATTTGGTTAAGCGTCCAACTCTTGGTATGGGCTCAGGTCATGATCTCACAGTTTGTGGGTATGAGCCCCGAGTTGGGCTCTGAGGTGACAACACGGAGCCTGCTGGGATTCTCTCTCTCCCTCTCTCTCTTTCTCTGCACCTCCCCGATGTGTGTGCACATGCTCGCTCTCTCACTCTCTCAAAATAAGTGAACAAGGGAAATGCAGATGGAAATGGATAAGATTGCATTTCAGCTGTATAAAATTTTGGCAATTCCAGGTACGAGAAATGGCATGAGATTTAAAGATGTGGTGGTGAGAAAGTACGAGATAAAGATGAGAAACCCAGGGGCTCCTGGGTGGCTAAGTCAGTTAAAGCATCCCACTTCGGCTCAGGTCAGGATCTCACAGTTGATGAGTTCGAGGCCCGCGTCAGGCTCTGTGCTGTCAGCTCAGAGCCTGGAGCCTGCTTCAGATTCTGTGTTTCCCTCTCTGTCTGCCCCTCCCTGCTCCCACTCTGTCTCTCTCTCAAAAATAAATAAACAATAAAAAAAAAAAAAACTTAAAAAAAAAATGAGAAACCCAAACCCTTCTGTCGAGACTGCAAAATGCATCTGTCAGGGGGCAGATGACAGCCTTTGAATGCCAGGCAAAGGTGTTTTGTTAATTACTTGGTAGAAAATAAGAAGTCACTAAGGGCTTTTCGAACACAGGAGTCATAGGCTCAGGGATATATTAATCTGGTAGCAGAGAAAGGGGGACCTGGAGGGAGGGGATTCTGGAACAGGGGATTGAGGATGCTTATCCTCCCCACTCCTTTCTGCTCCTAATCTCTCTCTGTTCCCCAAGTGTGGGTCTCAGAAGCTAGAACAAATACTTTCATCTCAAGCAAACATTGGCTCTTTTCATCTTCATAATCCTACAAGAACAAATGCTTCAAAAGCAAACACCTTGAGGAAAGAATGCCAATAAAGCCTGAAAACCAGTACGGTCAGGGAGTTTGAGAGACAAGAAGCAAAAAGGACGCAGGGTTTCAGAGCGGCTCTTGACTGGTCCCTGCTTGTGGCGGGAGCGTTTACTTCATTTTATCCTTTTGAATGCCATGATGCTGACAGAAAACCTTGGGCTTCAGGTTGGACCTGGAACACTTGACCAGCATAGCAGCCCTACTGTGTCCAAGAACATCCCCTAGCGACGGAGACGTCTTCTACTCTGAACCCAGATTAACTCTCGGAATCCTCAACGCAGGTTCTAGAGAGACTGTCGCAACGGATGGAAGCGGGTTGGCTGAGGAGACAAAAGCCATTTGCCATCCCAGGGGCCAGTGGGTCATACCCTGGGATGGCACCTGTTCAGGACTGACTCCGTCATGATGTCCGTCTGTAATCCCCTATGCTGGCTGCTCTTAGGCTCCAGCGGATAGAAGTGGAACCATCATGATCTTACTTACAACTTCCTTTTCTTTTCCTGCCATTACCTGTCAGGTACGTCTGCTCGTGGATTTCCGTGATACTCAAGAGCTCGGCACTTTGTTGTTGGCAGCTCCTCCTTGCCTGATGCCAAGTTAAAGCCGATTTGGAGTTTATCTGGTAGGAAATGCCAGTCAACGGGTCTTTGTTCCATAAGCTTTCACTGCCCTCAACTGTAAAAGAAGTCAAATGGAATTGGCTGTATTAGGCGGAGAAAAGACTTTCAGGGAACAATGTTTTGTACACAATTCTAATAGTAGCATTATTTCCTGCAGCTTATTTCTTTTCCTTTCTTTCCTTTTCCTCAAAGTGTCTATGAGATTTTCTTCACTCCCTTAATGAAAAGGGGAGTTTTCAAAAGATGAGCCACATCCAACTGTTGTCATATGCCTAAGCAAGGAAAGAGAGGCATCATCTCCCTACTTGTCCGTCAGGAGGTTTGGGATCAGGTGAGTTGGGGAGTGGGGCAATTGCAAATACTAAGCAAGAATAGAGATGCCGGCCCGCGCTCCTTAATCTAGAAAAAAACATACAAGGAAAAGAGAAAATATATGTCTTCTCTCAGCAAGTGGATATTCTGCCTGCACGTCCTAGTTGGGTCTTTTTAGACCAAAGTCACAGGCATTAGAAGGCAAAGTCATGGATGCCACCGCCAGGCTGACCTGGACGTGCATTCAGGCAATGTCACCTCACTAGAGGTTTGTCCTTAAATTGCAAACCCCTCAAGTCTCATTTTCCTATCTCTAGGATATATTAAATAGAGGCAGCTCCAGGCAATAACAGATGCAGATTGTTAATTTTTCTTCCTTCAGGGCAAAAAATAATACTTGTAGCTTATTTTTTCCTTTGTTATTTTATGATCCCCAATATACTCTATAAACTTAGTTATACCTTATGAAAGGTCAATAGTAGAAATAAATATTGTTTACAAGTGTGTTACATATAAGATGTTGGGGAAATTAGTCAACAAATGAAATATTTCTGTGTGCTTCATGTTATGAAACTTTCCCTCTTGTCTTTTTAATAATACAAATTTCTACCTACAAATCATAGGACGTAATAATTTCTTCACTTGTTTGTAAGAAAGAGAAGGAATTATGTAACTTCTCAAATTTTCTAAGAGGTGTTCAACCTGCCACAACGTCGGCCAGTCTCCAATAAGCATGTAGCCCTATGCTGCCATGTGACAAGGAAGTGACCTTTTTCATACGCATACCACAGAGTGTGACATGAAACTTGGGGTTCCTTTGCACACCAGAGAGAAAGAAAAATATATCAAAATTCCATTCAGGCAACAACACAGAAATTTCTAAGAAGCTTTCATTATAAAATTATTATATATTTAGATAAAAATAAATTGGAGGGGCGCCTGATTGGCTCAGTTGGTTGAGTGTCCGACTCTTGATTTTGACTCAGGTCATGATCTTGGAGTTTATAGGCTCGAGCCCCGCACTGGGCTCTGCGTTGACAATGTAGAGCCTGCTTGGGATTCTCTCTCTCTCTCTCTCTCTCTCTCTGTGTGTGTCTCTTTCTCTCTCTCAAAAATAAGTAAGGAAGGAAGTAAATAAATACACTTTAAAAAGATACATAAAATAAAATAAATTTGAATTGGTGACGTTAAATTTAAATGATCACGTAGTTCCATATCCAAATGGAGTCTTGTCCACATAAGTGAGACCATTCGAATCAGACTGGTTTGGAGTTCATCTGAAGATGGAGATGTTTTATACCCCTATTTTTAGAAATTTGGAGGCCTCATACGGTAGAAAATGTGAGACATCCAAAGAAAGTGGGGGGGGGCGTTATTTTCATGTCTGGGGATATACATAACCAAAAAAGGGAATGCAGTATGACTCTTCATTTAAAAGAAAGTATGTTTGGCTCTTGAGGTCAAGGAATTGAAATCTATTTCTCACTGCTTGCATAGGTTTCCTGACACTACATCCCCCCTCACGTTCAAATTCCCGCAGTGAACCAGCACAAGTGATGCAGCAAGCTCAAGTTGCAAGCTACGGAGGATTGAGAGAAAGGGTCTTTTCCTTTTCCGGTTCTCACGATGCTTTAAAATAGATGTCTAAACAGAAGGGAAACACTGTAATAAACAATGCGATGGACAAGGAAGAAGAGCACATATGAAAGTGTCACGGGGTCAAAAGCCAGTACCTCATCTTCCTGTATTAAACCTTAACCTTAAGGTTTAAATTAAGGCTAACCTAAAATCAAATGTTCTTTTGAAAGGAACGCAAAGCAATGAAAATGAAGTAGACTGGGAAATTGCAAAGCCCTTTAAGAAAGGCATGGGATGCCTAAAATGTGCTTTACGGGTTGAATGCGTGTTGAAATCAGACACTTTCATTTCCTAGAGTTATTTTTACATTGAACAAGAAAAAGGATGTATGCATAGGTTTTGAAGGCATAAATTACAAGGATGCGAGAGAATACTCAGGATGCCCATCCAACACACATCTATCCCAAGGTTGTGAGGGTTTTGTGGGGTTTTTTTCACGTGTGTGTGATTGGTGATTAACCATCTGTCTTCCATTTAACGATTGATTAAATCATACATACAGCTAACAACTCCTTCATCAATACCACTTAAGTCCCAGATGCTGTAGTCAGACCTGGGAAATCCACATCCCCAAGAGACTCCATGATAACAGATTTAGAAAATACCATTCCTACTAAGTAAAGGTGAGAGACGCTCCTTACCTTTGGAAAACAAATCTTGCTTTATCTTAGGGGAAAAAATAGCTCGATTCAGACGAAAATACTTCTAATACAGAGATCAGACATCTATAAACCTTTCATGGGAATCAAACCTCTAAAGTGGTTCTAAGAGACGTGAATACAGTTACTTCCCCCCAAGAACGGGAGAGCAGTGTCACTCTGAATGGGAAGCCTGTGAGTTTTTGTCGATATTCACCCAGGACATAGGGACTGCACCCAGTAGAGGATTATGATAATATACGAGGCTGAGAAATCACATTCATTTTAAGTGGGATTGTGTATCGAGAGACATAAACAAGTATTTTTCTTAGAATTCTGGCTCTAACTTGAGAAACCACAATATTTTTTTGTGAATTACTTCCCCATATTGCTCAGAATAATGCGATCGTTGGGTGGGTGCATGGTCCCCAAACTTCAGCTGTAAGCAATGCTCTTGCAGCTGACGTGGGCTTACCGCCATGCCAGGCTGCTAGTGTACCCAGATTCTACCCCGGGTCCCACCCCTTTGCAGGCCAGCAGGAGGAAGAGTTCTGGGTAACAGCATAGAATGGGAGCTACTGCGACCCAGAAAGCCTGAAGGAGCAAGGGGGGCAGGGAGTAAGACATTTGAGGAGTAAAAAGGAAGGGGGTAGCTAGCAGAAGAGACAGCAGGTGGGATAAAAGGGAAAGTGGAGGGGCGCCTGGGTGGCTCAGTCGGTTAAGCGTCCGACTTCAGCTCAGGTCACGATCTTGCGGTCCGCGAGTTCGAGCCCCGCGTCCGCTCTGGGCTGATGGCTCAGAGCCTGGAGCTTGCTTCCGATTCTGTGTCTCCCTCTCTCTCTGCCCCTCCCCCGTTCATGCTGTGTCTCTCTCTGTCTCAAAAATAAATAAACGTTAAAAAAAAAAAAAAAGGGAAAGTGGAGCAAAGAACCCCTCCCTCACTGGCTCCATCAGCCCCAGCCCGCCTCCCCATTTGAGGCCCCTCCCCCATCCCACCTAAACCTGCTCCCCTGTTTCTTTACAGATTCTTGAGTATGGAAAGACTACCCAGGACTCATGTTCTGGCTGCTTCCCATCAATATCATGCAAAGCCACTTGTTTTTGTATTCTTGCGATAATACTTAGGTTTTCATTTTAAAAAATCCTTCGAGCATGAAAATAATCCTCTTCCATTTGATTCATAGCTATGCTGAATTAAATGATACTCTTTTTAAATGAAATTAAAGTTACTGTCATTACTATTCATTACTATCATTTTCACAGAACGGAGACACAAAAGTGAGGAGCCCCTCACATGTCTCTGTCTCCACCAGACCACATGCTCATGGCATTAAGTTTTATTTTGGGGCTATCATTTAATAAAGGCAAATCCCTGGGAGGGCAGTTTTAAGTAGACATTGCAACGTGTACAGTATAATTTGCCCTAAAGTCTTAGCAAATAACCTACAGGAACAGGAGAAGGTGAAGGAAAGAAGCAGTTGGTGGAAATAAAGCGATCATGTGATGCAGCCCAGGGCTGAGAGTCAGAAGATCTGTGTTCTGGTCTTCAGCCAATATGGATCACTTTCTCCATTATAAAACGGGGACAATGACACCCGTACAGGGGTGTGGTGGAGGGTGACAAGATAATAAGTGGGAAAGAACTTTGGAAGGGAAAACGTTCTCAACAAACGCAACATGTGCTCGTTACGCTGACGTAGGAAATGTGTCAAATTTTCTTGGTGGGAACGTTACTTACATTTCAATGGACAATATCCAAATAGCTTGTCTGTGTCATAATCTGGGGTGGTTCCACACCAGAGCCATCCATCTGATCGCCCAGCGCTCGTGCAATCTGCATACCACTTGTTTTCAAACTTGAATGGAAATGCACAGGTTGCCCCATTGGCATTGCCCAGCAGCGTGTACATGTCTAGAAGAGACATATCGACGTGCACTTAGAATGTCAGTCAATCTTCTCAAGGTTGACTTTCCGATAAGAAGGATGCCGAAAGAGGATCACACCTGAGGTCCCCACCCAGGGAATCCCTTTTTCTTTCCCTTCTGTCTCTACCCCAGTCTTTTTCTGAGTACACACAGCAGTCTCTATCAGGAACAATTCTAGGACCGCTTCATTTCCACTGTCTTTTAGGACAGATTTGCCTCCTGCCTCACATGAGGCAAAAGTAGTCAGCTATACTGACACCTGCTTGGATTTCTGCATTTCCTCCAAAACAGGGAAGAGCCCATCCTTCCTCTTGCTTGGAATCACAGAATTATTCAATCTCTAGATTAAAAAATAAACTTATAGCTGTATAACTCAAACGCACAGTCAAAACTTAAACCCCGCCTACTTTAATCCTGTCAAGCCAGCCTCCACTGGAGTCCCTCAACAACGACTCTGAGAAAGAGTCGGAAGTTGGGCATAACTCTCTAATCCACATCATGGAAAGAAAGCACCGAAAACCATTTACGATTAATATCTGCTTTCTTAAAACTGAATTCAAACACAAGAGACAGAGGAAATAACAACTTGGGGAAATAACAACCTTCTATAGCAACATACTTAGCCTCTTGCCACCAGCTGATATTCAGAATTTGTCCTAGATTAAAATACTCTTTTCCTAATTAAGTTTTGCAGATCCTATGCCTTTAAACAGTTCTTAAAAGACATCTCAGGGCACCTGGGTGGCTCAGTCGGTTAAGCATCTGACTCTTGATCAGGTCATGATCTCACAGTTTGTGGGTTCAAGCCCAACTTCAGTCTCCACACTGACGGCACGGAACCTGCTTGGGATTCTCTCTCTCTCTGCCTCTCCCCTGCTTGTTCTCTCTCTCTCTCTCTCAATAAATAAACTTTAAAAAAAGACATCTCAAAATTCATTTAGACAATATAAAGTTTGTAAAACATGTAGCACAATACCCAACATATCTTAAAATCAAAACGCATGTTAAGCTCCTTACCCTCTTTCCTTCCCCCTTACTGCACTTATCCCGTCCTCCTGACAAAGCCAGGTTTATTTTCATTTACCTCAAAATTACTTTTTTGCCAATTAGCTAGTAGTTAGTCACTCCAAAACGCAACTCTGGCTTTTGTGCCACTAAGTTACAGGACTAGTTTTCCAAATCATATCTCATATAGGGGACAGGCTAGATTTAGATATGATTATGCCATTCGTAACCACTGGGGTTCCTGTTCCTTCGTATGAGGAAAATCTGTTAAGACCACCTCAGGGCTAGTTGTACTGTTCATTCAATTAGCCAAGAAATTATCGACACTGGATTTATAGATATCAATCAGAAATGGGCTTTTCAGGACTAACCTGATGTGTTTTTTTTTAATTTTTTTTAACGTTTATTTATTATTGAGAGAGAGACACAGAGGGTGAGCAGGGGAGGGGTAGAGAGAGGGGGAGACATAGAATCTGAGGTAGGCTCCAGGCTCTGAGCTGTCAGCACAGAGCCTGACGGGGGGCTCGAACTCACAAACTGTGAGATCATGACCTGAGCCGAAGTCGGTCGCTTAAACAACTGAGCCACCCAGGCGCCCCAAACCTGATGTATTTAACAACGCCCTGACGAAGCCAAAAGAACCACATTCTAGTCCAGCCACTTTCACTGGCAAGCCATGTAATTGCAGTCAGTTTCTCTTCCACTGTGGTCCAAACTCCCAGACAACACTTAGATTCTTCTAAGTCTGTAATTCCGATTCTGTTATTCTAAAATAGTCCCTGACCTCGGCCAGTTGTCTCCCCCAGGTTTTCTTTAGAGAGACAGGCTCTACATATACCCTCTCTGTACTGTCTTCAGATAAACGTGTACTCTACAGTGAGCAGATACCAAGATCACTCTGAAAGCCTAGATCTTCCAGCAGGAATATCTTAAGTATTGAGAAAGACTTGGAGAGCACCAAGTGTGGTCAATGGACCATCTTCATCCAAGCACCCAGGTGTTCATAAAAATAATTCAATAGATTCTTGGACTTTCCCCTTCATGTGCTGATTTAGAGTCCGGGTAGGGGGGGACCTTGGTATCTTCACTTGTAACAAGCTTTCCTGGTGATTCTTAAGCATATTTAAAGTTTGAGAACCACTATGCTAAACCCTCTGCATACTTGCCTCACAGAATCCAAAGCAGGCTCCAGGCTCTGAGCTATCAGCACAGAGCCTGATGCGGAGCTTGAGCCCAGGAACCACGAGATCATGACCTGAGCCAAAGTCCGGTGTCCAACCAACTAAGCCACCCAGGCACCCCTCCAGTGATGTATTTTTAAATGAAATAAGAAGTCCCATGTCTTAGCACCAATCTTCGTGTTTTGAATCCCTCAGGACTATTTTACGATCTGTGAAATTTAACTCATTCAACTTTGGTTCACTCTTGTCCGGCTATAGTTTTCAACCAAGTTTCTCTTGAAATGTTATCTCTCCTATGACTTCTAAACTTTCATTATGTTCAATAAATGCTCCCGAATAGTCTCTTTCTGAACACTTTCTCTCTCTCTCTCTTTCTGCTCTCCCTCTTCTTTATAAAGAAGGAAAATGGATGGGGCACCGGGGTGGTTCAGTTAAGCGTCTGACTTCAGCTCAGGTCATGATCTCACAGTTCCTGAGTTTGAGCCCCACATCGAGCTCTGTGTTGACAGCTCAGAGCCTGGAGTCTGCTTCAGATTCTGTGTCTCCCTCTCTCTCTGTCCCTCGCCCCCCACCTCTCTCTCTTAAAAATAAATAAACATTTTAAAATTTCAAAAAAGAAGAAGGAAAATGGAAAGTTGACATGTTACAGCCTCACAAAGACTGAACTCTGGTGCTCTGATTAGCTATGATAACCAGGTTCAAGCAATCTTTGCAGCCCCAGTAACATAGTAATTTTGGAAACAGGTAATCTCTTATCCCAAAAGGCAGGCTCTTCCTCTGACCTTGAGGTTGTTGTAGATAACACTCCCAAATAATCAAGTGTCCAAACCTGGAATGTGTTGATAACATCATCTGACTCAAGAAAGCTTTGTAAAAGGCTTCAAGTTCTGCTTTATCTTTGTTTTGTTGTTTCTGTGCACAGCCACCAGAGGAATGAAATTTGGCCAAGATCAGAGAAAACGAAATACTCTGATTTTATTTAACTTTCAAGAGCTTAAGGAACCAACCTCACATAAAAGCCTTTTCTCAAAAAAAAAAACAAACAGTCTTTCCATTAATTATAAATTGCTAAAGCATCATTCAGGACTTTTTACCATGTATTCACTGTCATGTTTTCATAGAAGATAGTTCAAAATGCAAACATCATCAGTTACTAATTCTACGACGATTAAATAAGAATATGCCTATTTTCTCCAATTAGGTTCCAACTAAGAAGATGAGAAAAATGTGACAGAAGGAAGGCAAGACGGTCCATGCTTCCTACCTTCATAACCCCTGGCGCATAAATCATCTGTGGTTCCATAGATTTTCCACCTGCTCCATAAGCCGGAGCCCTTGTAAAGCATAACATTCTTTTCTTGTTTATTGCCATAGTTAAAAAATAAATCTTCTCCCTTGATCCCCAAAAGCGTGTCATTTTTGCACTCCCATTTCTGAAATTCGCTCTTCGGATCACAGGCATACAGAGTGACAGCAACCCAATCCGTCTTTGATGGTACCCCCAGACATAATTTAAACGCCACACTCATAATCCGCGAGTCAGACACCCATCGGAACTTCTGTGTTTCCTTGTCTTGATTACAAACGGCTGTTTGGACCGCGCTGGGACTTAATGCTTCCACGCAGCGCTTGTGATCTTCATTATATATTAAAAATTGCCTCGTGTCTGTTTAAAAGAAAAAAAGAAAGAAAGAAAAGATGTTTAAGGGGATACATGTGACAAAGAATAGTTTAGGTCAAAATTCCTAATGTCTCCTCCGTAAAACTGATCCTGGGAGAAGGGGTGATATGAATTCTGCCTGAGACAACTCAGCTCCCTTGAAGGGGGTAGGGGGTCCATGAAGCTAGAGAGAGAGAGAGAGAGAGAGAGAGAGAGAGAGAGAGAGAGACAGGGGGAAGGGCCAGTCGCATGGCCCCCAGCAATCAGCTGGAAATCCTCAAGACCTGCGAGTTCACTCCTATAGCTTTAGGAAAAGGCCTGCCTTAAATGCACACAAAGGGTAGTGGAGTAAACATAAAAATTAGATAACCGAGAAAGAAATAATATCCATCTGAGAAAAGAAAAGTTAGATATGAATATAATAAGCTATAAAATTAGGTGCATGTGTTCCCTGGAATAGAATTTTGAAGTCTGATTCACCGCTACTCTCTTTGAGATAGAGGAAACTCTATTCGAATTCTAACATTAGGGAGGTTTTTGAAAATAACTGATTTTATTTTAGGAAATGTTTGCCTTTATATCCAGCAAATTTTTGAACGAAGTGCTTTCTGGATAGCCCTACTAGAGAAGACTTTTGTTTTGTTTTGTTTTGTTTTCCCTTACAACAATAGGTAACTTAGAGATCTATCATCTAGAGGTAAGTTAGTATCTATTATATAGTTTTAACTTTCATTTTATTGGCATACTCAAGATAGCCTTTGCATAACAAAAAGATGCAAAAATGTACCTGCAAGTGTAACAATGTGTCAAGTTTGCAGTAAAGGTTAAATAAATGCAAGTTCTTATACCATTTGAGGGAATATTTATGAGAATAACTACATATAACGGTGTTGTTTTAGTCTCGTAATTTGGGGCTGATGATTTAAATTAGTGTGTGGAGATGGCTTATACTTATAGTACAGAGCTGCTAGCTGGCAAAAGTGAACTTCCTCTTGCCAAAAAGAAGAAGGAGGAGGAGGAGGAGGAGGAGGAGGAGGAGGAGGAGGAGGAGAAGGAGGAGAAAGAGAAGGAGGAGAAGGAGGAGAAGGAGGAGGAGGAGAAGGAGAAGAAGAAGAAGAAGGAGGAGGAGGAGGAGGAGGAGGAGGAGGAGGAGAAAGAGGAGGAGAAAAAAAGGATCTGGTAAGCATATTTTTTCCCCTTACATCAAAACTGAATTCATGTAAAGGGTTTTCTTTTTTGTTTGTCTTTTTAAGAATAGACTAATGAAAAGAACTGACTTTTCATTTTATGACCTAAATATCAAACACTACTTCTGGAGTGTTACTAAACTCCTCCTACTTAACTGGTCTTTCAAAATGAGCCCGTAGTATTGCAGATGTTTGAGGGTCTGACTAAATTAGCTCATTATTTTTAATCAAACCATCAGTGAAATACAGCAAAGGAATAAAAGTGCCACTAGCAGAGTCCTTTCACAGTTTACAAAACATTTTCACAAGCCATATTCTATTTACTGTCCTCAACACCCCTGTGGGGTTAGCACCACTTACATTCTGAGGTCAGTTCTTGGACCATCAATTTAGGGCTTACAATGGACGTTTGCCTTGAAAGATTATTTTCCCCTGCCTCGCTCCCATATCCGTTCTCGTCCCACACTCGAGAGAGACCTCCTGCCTCTAATCCGTCTGGGCTCCTAATTTGGTGCCACTTTGAACTTTAGCCGGGTTCCTCAGCTGGGTTTCTCGTTTCTGCTGGTTTGATTTCTTGGAATTGGGACTCAATAGAGTCTCAATTCAGAACACCTGCTCCTTTTGGCTTCTCCGGAGTTGACATCTGTCAACGGAACATGCGATGCCCAAGCTGCAGCTCCTCCCAAGTAGCTGAACTCCTTCCCAGACTTGATCTCATCTTATTACTGCCTATGTCCTCATGTGACAAGATGAGGAATTTTCTGCATTGGCAATAAAATGAAAATACTCATGATATGGTGTTTTGTTCATGATAAAACACAGGAGATAGGAAAACAAAAAGTTTAGAAGTCAATTACTATGATAATTTGCCACACACAAATGTAAATCTAGGCTCCTCTAATAGAATATGATAATGAAGTCTGGGGGCGCCCGGGTGGCCCAGTCAGTTGAGCGTCCAACTTTGGCTCAGGTCATGATCTCGCGGTTGATGAGTTCGAGCCCTGCATCAGGCTCTGTGCTGATGGCTCACAGCCTGGAGCCTGTCTCAGATTCTGTGTCTCCCTCTTTCTCTGCCCCTCCCCTGCTTGCACTCTGTCTCTCTCTTTCTCTCTCTCTCTTTCTCTCAAAAATAAATAAACATTAAAAATTTTTCAATAAAAAAATTAAACGGTAATGAAGTCTACAAATTTTGTCATATAGATCTTTGAACTCATCTCTACAGCCCTTTACCTTTAATTTGTGTTTTCCATCCCAACTGTTGTTTTCCTATCTTCACATACTTTCCACTTTTCAGATAGTTTTGCTGAGTAACATCTATCTCATCAACAATAATATCTTCCATCTCATACTTTGGCATCCATCACTGCATGGCCAGCATTTATGAACCACTCAGATTCAGTCACGCAACCAGCTCATAGCCAGCTGTTTAAGGTAAGGTGCTTGAATGTCTTTGGGCACAGTGAGTGTTCTTCCTTCAGAGGTTTTTATACTTATTTGACTTGTAATTTATGTAACTAATTTTAATCTGTGGCTCCATCTTAATTTTTCTCTGCATATGATGGCACTTAATGACCAAATATCCAATCTTCTGTTTTTCATTAATGGCACCATCATCCATTCATATCCATAAGCCAAAAACCTAGGACTCATCATGGATTCTCAGCTTTCCTTCACTTTCTAGAACAAAAGCAGAATCTATTGGCTCTACCCAAAAATACACTGTGATAGGTAATTTTATGTATCAGCTTGGCTAGGTCACAGTACCTAGAAATTTGGTCAAACCCCAGTCTGGATGTTGCTTGGAAGGTTTGTTTGTTTGATTGATAAGATTAACATTTGAATCGGTAGACTTTGGGTAAAGCAGATTACCCTCCAGACTGTGGGTGGGCCTCATCCAGTCAGCTGAAAAGCTTTAGAGATAACAGACTGAGGTCCCTGAAAAAGAAAAAATTCTCCAGACTGCCTTTGGATTTGACCTGCAATGTCAACTCTTTCTTGAGTTTCCCGTCTGCCAGGCTACCCTTGTAGATTTTGGACTTGTCAGCCTTCACAACTGCATGAGCTAATTCCTTAAATATTTCTCAAAAGATAGGTAGAAGATGATGATAGATAGATAGATGATAGATAGATAGATAGACAGACAGACAGATAGTAGATAGATAGATAGTAGATGATAGGTAGGTAGGTAGATAGATATATGATAGGTAGAGAGAGAGAGAGAGAGAGAGAGAGAGAGAGAGAGAGAGAGATACACACACATCCTATTGGTTCTGTTTCTCCAGAGAACCCTAATACATACACTCTAATCCATTCTTTTCTGTCTGTCTCCATGGCCACTGCCTTAGACCATGCCACCATAGTCTTAACTCTGGTCGTCCTCTCTTTGAAATGCAATTATCAAAGAAGATAACACCTGCACCCAGAACCATGATAAAAGCAGAACTCTGTGTTGACCAGTTGGTGAGAAGAATAACGTATGACTGTGAAATCATGAAGTGATAATTTTAAGTTTCCTTATATTGCCTAGCAATATAAGGAGTTTCCTGGGTGAGATGGGCCTAATTTGCCACCTGACTCCGAATTTCAAATCCTACCTAATGTAATGGGTTGTTCCCACTTAACGGTATAATAGAGTCAGATTTCTGTCTGTCTTTGCAGTCTCTCTAGCAGATTGCCCATGATGTGCATTGCATTCTGGTTGAATGCTCATTCAGTAATCAGATTGTTTTCTTTTTCTTCTACCTTTGTGGAGAGGTTTTCTAGGTTGAGAGGAGATTTTGTTTTTAACGGTATTTTCCCAACAGTGTCAACCCTTCGAGAGTGCATGGCTGCACAGAGGAGAAAAATATCCAGCCTCCACATCGTAGCTCACTAGGAGAGGCATGGTCCAGCCGGCCATCCCTGCTCTCACCCACCACCTTCCAGCCACAGACCTTTCTGTTCCTCAAACGCTTCGCTTCCACTTTGGAAACTTCGTATTTTGAGTTCCCTATTCTTGGGATGCTCGTGAAGGTCCCAGGTCAAGTGTCAACTCCTTAGTGAGTAGACTATCCTAATTGTGCTCTTTTATTTTCTACATAATATTCATAACCATCTTAAAATATGTTCTTTTTTAAAAATCCCTTCAGTTATCAGGGTGCCTCGGTGGCTCAGTCGGTTAAGCATCTAGCTCTTGTTTTGGGCTCAAGTCATGATCTCACAGTTCACGAGTTCAAGCCCCACATCAGCAGGCTCTGTGCTGAAGCCTGCTTGGGCTTCTCTCTCTCCTCCCCTCTCTCTGCCCTGCCCACACATGCTCTCTTTCTCAAAATAAATAAATAAACTTTAAAAAATCCATTTAATTATATTTTGTCTGTGTCCTTCTACTGAAATGCAAATTCTACAAGTAGAAAGAGCTAGCCTTTCTGGCTCAGTACTCTATCCTCTCTTTTTGGAGCATACTAGCCTCTCAACAAATATTAGTTGAATGCATGAAAGAATATTAATTAAGTCTGAAGCATTTTGACTAGTAACCCAGATACATTATTTTATTTAGTAATTGACTGAGGATGATGAGTATATTTAATGTTACTTTTCCCTCTGAACATTTATTTTTACTGAGGAGCAATTTATAAACTTTTATAAAAGGTGTATTTGGAGGGGTGTCTGGGTAGCTCAGTTGGTTAAGTGTCTGACTTTGGCTCAGGTCATGATTTCACAGTTTGTGGGTTTGAGCCCCGCGTCTGGCTCTGTGCTGACAGCTCAGAGTCTGGAGCCTGCTTCGGATTCGGTGTCTCCCTCTCTGTCTGCCCCTCCCCTGCTCTCTCTCTCTCTTTCAAAAATAAATAAGCATTAAAAAAATATTTTTAAGGAGTACTTGCAAATGAAAAGCTTCTATTTCGATTCAAGCGTATCTATTCTGATTTCCTTTATTTATCTTTGACAGTAAGGAGCAGTGTAAGTTTGATATTGTCATTGTTAAACAATATAAGGAAATGTAAAATTATCACTTTATGATTTCACAGTCATACATTATTCCTCTCCCCAACTATCAACACGGAGTTCTGCTTTTATCATGGTTCTATGCGCAGTGTCTCTGATTTAAAAGGTCACATTTCTTCTGCTGAAAGTGATTCAAGGCCTTGACCAAAAGGCATTTTGTGCCATTCTTGCCACTATCAACACCACCAATGTTTTATATGTACAAACATTCGTGTTTTTTTTTTTTTTTTTTTTTTTTTTTTTTTTGTCTAGAGTAATCCTGATATCGTAAGCACTGCAAAGCTAACACATGAAGACAACACATTTCCTTGCCATCTCAATTATGGGATCGAATGAGTATTTTTCTTTCTTTTTGCTTTTTATTTTTTTAATGTTTATTCATTTTTGAGAGAGAGAGAGAGAGAGAGGGAGAGAAACGAGCCAGGAAGGGGCAGACAGAGAGACACGGAATCCGAAGCAGGCTCCAGGCTCTGAGCTGTCAGCCCAGAGCCTGACAAAGGGCTCAAATCAACGGACTGCGAGATCATGACCTGAGCCGAAGTTGGATGCTCAACCGACTGAGCCACCCAGGCGCCCCTCTTTTTGCTTTTTAAATACTTACACATCAGAAATTTCTTCGCAGAATTGAAGAGACCCTCCTTCCATCTTAACTCGATCTGCCTAATCTCATATTAATTCTTCAACACATCTGTGCCAGGCACTGTGCTGGTGACATTGTAAAGGACAAACCAGAGACAAGTTCCCTGCCACTAAACTCACACCGCCTGATGTTAATTCAAAGCCAGAAACCTCAAAGGTCAAAATACACTTGGGAAAGAAGCAGTAAGTTTCAATTCAATATCTCAAGTCAACATAACCAAAGGGGAGATATCCAGTAACATGAGTATGAGTATTCTTTCAAACATATTTTAACAGTTTTAAAATTTTCCATAACATTGAGCAAATAAATTAGATTTCTGAATTTACAAGCAAAGAAAGTTAGGTTATTAAATGGGACTATCTACAGATATGACTATTATATGCTATGTTTCCTTAGACATTTGCAGACTTTCCCCAGTATCAAGAAATAAGACGCTGACACGCAAACACGAAACGCAATCTTTCGCAAGATAGAGAAGCTGGCAAAGAAGAAAACAAGTGGAATCCACTTATTTCTTCTTGCCTTTTGCCATTTCGGTGCATGGCAGCCCCACTCCCCAACGTCAGCACAACATCTGTGAGCCTGGGGGACGTTTTCTGGTCATCACAGCCCCCCGCCCCACTGTGCCTACACACTGCAAAGACAAAGGTCAGAGAACTAAGGCCCCCCAAGAGGAGCCCTTCACCAGTGACTGATAGCAATCAATGAATAAACGCCCCAAATCCCCGGCATGGTGGGCGGGATGATGCTAAGGCACATACTCTACACTGTCCCCCAGAGCGCCCCAGCAGGGCTGAACCCCAGTTGTCCACAGTGGTCACTGGCTCCTTCCCTTCTGGTCTCAGCTCCCCACTCCTCTGCTGGTGTTTCCTGGGACTGTCTCCCAAGTAAACTAGTTCACTCAAATCACCGTCAGAGACAGCGTCTTGAGCAACCCAAAGAAATCTGTTCATAAGCCTCAGTAAATGAATGTAAAACCTACATATGCGTCCTCCCAGAACTGAAGTTAGGCAAAAAGCAAATATTTATCATGCACATAGTATATGCAAAAAAACACTATGCCAAGTGCTGGGGGCAGGGAGAAGACTAAGGATTACAGTGTTAGGTTTAGGAAGATTGAACAAAAGAATAAAGGAGGGATGCCTGGGTGGCTCTGTCAGTCAGAAGTCTGACTCTTGATCTCGGCTCAGGTCATGGTCCCCCCGTGTTGGGCTGTGGTGACAGCACGGGGCCTACTTGGGATTTTCTCTCTCCCTCGCTCTCTGCCCCTCCGCCTCTCATGTGCATGCATGTGTGCACTCTCTCTTGCTAAATAAATGAATAAACATTAAAAATTTGTTTAATTTTTTTTAATGTTTATTTTTGAGAGGGAGACAGAGACAGAGACAGAGCACAAGTCAGGGAGAGGCAGAGAGAGACGGAACACAGAATCTGAAGCAGGCTCCAGGCTCCGAGCTGTCAGCACAGAGCCCGATGCGGGGCTCGAACTCAGGAACCACGAGATCATGACCTGAGCCAAAGTCAGACGCTCAACCGACTGAGCCACCCAGGCGCCCCCAAAATTTGTTTTAAATAAATAAATAATAAATAAAAAAAAGATAGAGGAAAAATTGAGAATTATTTTATTTTTCATTTTGCTCCTTCATTTATTCACCAAATATTCAGAGAACCCAATAATTTAAGTCACTGCGTTCGGCTATTTGGGGAGGTACAGCTATGAATCCAATATGGGTTATGACCTCGAGGAGAAAGGAGAGGTCAGGAGCTAGACATTCCTCCAACTTCCTGTCTCCTTTCCTAAAGATATGAATATCTCTACCCTTCCTGGGCTAGTTCATTCTTGTCTCAGCAGGTCTCCCTCGGTCTGCTGATCTCTCTACCCATATCCTAGATTCTATCCCCTTCTGTCTCTCCACACGTTCTCCTTTCCTTTCTCTCCTGGATCTTCAACCCCAGAATGCCAGCCTCTCCCCCAATTCTCAGACAGACAAGCAAAATCTGTAGGTAAGGTGTTGACACTATGCCACTCTATCTTCTTCCCCTCGCAGCCGTGCTAATTAATCCTTAGGTATCGCGTCGCTCTGATCATGACACGATCAGAGCTCTGACGCTCACTGACTGTGTGACTTTGGTCACGTTCCTAAGCCACTCTGTGCTTCCTTTTCCCCATCTGAAAAATGAGGGGAGAATAACAAGATCTGCTGGTTGTTGCGAGAATTCAGTGAGATCATCTAAGTGAAGCACCGAGAACAGTTCCTGACACAGAAATTGCTAGAAACGCGGCAACTGTTCTCATTGACTTGGGGGAAATCAGTCTTGAAGACAGCGTGAAGTGGTTTAGAACAGGAAGCGACTAGAGCAGATAGAGATGTTGCAGCAGCCCAGAGAAAGGGACAGAAGAACAGAAATGGTGGAGACTACAGAGTTTCCAAACTCAAGAGGCACGTGATGTGGTGGAGAAAGGTATATTCTTTGGGGTCAGTAAACGTGTTATCAAATTCTGGCTCCACCATTCCCTCGTTGTGTTGCCTCAGTTAAATTAATCATTCCAGCCTCGATTTCCTCATCTGTAAAATAGGGATAATAATGTTCCCTGAGAGAGTTGCTATGAACTTGTAAATGAGATAAGTGAGGTAAGACACGCAGCATGTCCTTTTGCATATAGTAAACGCTCCAGTGTTAATGCCCTCCTTCCCCTCCCCAGGTGAGAAGTCTAAACAATTGGTACAAACAGAAGGACTAAGCCCTTCTTTGACATACTGTTGTTTTGAGCACATGTACGTCTTTCCTGGTCGACACACTCCGGCTGGTAACTCCTGTCTACTTCTTAGCCTCAGAGTCAGAAGACACTGGCAGAGAGGCTCTGGTCCCTCCTGGCTAGCTGACTTCTGAGCCTGTTTTCTCCTGTAGTAAAAGCCGGCTACTACCCCTTACCCATCTTACCCCACGGGCTGTTGTAAGGATCTGATTAAAGACCTGAAAGTGATTAATTAATGTGATAAAGGATCTGAAAGTGCTCTTAGCTTGAATGACCTTAACTTGGTTTGTAACTGGGCAAATTTGTCTTAGAATGCATTATTTTTTCCATGTCAGTTTCAATTCTTTTTGAAAGGGCACTTGCTTTCTTACCTTCTTTACGCTCATTTTTGGTCAGTCTGATTTCCACTACACTCTTCTAGATCAAACTACCCACACGACTTTTCCATCCAACAATGCTTGATGGTGGCCAAGAGGCAAGAGGACACAACTGTTCTCATCTCCACATCAGTTTGACTCCCTCTTTGCTATGTAGAGACACATAGGAAGTAGAAACTACTTTCCTTTCGTTCAACTCCTTTTGTGGCCTCTGTGACTTCCTAGTTCTCCCTTAGCTGCTTGGGATTCAGTCTCAGAGACCAGATGTGAGTGTCAAAGGATGCCTGTGATCTCTAGTTCCTTTTTTTTTTTTTTTTTTATGTTTATTTATTTCTGAGAGAGTGCAGGCAGTGGAGGGGCAGAGAGAGGCAGACAGAGGATCTAAAGCAGGCTCTGAGCTGACGGGCTGACAGCAGCGAGCCCGATGTGGGGCTTGAACTCATGAACCACGAGATCATGATCTGAGCCGAAGTCAGATGCTCAACTGACTGAGCCACCCAGGTGCCCCTGTAGTTCCTTTCTGAAGACAGGTGTCTTTGTCTTTAACTGAGGTTGAACACATTTGACTCTGTGAAGTTCACATCTAGCCAATGATGACTCTTCCTACCTAGAAATTTGGTTCAACACCCTCCTCAGGCGCTGAATTGTCATGTAACAAGGCAATTGCCATCTTACCTATATCTGCAATATCTTACACAGCCAGGTCTCCATCTCTCAATTTCAGAAAAATCAGAGGAAGTTTGGAACACTAACAGGAAAAATAGACAAATATAACAAGAACTGAAAAATGAAAGATGATAAGGACTTGGTTTTGCTCAATAACTTTAGAAAGTATGTCTTAAATCTGGCATCTAAAAGAAGTCACAAGTAAAGGAAGAAACAACGGGACTAGAAATCAAGAAAAGTAGAAATATTATAAAGAAAATTTTATGAAAATTAAAATGACCAAGGGAACAGCAGTGGGGAATAGTTTCTTGAAGAAATCCTAGATTGGTATTAAACCAATCATTCATTCAGAAAAAAAAAAAAAATTGCTTCTGTTTAATAGAAAGAATGTTCCATTAAGAGTCAGGAGTCTTAAGCACTAAACAGGTTGTGCCAGTAACTAGTTGTGAGACTCTGGAAAGATCACCTAACATGTCAGGACTTCAGTTTTCTTACCTATAAAACAAGGAGGTTGGACGCAGCACAAGACCACCAGAGGTCAAATTCACTGTAATTTTACACTCATTGGCTAGTGAGATCCTATTATTGGCATCTTTTCCAGCTCTGCCTCCAGGGCCATCACATCGGTAGTTTGAAATCAACCATGGCAGGAATGTTCCACCATGGCAATTGGTTAAGTGCCCCACATCAGTGCTTTTCTTCTGAGAACCAATTGTTAAGTTTACCAACACACCATTGCTTGTGAGTCAGACCATCCCATTTTGAGCTAAGCCTCTCTGCTGAGGTCCAACCATCGTGTCTGAGCATCTCTCACCGTGTCTGACTGTGACGACATCCCCACTGAGATCTAAACATTGGTGCCGAATGCGATTCCTCCTGCTGAATGGGTAGCAGGGCAAGAAGGGTAAGAACTTGCCCCCCCTCAAGCTTCGCCTCCTGGCCCCTCAAGGTATGGTGTGGATGTTCACGGTGCTGATGATGTGGGATGCTCTCAGGAAGGTGGGACAAAGGGTTCTGGGTTGAAAAAAAGAATACACGACAGACAGTAGGGAGACCTTTCCACGGATTTCCTTAATGGGTAGGGAGCCAGGGAAGAGGCTGCAGGGGGTGCAGGGAATTGATACAACCTTTGGTCTATTGCTAACGCAGCAGCAACTAACCTCTGTTCATGTGCTGCCTGAGCCAGAAAAAGGTAAAATCAGAATTATAGGTTCTCAAGTTGAAAAAAAAAAAAATTGGGGAAAGAGCTCCCTTACCCATGTTTTCGTTTGCTTTTTATTCTCTGAGTAATCACCTTCAGCACCTCCCTGCTTCCCCTGTATTCGTGCCTCTGAAGAGGAAGACATTCATCAGAGTAAGGCATCCTGCTGTCTCAAGGAGGGGAAAATTCCTAAGCAAGTTGAGAAACATTTCTTGCCCCAAAGCACTAAGAGTCAATATAAAGAAAATTAGTAGCCAGGCTGCCCAATATGGTAGCCCTTGGCCCCAAGGGTCTATTGTACAGTTGAATGAGGCCAGTCTGAACTGATGCATGGCTGTAAGTATAAAATACTGTGTTTTGAAAATGTAACTTTTAAAAAATGAGTGCGAAACTATTCCAGTGTTTTATTGTCATTCATGTTCACTGACAATATTTTGGATATATTGGGTTAAATTAAATACCTTCGTATCTTCGTAAAATCAAGGTCAACTGTTTCTCTTTTACTTTTTTTTTTTTTGAGTGTGGCTCCATAATGTGGCCAATGATGTTTCTGTTGGACTGCCCTGGGTTAGAAATTCAGGTCACACACAGAACCCTCGAATTGTTCGTCCAGGTTCCAACTGAAGACCTTCAGAGACAGGGAACTTACTCCTAACCAGACTATTCTATTTGAGACATGGCAACTCTTAAAAGCTTTTCACTGGCTTTAGTTTTAACCTTTGGGGCCCATGAAGAATATATTAACTCCCTTCCATGAGACAGATTTGCAACACGAATACTGTGATGATGTCTAAACCTCTAGACCCACCCCATGGTGTTCTTTTGCTTACGTTAAGCATCTCCTCTCCAGCCCCCCTTACACATTGAGAGATAAGCTTTGTAGCCAGGAATAAGGCCAAATATCTTCTTAAGCTCCAAGAATCTTTCTCAGCATTGGTTTCTTGGGAAATCTCTCGCTTAAATGCTTAATATACTGCTTTTATTGGCTAGTTAATGATTATTGTGGGAACCAGAGTCCCTGTTTTAATAGCTAGCACTTGCCAAGCAATTCCTATGGGCCATCCTATGTTCTACACATTTTAGGGGTGCCTGGGTGTCTCAGTTGGTTGAGCATCCAACTTTTGATTTTGGCTCAGGTCATGATCCCAGGGTTGTGGGACTGAGCCCTGCATTGGCTCCATGCGTAGGGCTTGCTTGAGATTCTCTCTCTCTCTCTCTCTCTCTCTCTCTCTCTTCCCCCTGCTTCCCCCCACTTTCTCTCTCAAAAATAAATGAATAAATAAATAAATAAATAAATAAACAAACAAACAAATTACATTTTGCAACTCACTGAATCCTTGCAAAAACAAGGGGTATATAGGGGCTCCTGGCTAGCTCAGTCAAAAAAGCATAGGACTCTTGATCTTGGGGTCATGGTTTTGAGCCCCACGTTGGGTATAAAGATTACTTAAACAAATAAATAAATTTAAAAACAACAAAAACAGGCACTTGGGTGGCTCAGTCATTCGAACGTCCAACTCTTGATTTCAGCCCAGGGCATGATCTCAGAGTCATGGGACTGATCCCTACATCAGGCTCCGTGCTGAGCATGAAGACCACTTAAGATTCTCTCCCTCTGTCTTTCTGTCTCTCCCTCTCCCTTTGCCCCTTTCCCCCACTTGTGTATGCATTCTCTCTAAAATAAAAAATTAATATTAAAAAAATGTTTAATGAATTAAAAAAGAAAACAAAACACAGGGCCAAATAACATCATGCTCCCCATTTTATAAACAAGGAAATGAAAACACAGAATAATTAAGTAGTTTCCCGGCAGGGGCAGGGTGCCTTGGCTTGTGTTTTTATAATCACTGCAACCTAATGCTCGTCATGATTTCACATTTTCTGTGGTCAGCACTCTCCCCGGGCAGTCTCCTGGTGGTTGGGGTTTCTGTGTTATCTGTGTGGTCCCAGTTGTGCCCCCACAGTTACATGGAGAACACAAAGTGCCGTTGGCACAGAAGGGGCACAGATGGCGTGTGCTGATTTGGGAGAAAACGGGGGGATCAGGAACCAGAATTTCAAAGGTGAAGCCCTTTCCATCTCATTTCCAAAGGGAACTGAGAATGCAAATTCTAACTGGCACCCTCTTTCTGAAGTTTAAGCAGGTTGAGTCTAGAGAGACAGAAAAGAGAGACTTGATAATGTCTTTGAGGATTTGAAAAGCTGTGAATCTGTTCCTCCTAAGTAATCGCCAGTCTCCAGGAAAAAAAAAGGGGGGGGGAGGAAGAAAACAAGTATAAATCAGTTTGAACAACTTAGAAAACTGATAAGGGTGAAATTTGTAGCTATAAAAACTATGGACAATTAAAAGGTTTGCTCACAGGCAAAAAGCAGCATTGTGAAAATCTCATGGAATCCCTCCTTGGAGGATGATCTACGATCCTGTCCTTAAACCCACCACGAGGAAAGACACCAGGACCCGCCCTCCTTGTGGCCCAAAACACTCACAAGATTATTTCTTGCAGGTTAGACAGAAATACTGTGAACTGAAAGCAAGAATGCACAAACCACAGAGGAAATCCCTCGGAGAACAGACCAGGGAAGGAACAATGGGAACTGGGGGATATCAGGAGGAGACAGGGGTTCTGCGGGACCAGGTGGCACATCTGGCCTGAGAAGCAGCCTCTGGGCTCAAGGTCCCCAGCTTCCAGGCCCGGCAGCCAGGAGGAGGCGACCAGGTTCCCCCAGAGCTGGTGGCGCAGAGGACTTTTGCTTTCCTCCTCACCGCAAGCGTTGAAAGGACCCCACTAACCTTGACCCAAAGAGGAAGGTGCTCCTCCAGGCCCCAAGTCAGAAAGCCGTCACCTCGGTCAACTTACCCAACAGCTGCACAGTCACTGGAATGAGACAGACGAAAACCAGGAGCAGGGACAGCCTCATGGCCCAGAGTTTATCCTTTCCTTCCACTGATGGAGAGGAGGGGGTAAGCAGGAAGCCAGACAACGCAGGCACCCAATCACCCCTTCCCCTACTGTGTTCTCAGAGCTGCCCTGCTGAAAAGAAGTGTGGAGGAAGCTCTCACTTTTAAAGGGCTTCTGAAATTAGGGAAAACCTCCAATAAGGAGATATCCTGTCACATGAGGGTAGTTGGAAAAACAGGAATTCAAAGTTACAACTTTGCTTTGTAAGCTAACTTCTGAGAAGAGCAGACACAGAGGAAGGGAAGAAAGAGACACATGGGGGAGAGGGGTGAGGAAGGGGGGGTTGGTGAAAGGGTGATGGTGAGAAACGCGGAGCCAGGCTGGGCGAGCTGGGAAGGGGAGAAGTGAAACAGCTCTGTGCCTCAGGGCCGGCTCAGATGGGGCTGGTGAAGAGCCAGCCAGAGGTCATTACCTGGGCCAGAGAGCCAGGGTTCCCTCTGAGAAGCAGCTGAACCAGCGGTGCCTCAGCAGCCAACCCCACACTGAAGGGACAGAAATGACAGGCACTGAAAAGGACAGTTTGACGCTGGAGACATTTTCTTAAGGGCTGAAACAGATACCCCTCATTCTCTATATTCATTGCTTAGAGTCCCCTTTTTTCTTAGCTTCAAAAGACACAGTTCTCACAGAGCTTTGGTGCTTTGGCCAGAGGAAAAGTGAGAGGTTAAACCTAAGAGGGAATCTCAGCAGGGCTACGAGAGGGAAAGTTCTAGAAGGCTTGCTCTAGAAAAACAGAGAAAACAGTGACACAAGATTTGTGATAAAGCCTTGATGCCCTGTCTCAATCATGCTGGTTCTTCAACTTTGGAAGGGACCTCTTGGCACGAGAAACTCTGCTCATTTGGTCAAAAGAATGTATATTCATTACATGATGGGTGGAATTCTTTCTTGAAGAACAAAAATGTTCATTAGACACAATATTAATCCCTAAGCATCTATCTTTGTTACTTTTCATAAGCAAAACATGAATTAAGAATATCTTGATGCAGGGGCGCCTGGGTGGCTCAGTTGGTTAAGCTTCCGACTTCAGGTCAGGTCATGATCTCGCAGTTCATGAGTTCGAGCCCCGTGTCGGGCTCTGTGCTGACAGCTCAGAGCCTGGGGCCTGTTTCAGATTCTGTGTCTCTCCCTCTCTCTCTGCCCCTCCCCTGCTCATGTTCTGTCTGTCTCTCAAAAATAAATAAATGTTAAAAAAATTAAAAATAAATAAAAAAGAATATCTTGATGCAGATATCAGTAATTAGAGAGCCAACCCACACCTGGAGTGGGTTAAAGATTAGCAATTCAAAAACGAAGGCTGCTGGAAACATTGCAATTTTTCTTTAATTTTAAACGAATAGTTTATCTTCAAGCGGAAAGCCCCAAGATTGATCATCTTTGTGATAAAGTTATAAACTGCTTCCTAATAAGAAACGTGATATAGTCCTGTTACTATTTTAAAAACATTCTAAATTTAAGATTATTCTAACAGAATGCAAAAGGTGCTAAGAATGTAGGACACAGGACAGGTTTTTCCCCCCCCATTAGGCTAAGACCTGACTGACAAAAAAAGTTTGTTATGAAACAGTACAGATGAAACAAAAATGTTTCTTTCTAAAACATTGTTTCATTAACTTATCATGAAAAAAAAAGATATTTTAAATGAGCCCTTCATGGCTTTTAAATGTAAACAATTTCTATAAATTTAAAAAATTTGGCCTAATTTGGATCTAAATCAATTTGAGAAGCAAAGAAAACGTAATTGAACGCTCTCTACACTCACCCTTCAGGTTTTTTGATTTATATAAAAGTGCCACATAGTCAACCAAGATCCGTGATAAGGCTGTGACTTTGAAACAAAAGGAAACCAACTGTCCCACAAAGAATTTACCCCAAGACCTTGACCTTATTGAAACAAAGATTTATCAGGCTAGAAGCAGTGAACAGGCAAGAAAAAGAAATCCAACTTTTGGGAGAGGGACATCACCGAGGATAGCAAAACAGGAAGCTCTCGGACTCCATCATTTCACTTCAACGACTGTTGAACTGGCAGGAACGGTCTGCAGTAACTATTTTGGAACCCCAGACTCTAGTAGGAACCTTCCCTGGAGGCACTGGCTACCACGTTCATCCCCACTCTTCACGGCTGGCAGCATGAGGGCGCAGACTGAGTTTCTGGGGCAACGTGCTAGAGCCTGGGCCGTGTCCTCCAGAATATCCGAATTGTGGGTTCTGAAGGCTGACTGCTGCTTTTATTTGCTTTCACCACTTTTACTCAACATAGTAGTAGACATTCTAGCTGGAGCAATTAGGCGAGAAAAAAAAAAGAAACAAAAACAATTAAAAATACCAAACCGGAAAAGAAGTAATACTGTCTCTCAAGAAGAGGTAAAACTATCTCTTTTCACAGGCATGATTTTGTATGTAGAAAACCATAAAACTTACACACACACACACACACACACACACACACACACATCCTGTTAAAGCTAATAAACAAATGCAACAAAGTTGAAAGATACAAAATCAGAACCCAAAAACCAGTTGCAACTCTATATACTATTAACGAAAACTTTGAAAAAAAATTCAGAAAACATTTCCATTTCCGGTAGCCTCAAAAAGAATAAAATACTTAGGAATCAACTTAATTAAGGAGACAAAAGACTTGTACAATGAAAGCCACATAATATTGCTAAAAGAAGTTAAAGAAGAGCTAAATAAATGGGAAGCTATCCCATGTTCACAGAATGGAAGACTTAATATCATTAAGATGACAATACAATCCAAAGAGTTCTATAGATTCAATGCAATTTCTATAAAAATCCCAATGATATTTTTGTATAAATTAAAAAAAAGAAACTTCATAAAATCACGTGAAATCCAAAGAGATCCTATATAGGCAAAACAATCTTGAAAAAGAATAAAGTTGGAGAACTCAATTCATACTTCCTGATTTCAGAATTTACCATAAAGCTGTAGTAATCAAAATAATGTGGTGCTGGCAGAGGGGAGACATAAAGACCAATAGAATGGAATAGAAAGCCCAGAAATAAATTCTTACACATGCGATCAACTGACTTTTTACAAGGGTGCCAAGACTATTCAATGGAGAAAGAACAGTCTTTTCAAGAAATGGTGCTGGGAAAACTGGGTATCCGCATTACAAAAGAATGAAATTGGACTTTTACCTTAAACCATATACAAAAAGTAACTCAAAATGAATCAAAAACCTAAACTTAAGAGCTAAAACTATAAAACTTTTAGAAGAAAACATCAGGAAACATCTTCACGCCATTGGATTTGGCAATGGTTTGTGGGGGGTAGGGTGGGGTGGATAAGACACTAAAAGCACAGACATGAAAGAAAATATACACAAATTGGGCTTCCCCCAAATTTAAAAATTTTGCACATCAAAGGACACAGTCAAGGGGCGCCTGGGTGGCGCAGTCGGTTAAGCGTCCGACTTCAGCCAGGTCACGATCTCACGGTCCGTGAGTTCGAGCCCCGAGTCAGGCTCTGGGCTGATGGCTCGGAGCCTGGAGCCTGTTTCCGATTCTGTGTCTCCCTCTCTCTCTGCCCCTCCCCCGTTCATGCTCTGTCTCTCTCTGTCCCAAAAATAAATAAAAAAAAAAAAAAAAAAAAAAAGGACACAGTCAAAAGAGTGAAAAGACAATCCACAAAATGGGAGAAAATATTTGTAAATAATATATCCAATAAGGGATTAATATCCATAAAATATAAAGTACGACTCAACAGCAACAAAAGAAAATCAATTTAAAAAATGGGCAATGAACATGAGCAGACAGTTCTCCAAAAAAGATACACAAATAGCCAATAAGCACATGAGAAGATGTTCAGCATCACTAGTCATTAGGGAAGTGCAAACAAAACCACAATGCTATATCACTTCACACCCATTAGGAAGGCTACTATCAGGAAACAAAAACAGAAGGTAACAAATATTGGCGAGGTTGTGGAGAAACTGGAACCCTTGTGCACCGTTGGAGGGAATGTCAAATGATATAGCCACTGTGGAAAATAGTTTGGCTGTTCCTCAAAAAGTTAAACATATAATTGCCATATGATCCAGCAATTCTACTTCTAGGTATATACCCAAAAGAACTGAAAGCAGACACTCAAACAAATATTTGTACTCCAATGTTCATAGCAACATTATTCATAGTAGTCAAAAGGTAAAGGCAAGCCCAGTGTCTATCAGCAGATGAATGGATAAGCAAAATATAGTGAGTGTCACACACACACACACACACACACACACACACACACACACAGGAATATTATTCAGTCATAAAAAGAAATCTGATTCCTACTACATATATAAACTTGCAAACATGCTAAGTGAAATACTCCAGACACAAAAGGGCATATATTGTATGATTCCACTTACATGATGTACATATTCATAGAGACTGAAAGAATAGAAGTTACAAGGGGCTGGTGAGGTGGGGACGGCGATGTTATTATTTAGTGGGTACAGAGTTTCTGTTTGAGATGATGAAAATTTCTAAAAATAGATAGTGGTGATAGTTCCACAACATCGTGAACATACTTGAAGCTAGTGAATTGTATACATAAGAATGGTTAAAGTGGGAAATTTTTATGTTATGTATATAGTACCACATTAAAATGAAATCCAACTGTTAACCATATACTAGTAAGTTTTGGTTCTGGTTTTTGCTTAGCTGTTGATGATGGTGTAACTTAACTAGCAGTTGCTTCAGGCTAAAACTAAGGAAACCTTTACTTTTTAATTGGAAAGATAATCACTGAACTATTTCATTTCCTCCCAGACATTGTCTTTCTCAAGCATCACACACTTCACACCCACTCAATTCCATGAAACATGAACTTGGTGACTCTTCTGCTCTGAAGCAATTCCAAGAAAATCAGCTCAACACATTTTTTTTGTAGCCTGTTCTATCATTTCTCATGGTTAAAACCGGCGACCAGTTCAGAAGCCCGTTCTGCTTAAGCAAGCGTATCCCTTGATGGGCAAGTTTGTTCAAGGGAATCACAATAGTTTCGTCCCAGAAGAAAAAAGACGAGGATGCCATTGAATACAAACTTAAAAACCTAAAAGGATGAAACACTGTTTCTTCACGTTCTTATTCCTCACATTTTCCAATCTTTACCAAAATATGTCAAAACACCAGTAATGCATTTGCAGTTTAATAGAAAACAATTGACTTATGGAAATAAAACAATCTTTGTATTGGGTTATTTACCAAAAAAGTCTGCTTGGGATTCTCTTTCTCTCTGCACGTCCCCTGCTCACGCTGTCTCTATCTCTCTCAAAATAAATAAATAAACCTAAAACACACTTTTTTAAAATTTGACTTTAATGGTAATTTTCTTCAGATAGAATATTTAGATTGACTGTAATTTATAGTATATACATGCAGACTATGTGGGGGGCCTATGAAGTTTCCAGTTCTCCAATCAGTGTTATGTTTTGTTTTGTTTGGCACTGCTCATGTCTTTATGATATCCTTGTTTAGCTTTGCTGAATAATTTAATTAGAAGGTTATATGACCCATTTAATAATTGAAAAAAATTTTAAGATGAAAAACATCCTTTATGGTCTGAAGATGACCGAGACTATAGATGGAAGTCAAGACACAAAAACCTTAGATTTCTTCTCTGTAACTACAAACTATGTAATGTTACCTATAAATTTTAGCAACAGAATGTAAATGTTGTATCTATTCACTGAAATACTCTGGAAACCCTATTCTCTAAGGTAACTAAATCTTAAAAGAAAAAAAAAAGAAAAGAAATGCATTGGAGAGAAAGAAGGCATTTCTGAAAAATCCATTAATATTTTAATTTCAATGCATGAGAAATTAAGATTTGTGTATGTATAAATGCAAACTTTCACATAAAATATTACTATAGTAAATATTATTCCCAAAACATATCATTTTTGATATATTTAAGACTACAGTAACTTTTTTAAAAGATTATTTTTTAGAACACTTCTAACTTTACAATAAACTTGAGAGGAAGGTACAGAAATTTCGCATATACTCCCCTGCCCCCACATGCGCATGGCCTTCTCCATTATAACCATCCTCTGTGCTCCGACTGTTCATCTTTTTTATTGTCTCTGTAGTTTTGCATTTTCTAGAATGTCATATAGCTTGAATCATACAATAGGTAGTCTTCTCAAAATGGCTTTTTACACTTAGTAATATTCAGATAAGCTTCCTCCATGTTTTTGATGGCTTGCTAGCTCATTTCTTTTTAGTGCTGAATAATATTCCATTGCCAGAATTACCGCTGTTTATTTATCTGTTTACCCACAGAAGGACATCTTTCTTGGTTCTAAGTTTTGACAAGTATGGATAAAGTTGCTAAAAGCAACCATTTTCAAGCTTTTGTGTTGATGTAAGTTTCCAACTCCTTTGGATAAATGCCAAGGATCATGATTGCTGAATGGGATGGTATGAGTATGTTTAGTTTTGTAAGAAACCATCTTTCTGTCTTCCAAAGTGTCTATACAGGGCGCCTGGGTGGCTCAGATGGTTAAACGTTTGACTTCAGCCCAGGTCATAATCTCACACTTCATGAATTCGAGCTCCACGTGGGGCTAGCGGCTGTCAGCACAGAGTCCACTTCAGATCCTCTGTCCCCCTCTCTCATTGTCCCACCCCAACTTGTGTGCACGTGTTTTCTCTCTCTCCCCAGAAGTAAATAAACAATACCCCAAAAAAATATGTCTATACCATTTTGCATTCCCACCAGTAATGAATGAGAATTTCTTCTGCTCACCAGTATTTGGTGTTGCCAGTGTTTTGATTTGTTTCATTCTAACTGATATGTAGTGGTATCTCACTGTTGTTTTAATCTGCATTTCCCTGATGACATATGATCTGGACATTTCTTTGTATGCTAACTTGTCATGCGTGAGGTGTCTGTTATTGGTGAGGTTGTTTGTCCATTTTTAAATTGGGTTGCTTGTTTTCTTAGTGTTGAGTTTTACGTTCTTTGTATATTTTGGATAACAGTCTTTATCAGATATGTCTTTTGCAAATATTTTCTCCTAGTCTGTGGCTTGTCTTCTAATTTTGATATTGTCTTTCACAAAGAAGTCTTTTTAATTTAATTGAATTAAGTTTGTCAATTATTTCTGTATGGATCATGTCTTTGGTGTTATACCTAAAAAGGCATCACTATACCCAGATGACTCAAGGTCATCTAGGTTTTCTCCTATTTTATCTTCTAGGAGTTTTATAGTTTTGTATTTTCCATTTAGATCTATGATCCATCTTATCATATGACTTCACTCATATGAGGAATTTAAGATACAAAACAGATGAGCATAAGGGGAGGGAAGCACAAATAATATAAAAACAAGGAGGGGGACAAAACATAAGAGATTCTTAAATACAGAGAATGAACTGAGGGTTGCTGGAGCATTGGGGGTTGGCGGGGTGGGCTGAAGGGTAAGGGGCATTAAGGAAGACACTTGTTGGGATGAGCCCTGAGTATTATACCTAGGGGATGAATCACTGGAATCTACTTCTGAAATCATTATTCCACTATATTCTAACTTGGATGTAAATAAAAATAAACAAACAGATCGATCTGTGATCCATCTTGACTTAATTTATGAAGGGTGTAAGTTCTAGGAACAGATTTATGTTTTTTGCATGTGGATGTCTAGTAGTTCCTACACCATTTGTTGAAAAGATCATCTTTTCTCCATTTTATTAATTTTATTCCTTTCTCGAAGATCAGTTGACTTTTTTTTTATGCGGGTTTATGCCTGGTCTCTCTATTCTGTTTTTTTTTTTTTCTTCAATATATGAAGTTTATTGTCCAATTGGTTTCCATACAAAACCCAGTGCTCATCCCAAAAGGTGCCCTCCTCAATACCCATCACCCACCCTCCCCTCCCTCCCACCCCCCATCAACCCTCAGTTTGTTCTCAGTTTTTTTTGTTTTTTTTTGTTTGTTTTTTTTTAGAAAAATTTTTTTAATGTTTTTATTTATTTTTGAGACAGAGAGAGACAGAGCATGAGCAGGGAAGGGGCAGAGAGAGAGGGAGACACAGAATCGGAAGCAGGCTCCAGGCTCTGAGCCATCAGCACAGAGCCCGATGCGGGGCTTGAACTCACAGACTGTGAGATCATGACCTGAGCCGAAGTCGGACACTCAACCGACTGAGCCACCCAGGTGCCCCTGTTCTCAGTTTTTAAGAGTCTCTTATGCTTTTGCTCTCTCCCACTCTAACCTCCTTTTTTTTTTCCCTCTCTATTCTGTTCTATTGATATGTTTGTCTGTTGTTTTGTCAATACTATACTGTAGCTTTATAGTAAGTCTTGAAGTCAGGTAACATCCTTTCTCCAACTTTGCTCCTTCTTCTTCAAAATGTGTTGTCTATTCTGGACCTTTTATCTCTCCATGTAAACTATAGAATAAGTTTGTCAATATCCACAAAACAACTTGTTAAAACTCTGACTGGATTGCATTGAATCTCTAGATCTAGTTGTGAAGAAGTGACATCTTGACAATACTGAGTCTTCCTATTCATGAACATGAAATATCTCTCCATTTATTGAGTTCTCCTTTGGCATCTTTTATCTGACTCTGAAGTTTTCCTCAGATCTTGTACATATTTTGTTAAATTCATATCTAAGTATTTCATTTTAGAGGGTGCCAATGTAAATATTAATGTGTTTTTAATTTTAAATTTCACTTGTTTGTTCCTGATACATAAGAAAGCAATTGAATTTTTGTATATTAACTTTGTATCCTGCAAGCTTGCTATAATCAATTATCTCCAGGGTTGTTTTGTTTTTGTTTTTTATTAATTCTTATGGGTTTTCTACATAGATGATCGTATTATCTGTGAACAAAGACATTTTTATGTCTTTCTTCCTAATCTGTATACCTTTTATTTCCTTTACTTGCCTTATTGAATTGACAAGGGATTCCAATATGATGTTGAAAAGTAGTGAAAACATCACTCCCTTGTACCTGATGTTCAAAAGTAGAGGGGCCATCCTTGCCTTATACTTGATCTTAGTAGGAAAGCTCTTGAATTTATCATCACTAAGTATGATGTTAGTTGTAAATTCTTGTAGATAATATTTATCTGGTTGAGAAAGTTCCCATCCATTCCTAATTTTCTGAGATTTTTTTTAAATTTTCATTATTCCTGAGAGAGAGAGAGAGAGAGCATGAGTAGGGGAGGGGCGGGGCAAGAGAGGGACACAGAATCCGAAGCAGGCTCCAGGCTCTGAGCTGTCAGCACAGAGCCCCACGCAGGAGTCAAACTCACAAGCCGCGAGATCATGACCTGAGCCGAAGTCAGACATTTCACCGACTGAGCCACCTGGGAACCTCCTGAGATTTTTTTTTAAATCATGAATGGGTGTTGGATTTTTTCCAAATGCCTTTCTGTCTCAATTGATATGATCATGTGATTTTTCTTAGTTTATCAATGTCATGGATTATATTAATTCATTTTTGAATGTTGGACAAGGTTTGCATACCTGGAATGAGTTCAAGTTAATTATGGGGTATGATTCTTTTTATACTTTCTTAGATTTGTTATGCTAATACTTTCTTGAGGAACTTTACATCAATGTTACGCTACATACTGATCTGTAGTTTTCTTCCTTTTTCCTTTTTTTTTTTTATAATGTGTTTGGTTTTATATTAAGGTAATGCATCATGGAATTACTTTAAAAGTATTGTTTTCTTCTATTCTCTCTCTTTTTAAAATTTATTTATTTGATTTGAGAGACACAGAGAGTGCAAGCAGGGGAAGGACAGACAGAGAGAGGGAGAGAGGGAGAATCCCAAGCAGGCCCCACACAGTCAGTGAACAGAGCCTGATGCAGGGCTTGAACCCATGAAACTGTAAGACCATGATCCGAGCAGAAATCAAGGGTTGGATGCTCAATTGACTGAACCACCCAGGGACCCCTCTTTTTTTCTATTCTCTTAAAGAGAAATTATACCAATTATCTGCAATCTCTTTAATTTCTTCCTTAAATGTTTGGTAGAATTCACCAATGAACCTATCAGTGCCTCATGCTTTCAGTTTTGGAAAATTATTATTTTTTTTTTAGTAAAAAATTTTTAACATTTATTCATTTTTGAGAGACAGAGCACAAGCAGGGAAGGGACAGAGAGAGAGGGAGATACAGAATCCAAAGCAGGCTCCAGGCTCTGAGCTGTCAGCCCAAAACCCAGGCCCACTCAGGGCTCGAACCCGTGAACTGTGAGATCATGACCTGAGTGGAAGTCGGACACTCAACAAACTGAGTCACCCAGGCACCCCTCAGTTTTAGAAGATTATTAGTTATAGATTTGATTTCTTTGATATGGGCCTATTGAGATCATTTATTTCTTCTTGTGTGAGTTTTGACAGATTGTTTTTTTCAAGGAATTGGACCATTTCATCTAGGTTATCAACTGTGTGGGTATAGAGTTGTTCATAGTACTCTTTTAGTTTCATTGGGATCTATAATGTCCTCACTTTTACTTCTGAAATTACTAATTTGCGCCTTCGCTCTTTTTTTTTAAATTAGCCTGGCTACAGGCTTATCAAATTTATTGATTTTTTCAAAAATAGCATTTTATTTTTTCCATTTATTTCCTGTTTACAATTTCATTGATTTCTGCTCTAATTCTTATTATTTCTTCTCTTCTGCTCACTTGGGACTTAACATGCCCTTCTTTTTCTAGTTTCCTAAGGTGAAAACTGAGGTTATCAATTTTAGATCTTTCTTCTCTTCTAATAGATGCATTCAATGCTATAAATTTTCCTCTAAACGCTGCCTTTGCTGCATCCTACAAATTTTGATAAGTTGTTTTCATTTTTATTTACTCCAAAATATTTTATCTTGAGATTTCTTTTTTGACCTATGTGTTATTTAGAAGTGTTTAATGTCCATGTGCTGTGGGATTTTCCTATTATTCTTCTGTTACTGATTTCTAGTTTAATTCCATTTGTGTTATGAGAACAGACATTTTATGACTTTTATGCCTTTGAATTTGTTAAAGTGTGTTTTATGACCCAGAATGTGGTTTATCTTGGTGAATGTTTCATGTGAGCTTGAGAAGAATGTGCATTATACTGTTGTTGGATGAAATAGTCTATAGATGTCAATCATATCCAGTTCACTGATAGTGTTGTTGAGTTCAACTACATCCTTACTGATCTTCTGCCTGCTGGGATTGTCTATTTCTGAGAGGGGGTGTTGAAGTCTTTGCCTATAATAGGGGATCCATTTATTTCTCTTTGCAGTTCTATCATATGTATTACTGTTTTCTTTGTTCCTATTTTTGTGTTTCACTCTTCTTCTGTCTTCTATGGTATTGAGCATTTTATATGAGTCCATTTTGTCTCCTTTCTCAGCGTATGTTATACTTCCTTTTTTAATCTTTTAGAGGTTGTCCTAGAGTTTGCAACATACATTTACAGCTAATCCAAGTACAGTTTCAAATAATGCTATACCACTTTACAGGAATGTGAGTATCTTATAATAAAAAAAATCCTAATTCCTTCCTCCCATCATTTATACTCTTGCTTTCATTCATTTCACCTATGTATAATTGTATAACATGTATGTATATGCTATACACATAAGCATACATAATTATTTTGTTATCTATTAGATCAGTTAAGAATTTTTTTACAGTTTTTATTTACCTTTATCTAGTCATTTGCTTTCTATATGTATCATAGTTTCTGGCCTATATGTTTTGTTTTGTTTTTTGTTTTTCCTTCTCCCTAAGGAACCTCTTTAAACGTTTCTTTCAAGACAGGTCTACAGGCAAAAAACTTCTTCCAATTTTTATAAGTCTGAGAAAGTCTTTATTTCTCCTCACCTTGGAAGAATGATTTCACAGAGTACAGAATTCTAGGTTGATAGTTTTTGTCTTAACCCTTTAAACATTTTACTGCTCTCTTTTCTTGCTTGCATGGTTTATGAGAAGTTGGGCGTTATAGGTGAGCTGCTTTTCTCCTCTGGCTTCTTTTGGGATATTTTGTCTGTAATTTGAAAATGATATGCGGAGGTATAATTCTTTTGCCACTTATCCTGCTTGGTGTTTTCTGAGCTTCCCGAATCTGTGGGTTTGGTGTCTGACATTAATTTGGGGGAAATTCTTAGTCATCATTGTGGCAAATATTTCTTCTGTTCCTTTCTCTCTTTCTTCTTCTTCTAGCATTCCTAATACTCAGGACTTATGCCTTCTGCAGTAGTCCCAAAGTTCTTGGGTATTCTGTTCCATTTTTTTCAGCCTTTGCTTTCAAATATTCTATTACTATATCCTTTAATGCAGACATTCTTTCCTCAGCTTTATCTGGTCTACTAATAAGCCCAATGAATACAGTCTTCATTTCTGCTACATGGTTCTTTCTAGAACCTCTTTTTGGTTCCTTCTTGGGATTTCCATTTCTCTGTTTATATTACCCACCTGTTCATGCATGCTGTATACTGTATGCATTTGATCCATCATCATATTAACCCTAGTTGTCTTAAATTCCTGGCCTGATGATTCCAACATCCCTGACATATCTGGTTTTGATTGTTCTATCTCTTAACATTTTTTTTTTTTTTGCCTTTTGATATGCCTTGTAATTTTTTCTTAATAGCTGGGCATGATATACCAGGTAAAAGGAACTTCTGTAAGTAAGCCTTTAGTAATATGGTAGTGAAGTGTGGGGGAGGAGGAAGGGAAAGCATTTTATAATTTACGACCAAGTATCGGTCTTTAGTGAGCCTATGTCTCCGGACTGTGAACTTCACAAGAGTTTCTGTATTATATTCTTCCCTTATTGTTGACAAGGCTGACAAGACAGAGTAGGCTGGAATTGGGTACTTCCCTTCCCCCAGGTCAGCTAGGCTCTGATAATACCGCAGCATATTGGGCTCTGGTTAACTAGTTCCTCCTGAAGACAGGCTTTATTTAGATGCATAGAGTGCTCCGCTAATTTCAACATAGTTCCTTTTCCCCTCCCCCGGTGGAAACGTGGGGGGATTTTTCTCCAATATTTACTATAGAAACTTGGTCAAGCTCCTGGAGGTACTCTTAAAATATTATGGGAAACCCCCCATAACTGGGTCCTTCAGGAGTTTTAACTCAGTTATCTACATAGAGCCTTCAACGAGTCATCATTTACAGTTGAGGTTTTCCTACCTGGGTGCTGGTGAGCCTCTCCTCTGGGAAGCTGTGACTCCCTGTCTGTCTTTCCAGTTTGGAGGCAGTGGTTGGCCAGGTATCTTGTCTTCCCTTATGAATCCCAGAAGAGCTGCTTTTTCCAGTCTGTTTATCTTTTTACTTGTTGTTAGGACAGAGAGGGCAACTTCCAAGCTCCTTGCATGCAGAACTGGAAATGGGAAGTAGCCTAAACTACTCTTAAATTTTGTCAGTTTCACCAAGGCTTTTGGTGTGTGTGTGTGTGTGTGTGTGTGTGTGTGTGTGTGTATCACTTAATCATAAAAAACATACTATATATAATATAGTAGGTACTCCAATTTGTTAAATGAGTCAATTAAGTAAATGTTAAAAAGATAACCTTCAGAATAAATATGGGCTTATATGTGAAGTCTCTTGTAAACTGTCGATTGTTTATAAATATTTAGTGGTACCAAAACTATTAGCCACAGATACTTTGGCTTTGCAAACAGAAAGTTAGTAGTTCCCTCAAAAAGAAAGACAAGGCATGACTTTCTTGACATACTACTAGTCAATTTAGGTCCCCATCCATCTTGTGAACTATGCCTGACTGACACTACTTGCTCAAAGCACATTTCTTGTAGAAGTTCTGGAATATGTTGAAATTGCAGAGGAATAGGCCTCAATAGTGAATGATTTTCAGGGAACAAAAGAATGTAAGAACAAACATCCACCGTCAGGCCAGGGGATAGCTTAATTATATCAGTGACAATAAATCAGTGGTAAAACCAGTGTTGATTCAAAAGTGAAGACTGACCTGATGCACTTGAGTTATCTTTGCAGGATCTAAACCTCTTTGAGCAATCAGATGCGGGACCACCTGGAATTGATAATTGTGACCCTTGCTGGCCCTCATAACTTCACCCTGGATTCTGTCACCCTCAGATGACTTTTGTCCAATTCCATGCTATCTTCCTCATTTCACAAGCCCTTTCATAAATATGTAGCCACCCTGAACTTAAAAATTCTCCAGTCTTGTTGCTTGAGGAGATACTGTTTGGGGAAATATCCCTGGTGTTGTCCTTACTTGTAGCAGGTGAAACCCTTCCTTTCCCTACTCTTTGGCTTGGTTGTCTTTTGGCTCAACACTCACCAAGAGGGGAACTCACTTTGGAATAACAGTTTCTTTTCTCAGAGCCATTGCATAATGATGTGCATGTTGTACACTGCTCAATCAGAAGGGGTGCCATTTCCACGGACTACCGCAATCATACATGGCAGTCCTAAAAAATACATGGAGCAGCATGATTTAGAGTTCATGAATTAATGTTTCTTTGTGAAACACTGAAATACCTTCCTAATGCACGTGGGGCAGGGGGACCCACCCATCAGTGTGCCCACAATAGTTGCATCTAGATTTTGCAGCCAGCCACACTAGGGGCTAGCTTCAAACACAAGCGTACCCACAGTAGCCACAGTTGGCTTCTTGGTCAGTCACACTGGGGCCAGCCTTGTCATCAGTCATAGCACAGCTATAACAGGAGGGGACACACAAACCATACAGGAGAGACCTTTGGAGCACTTAGTTCTGGTAACTGGGAGGATTCTACTTCTGAGCCTCATGGGACAACTCCTACATAAGGCCACTTCTACAAAGCCAAGAGATGTAGCTGACCTAACTAATACATAAAAACAGAGAGAGTCTGTACGGGCAAAATCAGGAAACAGAGGATTATGTTCCAAACAAAACAACAAAACTACAGAAAAAGTACTAAACAAAATAAAGATGAGCAATCAACCTGATAAAGAGTTCCAGTTAATCGTCATAAACATGATCATTGAACTAGGGAGAGAATCAACGAACACGGTGAAATTTCAATAAAGAGACAGAAAGTGTAAAAAAACAACTAACCAGAGTTGAAGAATACAATAACTGAAATGAAAAATACACTAGAGGGAGTCAACATCAGATTGGAGGATGCAGAAGAACAGATCAGTAATCTGGAAGACAGGGTAGTTGAAATCATCCAAACTGAACAGCAAAAAGAAAAAAAGAAAATTAAAAATGAGGATAGTTTAAGTAACCTCTGGGATAATATCAACCACACTAACATTCTTATTATAGGGGTTTCAGAAGAAGATGAGAGAAAGGGCAGAAAACTCATTTGAAGAAATAATAGCTGAAAACTTCCCAAATCTGGGAAAGGAAACAGACATCAGTAACATAAAGCAGAGAGCCCAAACAAGATGAACCCAAAAAGGTTTACACCAAGACATGTAATAATTAAAATGTCAAAAGTTAAGGAAGAAGGAAGAATCTTAAAAGCCCCAAGAGAAACATCTTATCATGTACAAGGGAACACTATCAACTGATATTTCAGCCAAAACTTTACAGTCCAAAATGGACTGGCATGTTATAGTCAAAGTGCTGAATGGGAAAAAAACCTACAACCAAAAATATCCTACTCAACCATTCAGAATTGAAAGAGAGATAAAGAGTTTTCCAAAGAAACAAAAGTTAAAGTTTATTACCACTATACTGGCCTTTCAAGAAATGTTGAAGGAAATTCTTTAGGTGGAAAAGAAAAGGTCATAACCAGAAGTAAGAAAATTATGAAAGGAAAACATCTTACTGATAAAAGCAAACATATAGTTAAGGTAGTAGATAAACCACTTATAAAGCTGGTATAAATGTTAAAATACAAAAGTAGTAAAATCAACTACATTTACAATAATTAGTTAAGGGATATACAAAGTAAAAAAGATGTAAAATATGGCATCAAATACATAAAACATTAGGGAGGGTGTAAAAATGTAGCTGTTTTAGAATGTGTTCAAACATAAGTGTCCATCAACTTAAATAGACTTGTATATACAAAGAGTGCTAAATATAAATCTCATGGTAAAAATAAGCCAAAACCCTATAATAGACACCCAAAAGAGAAAGAGAATTTCAAACATAACATGACAGAAAAGCATCAAAACAAAGAGAAAAGATCAAGAAGAAAAGAACAGAGAATAACTACGAAAACAACCAGAAAACAATTTTTTAAATGGCAATAAGTACCTACATACAAATAATTACTTTAAAGGTAAATGGACTAAATGTTCCAATCAAAAGACACAGGTGACTGAATGAAGAAAAAAAAAAGAGCTATCAATATATTATCTATAAGAGACTCATTTCAGATCTAAAGACACATACAGACTGAAAGTGAAGTGATGGGAAAAGATATTCCTTGCAAATGAAAACAAAAAGAAAGCTGGGGTAGCAAAAAAACAAAGACTGTATCAAGAGACAAAGATGAACATTTACATAACGATAAAGGGATCATTTATGTGAATACATAAATATGTATTCACCCAGGAAGGAGCACCAAAAAATAAAAATAAAAACAAATAGTAAGAGACCAAAGGGGGATGATAACACAATAACAGTAAGAAAATTTAACACCCCACTTGCATCATCCAGGCAGAAAATCATTAAGAAAACAGTGGCCTTACATGACACATTAGATCAGATGTACTTACCAGATATGTACGGAACATTCCATGCAAAAACATCAGAGTACACATTCTCTCTAGGTACGCATGGAACATTCTCCAGGATAGATCACATGTTAGGCCACAAAACAAGGCTCAATACATTTAAGAAAACTGAAACCATATCAGCATCTTTTGTGACCACAATGGTATGACTAGATATCATTTACAAGAAAAAAAAAAACTAGCAAAACACAAACACATGGAAGCTAAACAACATGCTATTAAGCAACCAGTAGATCAATTAATAAATCAAGGAAGAAATAGAAAAAAATACCTTGAGACAAATGAAAATGAAAATAAAACATACCAAAATCTGTGGAATATGGCAAAAGCAGCTCTAGGAGGGAAGTTTACAATAATATGGGCCTACCTCAAAAAACAAGAAAAATCTCAAATAAACAATCTAACCTTACACCTAAAGGAACTGAGAAAAAAAGAACAGAGCCAAAGTAGCAGAAAGAAGAAAATAATAAAGATAAAAGCCAACAATAAATGAAACAGAAACTAAATAACACTGGAAAAGATCATTGAACCTAAGAACTGGTTCCTTGAAAAGATAAACAAAATTGATAAACGTTTAGCAAGACTCATAAAGAAAAAAAAGAAAAGGACTCAACTAAAATCAGAAAGAGAAGTTACAGCAGACCTCACAGAAATCCAAAAGATTATAAGGGGAAAATATGAACAATTAATGTACAACCAACTGGACAATACAGAGAAAATGGATAAATTCCTAGAAATATATAACCTTCCAAGACTGAAACAGAAAGAAATAGTAAATCTGAAACAGACTGAGTACTAATAAGGAAATTAAATTGGTATCAAAAACTCCCAACAAACCAAAATCCAAGCTTCTATAGGTGAATGCTACTGAACATTAAATGAGGAATTAACATCTGTCTTCCTGAAACTGCTCCAAAAAATTGAAAACAAAGAAATGCTTCCAAATTTATTCTAGGAGTCCAGCATTACCCTAATATCAAAACCAAAGATACACCAAAAAAAACAAAACAAAACAAAACAAAACAAAAAAACTACAGGCCAATATCCTTAATGAATGTAGATGCAAAAATCCTCAACAAATGTTAGCACACTGAATTCAACAATAAATTAAAAAGATCTTATGCCATGATCAGGTGGAATTTTTCCCAAGATGCAAAGATGGCTCAATATCTGCAAGTCAATCAACATGATACCTTATTGACAAAATGACGATAAAAATCATATCATCTCAATAGATGCAGAGAAAGCATCTATTGCCCAAATTCAATGTCCGTTTATGAGTAAAAACTCTCAACAAAGTGGGTATAGAGAGACCATATCTCAATATAATAAAGGACATATATGACAAATCCACAGCTAACATCATACTGTATGGTGAAAACTTGCAACCTTTTCCTCTAAGATTGGAACAAGACAAGGATGTCCACTCTTGCAACTTTTATTCAACATATCACTAGAAGTCCTAGCCACAGCAATTAGATGGGAAAAAGAAATGAAAGGCATACCAGTCGGTAAAGAACTGTAACTGTCACTATTTGCAGGTGACATAATAGTATATAGAGAAAACTCTAAAAACTTATGCAAAAAATAACTAGATCTAATACTTGAATTCAGTAAAGTTGCAGGATATGAAAGTAATATACACAGATCTGTTGCATTTCTGTACACTAATAACAAATGATCAGAGAGAGAAATTAAGGAAAACAATCCTATTTACAATTACACCAAAAAGGATAAACTACCTAGGAACAGGTTTTTTTAAATACCTATTTAACCAAGGAAGTGAAAGACCTGTATTCTGAAAAGTATAAGGTGTTGATGGAAGTAATTGAAGATGAAACAAATAGAAAGATATGCTATAGAAAACTTATGAAGGAAATCGAAGAAGACACAAAGAAATGGAAAAACATTCCATGCTCATGGATCAGAAGAATAAATATTGTTAAAATGTCAATACTACCCAAAGCAATCTACACACTCAAGGCAATCTCAATCAAAATTGCACCGCCATTCTTTTTTTGTTGTCTTATTGTTATTTTTAAATTTTTTAATCTTTATTTTTGAGAGAGAGGGAGACAGTAAGAACAGGAGAGGAACAGACAGAGAGGGAGACAGAGAATCTGAAGCAGGCTCTAGGCTCTGAGCCGTCAGCACAGAGCCTGATGTGGGCCTGAACTCAAACTGCAAGATCATGATCTGACCCAAAGTCATACACTTAACCGACCGAGCCACCCAGGCGCCCCTACACTGGCATTCTTCTCAAAGCTAGAAAAACAATCCTAAAATTTGTACGGAACCACAAAAGACCCTGAATACCCAAAGGAATATTGAAAATGAAAACCAAAGTGGAGGCATCACAATCCCAGACTTTAGCCTCTACTACAAACTGTAATCATCAAGACAGTAGGGTATTGGCACAAAAACATAGACCAATGGAATAGAATAGAGAACCCAGAATTGGACCCACAAATGTATGGACAACTAGTCTTTGACAAAGCAGGAAAAAAAATCCAGTGGAAAAAAGACACTCTCTTTAAAAAATGGTGTTGGGAGAACTGGACAGCCATACGCAGAAGAATGCAACGAGACCACTTTCTTATACCATAAACAAAAATGAACTCAAAATGGATGAAAGACCTAAATGTGAGACAGGAAACCATCAAAACCCTAGAGAAGAAAGCAGGATAAAAACCTCTTTGATCTCAGCTGCAGCAATTTCTTGCTTCACACATCTCCAAAGACAAGGGAATTAAAAGCAAAAATGCACCATTAGGACCTCATCAAGATAAAAATCTTCTGCACTACAAAGGAAACAACCAACAAAACTAAAAGGCAACCAATGGAATGGGAAAACATATTTGCAAATGATGTATCAGATAAAGGGTTAGTATCCAAAATCTATAAAGAACTTACCAAACTCAACACCCAAAAAACAAATAATCCAGTGAAGAAATGGGCAGAAGACATGAATAGACACTTTTCCAAAGAAGACATCCAGATGGCCAACAGACACATGAAAAGATGCTCAACGTCACTCATCATCAGATAAATCAAAACCACACTGAGATACCACCTCACATCAGTCAGAGTGGCTAAAATTAACAACTCAGGAAACAACAGATGCTGGCGAGGATGTGGAGAAATGGGAACCCTCTTGCACTGTTGGTGGGAATGTAAACTGGTGCAGCCATTCTGGAAAACAGTGTGGAGGTTCATCAAAAAATTAAAAATAGAACTATCCTACGACCTAGCAATAGCACTACTAGGAATTTATCCAAAGGATACAGGAGTGCTGATTCATAGGGGCACATGTACCCCAATGTTTATAGCAGCTCATTCGACAATAGCCTAATTATGGAAAGAGCCTAAATGTCCATTAACTGATGAATGGATAAAGAAGATGTGATTTATATATCCAATGGAGTACTATTTGGCAATAAGAAAGAATGAAATTATGCCATTTGCAGCAACACGGATGGAACTGGAAGGTATTATGCTAAGTGAAATAAGTCACTCAGAAAAAGATATACATCATATATTTTCACTCATATGTGGGACTTGAGAAACTTAACAGAAGACCATGGGGGAAGAGAAAGGGAAAAAAATAGTTACAAACTGAGAGAGAGGGAGGCAAACCACAAGAGACTCTTAAATACAGAGAACAAACTGAGGGTTGATGGGGGGAGTGGGGGAGAGGGGAAAATGGGTGATGGGCGTTGAATAGGGCACTTATTGGGAAGAGCACTGGGTGTTGTATGTAAGCAATGAACCATGGGAATCTACCCCCAAAACCCAGAGCACAGGGTACACACTGTATGTTAGCCAATTTGACAATAAATTATATTTTTATAAAAGAAAGATATGCTGTACTTATGAACTGGTATAATTAATATTGTTAAAATATCCATACTACCAAAGGAATCTAAAGATTAAATATAATCCTATGAAAATACCAACAGCATTTTTCACAGAAAAAGAACAAAGAGTCCTAAAATTTGTATGGAAGCAAAAAAGTCCCCAAATAATCAAAGTGTCTTGAAAAAGAACAACGCTGGAATTATCAGGCTCCTTGACTTGAAACTATACTACAAAGCTTTAATAATCAAAACAGCATGATACACACACACACACACACACCCCCCACACACCAGACACATAGATCAATAGAATAGAATAGAAAGAATAGAAAGAATAGAAAGAATAGAATAGAATAGAATAGAATAGAATAGAATAGGAGAGCCCAGAAAGAAAGCCACAGTTATATGGTCAATTAATCTATGACAAAGGAAGCAAGAATATACAAAGGGAAAAGGTAGTCTCTTCAATAAATGATGACGGGAAAACTGGACAGGTACATAGCACAAAGAATGAAACTGGATGAATTTTTCAACCCATGTACAAAAATAAAATCAAAATGAATTGGAAACATAAATTTAAGACCTGAAACCATAACATTCCTAAAAGAAAACAAAGGCAGTAAACTCTTGGCTATGAGTCTTGGCAATATTTGGGGGGGTGGGGGTGGGGTGGGGACTGTCTCCCTAGGCAAGGGCAACAGAAGCAAAACTAAACAAATGGGACTATATCAAACAGAAAAGCTTTTGGACAAAGTCATCAATAAAAGAAATGGCAACTTACCAAATTGGAGAAGATATTTGCAAATGATGTATCTGATGAGGGGTTAATACCCAAGATATGTAAAGAACCAATACAACTCAACATCAAAAAAATAAACAATTAAAAAATGAGCAGAGGAGGGAGGTGAAGAGGCATTTTCCAAAGAAGACATAAGACATACAGATGGCCTACAGGTGAAAAGCCAACCCATAAAGAGATGCTTAACGTCACTAGGGAACATAACCAGGGAAAGGCAGATCAAAACTGTAGTAAGATATTACCTCGCACCAATCAGAATGGTTAGTAGCAAAAGGACAAGAAATAACAAGTGTTGGTAAGAATGTGGAAAAATAGGAGCCTACCTGTCTGTTGGTGGGAATGTATATTGTGCAGCCATTATGGAAAACAGTATGGAGCTTCCTGAAAAAATTAAAAATAGAACTACCATACAATCCAGCAATTCCATCTTGGTATTTATCAGAAGAAAATGAAAACGCTGATTCAAACAGATATATGCACCCTGTGTTCACTGCAGCCCTGTTTACAATAGCCAAGGTATAGAAGCCGTCTAAGTGTCCATCAATACATGAATAAATTTTTAAAAAGTCATATATTTAAGAAAGTAATATGTATACAATGAAATATTACTCGGCCATAAAAAGGATGAAATCTTGCCATTCGCAACAACAAGGGTGGATCTTGATGGTATGATGCTAAGTGAAATAAATCAGACACAGAAGGACAAATACCATATGATTTCACTTACATGCAAAATCCATAAGGCAAATGAACAAACACAACAAAACAGAAACAGACTCTTAGACACAGAAAACAAACTGGTGGTTGGCAGAGGGGAAGGGGTAGGAAAATGAATGAAACAGGTGGAAGGGTTTAAGAAGTACAAACTTCCTGTTATGAAATAAATAAGTCATGGGGATATAAAGTATAGCATAGAGAATATAGTCAATAATATTGTAGTAACTATTCACGGTGACAAATGGTAACTAGACTCATTACAGCGATCATTTTTTAATGTATATAAAATATCAAATTACTACGTTATATACCTAAAATTAATATTGTATGCCAACCATTCTTCAATTTAAAAATGTTTTAATTAAAACTTCTGAAAGGCATTGAAATGAAAGACTATCATAGACTTGAACTTTATAAACATGTGTATACTCTTGGGGCGCCTGGGTGGCGCAGTCGGTTAAGCGTCCGACTTCAGCCAGGTCACGATCTCGCGGTCCGTGAGTTCGAGCCCCGCGTCAGGCTCTGGGCTGATGGCTCGGAGCCTGGAGCCTGTTTCAGATTCTGTGTCTCCCTCTCTCTCTGCCCCTCCCCCGTTCATGCTCTGTCTCTCTCTGTCCCAAAAATAAATAAAAAACGTTGGAAAAAAAATTAAAAAAAAAAAACAAACGTGTATACTCTTGAAATAAAATATTAAATTAGTTACTCAATAATTTTCCTCTACATGTACATCTCTTTACTGTTTGTATAAAGCGTTGTGACTTCCCAGTAGGCCAGGTATATCCATATTCAACTATTAAACACATAACACATTCTAAATTCCAGTAAGTAATACTTTAGAGTTTGTCTGACCACTGGTCACTCTATAAATTCCAATATAAAGATAAATATAAATGTATGTCAAATGTTTTCATATTTAAGAAAATTACGAATCAACTACTTCACCTACACATTTTTCTTAATTAAAAAAGATTATCATGGCATAATTTGAAAGAGATTATTTGAATTCTCAATTTTTTAGAGTTCTAAATATCATAAGTGTCTGTTGGATTGACAGATGAAGAGGGAAACCCACAAGACACCATCAGGACTTCCTTTAAGGAATTTAAGCATTAACGGGGAACTCAGAAAAGTAAACCTTCAAATAAAGTCTTAATAGAGCACTATAATTAGCACTATAAGAACTCAGGAGGGACAATCAAATGCCTGACGAGTGAATACTCATGTCAACTTTAATCCGTATATTCAGTAGATTGTTCATTTTTGGACCTCATGCTACTTGGTGAAAAATTATAAACTAAGGTGACCTTGAGATTTTACATATTATTTTTCAAAAATAAAATGGTTAATGTGGCATATTTGAAATACTTAGTTTATCAAGTTATTATTGTTTGCCAGACAATATGATGACAGCATTTCCTATCTCATGTAATCCTCGTCAAACCTATTAAAGTACAATTCTAACCTATTAAGGTAAGATTATTATGCTCTTGTTTTAGATGTGGAAACTAGGGTTTACAGTGGTCAAAGAACTTACCCAAAGCCATAAAGCCAGAAGCTAAGCTTTTAAAGAAGCGTAAACAGACCTCTTATAGTGGGAGGAAAACCCATAAAGCATAGGGGATCTGCGAGATTGGGGACTTTGACAGAGACAAGGGCTAGCATGCAAGTTCTGTTATCCGTTCTTACCGTATCTGTTGCCACAGATCATTGAAGAGACTGGCTAGTTTGACACATTACTCTGCACACATAAGCCTCTCAAATCGTTCTGGCAGCTGAATATCCACAAGTGTCACCAAGTCGTGAAGACAAATGATATAATTATGCGTCTAATTACTTCACATCAAGGCATTCAGTATATATTATCACATACAGCACAGATGCATTTGCTGTTGTGTTCATAACCTGAACTTCTAATTTTGAACAGGGTTGTGGGGCACCTGGGTGGCTCAGTTGGTTAAGTGTGGGACTTCAGCTCAGGTCATGATCTCGCCCTTTGTGATTCCAGCCCCACCTTATGCTCTGTGCTGACGGCTCAGAGCCTAGGGCTTACTTCAGATTCTTGTCTCTCTCTCTCTCTCTCTCTCTGCCCCTCCCCCATTCATGCTGTGTCTCTCTCTCCAAAATAAATAAACATTAAAAAATTTTTAAACAGGGCTTGTGACTATTTTTATGATGGTATGAAATTCCACAAATAAAATATTCTTTGAAATCCACACCTTCAATTTATGGCCTCTTTCTATGATAAAACTTTAGGTGTTACTGATGTACCTAGACTTCATTACATTTAACAATATGTATATTAGTACTTCGGTATGAGCAAAGGGCTATGCCTTAAAACTGAACCAAACATCTGTTAAACTGAATTGCTGTTTATGCTGAAATCAGTCAATTACATAAAAGTCGCTTGCCACAGCGGATTAAAGAACATAGTTCCATGTTTGAAGGAGACCTTAAAACTACAGCTCAAAAACATTTTTTAATAAATGTTTTCTATCTCTTTAAAAATGCCTATTTATTTATTTTGAGAGAGACAGGGAGGGCGAGCAGGGGAGGGGGAGAGAAGGAGGGAGAGAGAGAGAGAGAGAGAGAGAGAGAGAGAGAGAGAGAATCCCAAGCAGGCTCTGCACCGGCAACATAGAACCCAATACAGGACTGGAGATCGTGAACTGTGAGATCATGACCTGAGCCGAAACCAAGAGTTGGACGCTTAACCAACTAAAGTCATCCAGGTGCCTCTACCGTTCAAATTTTTTCAAGTATAATCTAAAACTTATTCAATAACATCAGGTATATTTTCTAAAAAAAATAGTTCTATCTAATTCATTCTTGCAATGCTCTTTAATTTATATAAATGATAAAAATATCATTCTTGGACTTAGTGGGGAAACATGTTCTAATTTTTTTAAGGCTTTAATGAAGAGTGTTTTTAGAAAAAGTGCAGTATACATAACTAACTAACTAAAATTACTAACATTTTCTAGAGATCCAGGTGAGTTAACTTATAAGAATAAAACGTTGCTTAAATTTAACATCAGTTGAATATACTTTTCAAAAAGCGATAAGCCACCCTTATTAAAAACAGTTTATTCTCTACAATGTATTCCTCATTTCTTTCCATAGGACAAAAATTTATACCTCTGAGCTGTCATCACAGAGCCCAACGCGGGGCTCAAACCCATGAGCTATGAGATCATGACCTGAGCCGAAGTCAGATGCTTAACCGACTGAGCCACCCAGGTGGCCCTATGACATTTTCTTTTTAAAATGAAGACATTTCAAAGGTAGAGAAAGCTCTGAATTTGGATAAGTAATTGAAGTAAACATGAGAGAGAGTCACTAGTATGTTCTTACAAAGGCCCAATACGGGTGTGATAGTTCCCAGGGCAATGATTAAACTAAGTCTAATAAAAATAAAGGGTAAGTCTTGGAGAAAGACGCCCAGGGAATTCTGAAGAGGGTTCTGAGGAGTTAATATCATCCGAAGGAGAGAAATAAAACTGAATATGTAGACTGGGTACAGCCAGCCTGACTTATACACAGCAGGGTGGCCAGCCACGCGCACCATTTCTATGGTGTCAGACCACAGCAGAAAGCTCCACAGGATGATCTGGGCACGATAGTCCTGATGGGACATGGTTCCCAGGATTCCCGAGTGGAAGGAGGGCTCCTGGGGTTCTCCCAGCGCTGGAGCGGGGCTCTGTGTGCTTTGTCCCCATGGCTGTGATGCCTCGGTCCTCCTGGCTGGCTGTGGAGACGAAGTATTTTCTTCCTTTTGCTTCACTTGGTCCATCACGGTTTTTACTTGGTGCAAAGTGGTTGTATGACTATATGTAACTTCATTACCTGCAAGAAATTAATTGATTCATGGCCATTTAAAAATTTTTTTAATTTTATGTAAATGAAAATTGTATTTCAACTTTATGTAAATTTTTAAATTTCAGTTTTTTAGTTAAATTTAAAATAAGATAAAATTGTAAGCCTTCTTTTTCTGAGGTCTGTTTTACACATATAACTTCAGATCACAATAGGTACCATAATGACAAAAAAAGGTTATGTTTTTGTATTTTTCTAGATATGGATCCCAAGTCAGTTTTATCATTTCACAGTACCAGCCATTTTTGGTTACTGAGCTAAGCACTTTCACATATAATCTCACTTAATCCTCAGAAAAAAATTGAGAAATAGACATTACTATCCCATTTTATAAATATAGAAAGTATACAAGAGGTTAAATGACAACGGAATTCAAATACACAGTAATGAGCAGGGCTGGAATTCACACCCAGATTTGTTTGACCCCAAGTGACAACCTCTCAACTTTATGGCTGCTATCACCTGCCTAGAGGCAAAACATCATGTGCTAATTATAAAACATGCAAATATCATAAAATCAAAGTCCAATGGTCCAACGTTGTCATTTTTTTATAAGAAGGCCACAGGGATCACTACAACTCAGATGTCCGGCCTTGGAGTTTGGTGCTAAGAGGGAATGTTTAACCAATGTGCTAGTGAAGGGTGCCACCTTGAACCCCGGTTGGTTTGTTTTTTAATTTTTTTATGTTTATTTTTGAGAGAGAGAGACAGAGCGTGAGCAGGGGAGGGGCAGAGAGAGAGGCAGACACAGAATCAGAAGCAGGCTCCACGCTCTGACCTGTCAGCACAGAGCCCAACGCAGGGCTCGAACTGAAGACCTGTGAGATCATGACCTGAGCCGAAGTCAGACACTTAACAGACTGAGCCACCCAGGCACCCCTGAATCCCATATTTTTTTAAGTTTCTCTTTCCCCAAAGTTTTTGAAACAGTCAGGGCAATTGGCTAGACTAAAGCAGTTCGTTTGCAGACACAAGGCTATGCCTGATCAACGCAACGCTCATTTGAATAAGTAGGATATTTTCTCATGAGTATCACATTGCGCGTGTGTTTGTGCGCACGTGTGCACATTCACGCATGTGCCTTTCTGTGCGCACATGGGTATTGAGGTTGGGGAATTATGAAGGGATCCTCAAATCTCAAGACCTACTACCAGTATTCATGATGGTTTTTAGACATGAAAGGTGTAGCATATTGTTTTTCAAACATTTATCTAGTTAAGCACCATTTTTTCTTTCTTTTTTACTAAGAATTTATCTGGTCTTAAGGAAAGATTGCCAACATGCTGAGCTGTCATATTACTTGATAAGACAAAATTTAAAGGAGTCATTAGACTGCATAGCTCTAAAGGTTAAAGACATGAAGTCAATAAAAATTTGTTGAACCATATTGAGGTGAAAACATTTTAAAAGAGATAACTTATTATGATTAATGACTAATAAAATATTTGATAACTTTAAATAGGAGTTGTTTAAAGGACAAACCTCGGTTTTCTTTGTATATAACTAACTACTTTAAAATTTTAAGTGTGAATTGAGTAAATTGATAAACTAAAAAAAAATCTAAATTCTTGATAAAATATTATTTACTTTTTTTTTTTTAACATTTATTCATTTTTTGAGAGACAGAGTGCAAGTGGAGGAGGGGCAGAGAGAGAGGGAGACAGAACCTGAAGCAGGCTCCAGGCTCTGAGCTCTCAGCACGGAGCCTGAAACAGGGCTCAAAGCCACGAACCGTATGATCATGACCTGAGCGGAAGTCAGAGGCTGAACCAATTGAGCCACCCAGGCGCCCCCATTTACTTCTGATATAAATCACTTATAAATAAATGATGGCACCTTTAGAAATTTCTTTACCAAGTTTAGATGACAGTAGCATGAATATCACTTTAATAAATAATAGTCAAGTAAGAAAGAAAATTATATACTAATTACTATTATTTTAATATTGCTAAAATTTGGGGCATCTGGATAGCTCAGTTGGTTAAGTGCTGACTGCGGCTCAAGTCAGGATCTCACCATTTGTGAGTTCAAGCCCCATGTCAGGCTCTGTGCTGACAGCTCAGAGCCTGGAGCCTGCTTTGGAATCTGTGTCTCCCTCTCTCTCTGCCTTTGCCCTGCTCATGCTTTCTCTCTGTCTCTCAAAAATAAATAAAAAACGTTAAAAAAAATCCTAAAATTATCTTTTTTTTAAACTCAGATGCCCACTGGCATCAATTATACCTCTCATTTTACAAAAGAAAAAACTTACATGGAAATTATGTTTCTTAGAGTATGTCATGTCCTGGAGAACTCTCCTTGAAATAGATAAAACTGTCTGAATGGAAATTCAAATTCCTTTGTCAACATAAATAGTGCAGTGTATAATTTAGGCTTTTGAGGAGGACTGTAAATTCAGCATCGTATCAATGCCAGGAAGTGGCAATCTTAGACGCGACACATGAACATTTTTAAACAGTAAGAATCTTAATATCTGTGGATAAGAGCCGTGGGAGGAACAATGAATTCTTAGCTAGAGTTCCTTTAAAAAAAAAAAATTTTTTTTTATTCATTCTGAGAGGGGGGAGGTGGGGCAGAGAGAGAGGGAGACAGAATCCCAAGCAGGCTCTGCACCGTCAGCACAGAACCCGACATGGGGCTTGAACCCATGAACTGTGAGATCATGACCTAATCTGAAATCAAGAATCGGATGCTCAAGTGACTGAGCCACCCAGGCGCCTCAAGAGTTCATTTCTAATAAAATACGAAGGTCCCAGTCCATGTGTATTTGGCGAAATTGGGCTGGGAGCTTCCTATCTCTCTAACCTCAACAGAGACTAGGTTATAGTTAGGGGTACAGGGACTCTGTTGTCCTCTTTCCACGTGAGAAGAACTACAACTGTCCACTGGAGAGCTCTGCTGGCCTCCCAGAAAGGAAGGTGGTGTTGAAGAAGCCAAGGCACTGTATGGTCCTAAGAGTAGGACAACAGATTTGCCCCCGAGCAATGTAAACTTGCATGTACCCAATACCTTTTGGCTCAGTGATTAGTTTCCCTCCAAATTACTATTTTTAAAATTTCTGCTTACAGCTAGAATTCTTTTGTTGTTGTTAGTATTCTACTGTGGGCAAAACGACACATATTTTGGCAAAATCCATAAAAGATATAAGCACGAAGAAAGAGATCGACTCGCTTTCTTAGAGGCTGACATTTCCCTGTAAAAAGAGAAAGTGGCATCCATTCTGTGTCATTCCCTACATCTAATGCCAGTTGCCAAAAGAACTTTTTGTCTTCACTGCACAAGCTAAAGAGTTAAGAAAATGTAATTTTGATCACAGATAAATGTTTAAGTGGCTAGCGCACATCTGTTTTATTTGATTCTTTACACTGATGTATTTCTATTTCTTTTGTTTGTTTTTATTTATTTTTGAGAGAGAGAAAGAGAGACACAGCACGAGCGTGGGGAGGGCAGAGAGAGACACACACACACAGAATCCAAAGTGGGCTCCAGGCTCTGAGCTGTCAGCACACAGCCCGATGCAGGGCTTGAACCCACGAACTGCAAGATCACCACCCGAGCTTAACCGAGGGAGTCACCCAGGTGCCCCGATGTCTTTCTATTTCCAACTTGTTTCTCAAAAGGTTTGGATAGCTTACAGGGAAAACCTAAGAACCACATAACAAATCAGTAGGGAAGGATTTTCTAAAGTGAGCATGTATCCAGAGAATAGAAAAGAAATAAAAGAAGAGAGAATCATAAGGAAAGGCACCTAAAAACATGACGGGAATGAGGCTGATACTAATAATGCACGAGTCAGGCTCCCAATCGTCTGTTATGAGCAGACAGATTATGTAGAGTCCTGTACCAAGCTTCAAATGGGCATAGAGAATGATGTAGCAACTAATGTGGGGAGAGTCCCACCTTCACCATGCTGTTACCTGTGATCACATCAATAAATACAGAAGCATAAAATGTGGCAGGAAAGTAGGGAAAGAGTCCAAATGTCCCTCGACTAACAAATGGGTAGAGAAGATGTGGTATGTATATGCGATGGAGTATTACTAGGCAATCAAAAAGAAGGAAATGATTTCACTCATATGTGGGATTTAAGAAACAAAACAGATGAGCATAAGGGACGGGAAGCAAAAAAATAAGATCAAAACAGAGAGGGAGACAAACCACAAGAGACTCTTGAGTCCAGAGGGTTGCGGGTGGGGGATGGGGGAAGAGATGGGCTAAATGGACGAGGAGCATTAAGGAGGACACTTGTTGGGATGAGCACTGGTTGTTACATGTAAGTGACGACTCACTAAGTTCTATTTCTGAAATCATTATTAAACTATATGGTAACTAACTTGGATTTAAATGAAAATAATAAAAAATAAATAAAAATAAATCAATAAAATGTGGCAGGGCTTTAAAAGGAAGGTCAGTTCTTTGATGAGAGACTATCCTATGGATCTGCATGAGACTGGAGGTCTGGAAGGTTCAGCTGAGAAGTGACAGTTAAGCAGAGACCTGAAGGATAGGTAGGAATGAATTAGGTGAAGAATGGAAAAAGGAACTTTCTAGACAGTAAAGAGCATGTGTAAAGATCTTTCAGCCAGAATCATTGAAAGACGGAAAGTTTGGTGAGGAGTTGGGGAGGCAGAGAGGGAAGAAGAGGAGAGTTCTAGAAACCTAGTAAGTGCTCTCTACCTACCAGGCACTGTTTTAAGCCCTTTTAATGCATTAATTCATTAAATCCTTAGAAGAATTCCCACCTTAAAGATGAACAAACTGAGGCACAGGGAGATTAGCAATTGTTTCCAAGGTCACACAGCTAGCAAGGAGGGAGATCAGAACTTGATCTCTTAGCTACACTATCAGTGGCAGAGTCAGACTGTGTGGCACCTTATGGGCCATGCTAAGGGGTTTAGACTTCCTTCTAAGCTAAACGGAAAACTGCTGAAGAGATGGAGAGTGGAAGGCAGAGGAACCAGAAAGGACATGAAGACATCAGCAAAGAGGATCTCAAGGCCACTGAGGCAGCTGTTGTGAAATGAGACTGTTATTCCACTCACAGCAACCAGAAAATCAAATTAAACAACTATTCAGAAAAAAATAAGACTAATCTTGATTAACAGTCCCCAAAATCTATTTAAAAAAAAAAATTTAATGTTTATTTTTGTGAGAGAGAGAGAGACAGAGCATGAGCAGGGAGGGGCAGAGAGAGAGGGAGACACAGAATCCGAAGCAGGCTCCAGGCTCTGAGCTGTCAGCACAGAGCCCGACGTGGGGCTCGAACCCATGAACTGTGAGATCATGACCTGAGCTGCAGTCAGGTGCTTAACCAACTGAGCCACCCAGACGCCCCACCCAAAATCTATTTTTCCTGAGACAAAAGTGTTCTAGAGAAAGTGAAATGCTAATGATTTAGACATAACATTTCGAGAAAAAAAATTTAGCAAAGAAGAGAATTAATAGTCATTACAAATATTTTAAAGCATATTAAGCACCACAAAGTACTTTTCGTCATAGTCTTGGAGACAAAGGGAAAAAATGTAATAAATTAAAATACAAACAGGGCACTTACATACATCGTTATTTTGACACAGTCTACGGACTAAGCTCAACTGCACTATGTATAGTTTGCTTCCTTTGAGCAGCACATCTGAGGTCTGGAAGACAAGTGAGCAACTTCATGGCCAAGTAATAAATGATGAAACTCAGCACCCACCTCACAGGGTGGTTATGAGGCCTGAACAAGTCAATATTCATAAAACATTTAAAATAGCGCCTGACACATAGAAACAGCCATGTGTGTGTTCCATATACCAAATGTAGCGGCGCCTGGGTGGCTCAGTTGGTTAAGCGTCCGACTTTGGCTCAGGTCATGAACTCACAGTTTGTGAGTTCGAATCTTGCATCGGGCTCTGGGCTGACAGCTCAGAGTCTGGAGCCTGCTTCTCTTTCTGCCCCTCTCCTGTTTGTGCTCTGTCTCTCTCTCTCAAAAATAAATAAACGTTAAAATATGTATATATATAATACATATACATATATATATAACATATTATAAATTAATGTAGCAATCACTAAATAATGAATTAGAATAGAACAGAAATGAATTAAATGAATTAGAATTGAACAGAAAATATCAGAATACAGTAAATAGTAAAAGTGATCACAGTTTGTTAAACTTTGGTTATAGTTACACTGTTACCCACTGTCCCGTTTATGGTGGGGGGAAGGGCTGTCAAAAAGTTTGAGAAACTGTGTCACACTACAGAGCCTTAACAAGGTCAAAGGTTTAATTTGCATACTTGCCTGTTCGGATCACAATGAATCAAAATGCTACCCCACAGATATATCCTAGGCAGGCAGAGACAGCTTGCAATACCTAACGAGCCAATCGTATGCATCTCTTCCCAATTCCATGGTCAGGGGTCAGTGACGTCACCTTGGTAGCTTGAAATTGGTCGCGGAAGGAATACTTACACCAGATACATTGGCGAATGGTACAAAGCAGGGCTTTTCCCCACCCCCACCGGAGGGACAGCTGTGTCAACACTGACCAGCCTACTCCTATCTGTGTTCCAAATGGTATGCAAATCTTCACCAAATAATAATTCATAATAATAACAAATTCAAGACAAATATTCAAACCATCATCAATTCTGGAAGAGCCCAGGGACTGTTCTTTAGAAAAAGCATTGTACTGTTTTCCAGTACATTCAAAAGCCCTATTCATTGCCAGTTCCCTGCCTGGCATGGGAACAAATAAATGTATCATTTCTGGATTTTTAGGCAATGTAAAGTATTAAGAAAATTCTTTTGTCTAAAGCAGCTGGAAGGCTGGATAGGTTAAAGACCATCTTCCCCTCCATTATTAGTTCAAAGACTCATCTGGACAAGACATATATATTATATATAATAATGTAACAATGAATCATTACAGTATATTAATTATATGGACAATTATAAGTATATAATATGTACCAATATACAATTATATATTATACAAATATTGAATATATTTCAATAAAACATAAATAGTAAAGTAAAATGTTAAAAAGCATATAGTTATCTTATTTCCAAATATAAATAATTCTAGGCTTTGAAATGGTTTGAAATGCCTCTACTAGTAAGCACCTGAGTACAGACCAAAGCTTGGAATCCCAGCACGAACCCAAGCCGGGTGACAAAAATGAACACATAGGGGAATGAGCCTGTTTCTGGCCTTCAGAGCACTCCCTCTGCCTTAATTGTGTGCATTTGCTAGTGAAGTTTATTGATGTGCTATTCTATCCACTAAACTGCCAGCTCCATGAAAAGAGAGGCTGTTTTCACTCCCCACTGTACCCCTAGGACCTGGCCGAGCACCTGGTATGTATGTAACAGATCCTCCATAAAGATTTGCTGTATAGAAGGCGGGAGACATTCCTGTTCTGGAGTCTGGCGACATAAGGGAGCAATGGGCATCCTGCTGGGGAAATCCGCACCAAGGCGAGCAAGCCCAAACATGACAGCCAGGCCCCCAAGCACACACCACCCTCCGTTCAACAGGAAGAAGGACTCCGGAGCTCTGCACAAGGTCTTCCATGAAGACTGCTGTCTGGCCCAGGTCCTGGAGAGAGCACTTCAAGCGAGCCCACACGACTGATTCAGCTAAGGAGCTCTGGAGGATGTTCGGAGGGCATCTGAGCAGCTCAGGTGTGAGAGAAGACGTCACATGGCTTTTGGGCCCAGGAGCCGCCGGTGCGACGTGTCCCCTGCATCGCCCAGCGGGACTGGGGCACACATCAGTGGGAGACAGCACAAGCAGCAGCCCGATTCAAGACATTTCAAAGGGTTCCCAGGCACCGGCAGGGGCAGGAGTCACCAGTCAGAGGACAAAAATGCCGATGTGTGCTTCCGAGAAGAATGGGGTTTGTGAGTTTGCAGGAAACACGCTAAGAACACCACCCCCGGCCAGAAACAAGGGGGCTTGGGGTTCTAAACTAGCGGACCCACAGCAAAATGGTGCTCCATACAAAGGACCCTATGATGTAGACACAAAACGACCAAGATTTCTGCACATTATGCAGACCGTCAGCTCAACAACCTATTTTACTCTATTCACTCCAAGACAAGGAAATCTAGAACTTGAAAAACAGTGACCTGTACCTTTACTTTCAACCTTGGGCCATAACATTTGCTGATTAATAATGATATGAGGAACGGGTCTTGGTACTAGGACACAGTAATGCATGCTGAATTCTTCATGTTCCCCTTATTTCTATCAGCCTCCCTAAAATACTTACTCGGGAAAAATCTCTTGCAACTCTCAAGAATCTCACTTTGTATACTAAAATTGTTCCTCTCCCCCCCTCCCCCTGCCCCGTGTAGGAAGAAAGTACCGATTAAATGCCAAATTGTTACAATCGTGTAAAGCTGTCCTAATCAAAGGGTCACCATGTGACAGCACTTGATGTCCTATGTCTTTTGGCACGAGGATGGCTACAATATAGTCTCTGGCCCAATACACACTGACCTAATCCTGACAGCTGATACTTCATTAGAAGGTATAAATCAGAAATTCTACCCTTCTCTCAGGCCGGTCTGGTAAATAGCTACTTGTTTCTTAAGAAGGCGGGGAAAATCCTAGAACTAACTTACTTTTCTGAAACTTCCTTATTCTAAATAGCAAACGGAGGGTATGAAAGGAAATAGTTCCCCTCCTTGGCATGGCCCCGAAACACAGTGTTCCTCATACGTACTCTCTAAACACATTGCAAAACACATTATGGAAGCCCAGCTCACACGCGGGGCTCATATTGTATAATAAGCTTTTTCTTAAAAAGAAACAAAGGGGAACTCAAAGTGCCATTCATTTTATTCAGAGAAAAGCAGCATCCTTCCCCCTTCCCCCCCCCCCACCTTGATTGTCTGTGGCATCTCTTATATTCCTTTTGGTTAAAGTGTTGAGTTCCATTTTGAGGGAATCTGGAAAGCAGATTCCTTTAGGAATTTGGATCTGGGCTCTTAGCTTTGAACTCGCTATATGTCACATTTCCCAATACTTCCTACAACCAGGGTCTCTGAGACAGGGTGGGTATCAGAACTATTTGTGAAGCTTTTAAAAATTCCGGATGCCAGGCCTTAAACTAACCTCGCGTGTACAAGTATGTTCACAGGCGGTCCATGATTCACTGGAAATAGCTTAGAAGGATGAAAATCATCACCGTCATTCATTGAAGAAATTGTGTTAACTCAGTAAGAAGGAATAACTAAGAAAGTAATAGGTCCTTCCTTTTCCTCCTTCCATTCCTGCTCTATAGACTCCTAAACCTGGGTCAGTCCTACCATCTTTTCTACCATCAATGCCCAGATTTCTCAGGATCATTGAAGAAATGATCCTCATAATGGAAGAACGATCGACTCATAATCTCGAGCGGTCCCAGGACAAATTCCTGGTTTCCCCTTTTCACTGAACCCTAAGCTTCTGTCATCCTTCCATCCCCCTGTCCTTGACCTTGAGCAGTTATTCCAAACCTTACCCATTCTGTTACAGATTCTCTCCCTCTGTCCCTCCACACTGCTCTCTGCAGGTAACTTTGCTTCCTAGTTCACAGTTCCTAGTTAAGGCTTTCAGGCATTAACAGGTATAAACAGCCCCTGCTTGCTTTCTGCCCACACATTAAATCATAGTCACAAGTCTAAATCACCTGGGGGGCTTTAAAAACCACATGTGTCTGGCCCAACCCCCCCTCCACCAAAATTATGATTTTAATTATCTGGGGTTCAGTCTGGGAGTTAAAAAATTTTCAAGTCTCTTAGGTGATTCGAATGGGCAGCCAAAGTGAAAATCAATGTTCCTAATTGGGGCTACACACCAAGAATCCAATGAGGTTTTGTTTTTAAAAATCTAAGTACGCCCAAGTCCCATCCTGATTCAGTTTATCAGGTGTTGCTATGATTGGCATGGACATTTTTAAAGTGCTCTATTAAGTCCTTTCTTTATGTTGGAAATGCCAGAAGAAATGGACAGAAATACAACAGAGGCAGGGGTCTAAAAGCTTTGCCAGATCAAGGGAAGAAATACACTGATTATCATTTCTGATTGATTGGGTGCGTGTAAATTAATGAGTTTATATCCTACAGAGAATCCAACTTCTTTTCTTTATGAAACACTTACATGTAAAAAAGTTTCGAGAAAATATTCAGTAAATATTTATATCACCTTGGAGTGAGAAAAATGCTTTTAAAGCATAACACCATAGACAGACTCCATCTGGGAAACAGTGACAGAATGGAGTATGTCAAAATTAGAAATTTCCTATATCAAAAAATTAAAAGGCAAATAACTGAAATATATGCTACATTTCTGACAGGCAAAATTTAATGGCCTTACTATTTACAGAACTCATGAACCAGGAGTAAAAACAACAACAAAAAAGAATAGATGTATCAACAGAAAAACAGATCAAGGACATAAATATATGAGTTTTAAAAATACAAACAGCCAAGAAATCCACAAGAAAATGCTCAACACAACTGCTATCTTAAGGAAATTATTAAAATAATAAGATACCGTTTTTTGCCTATAAAATTGGCAAAGATGAAAAGGAACAAATTATCCAAAGTTACAAGGTTGAGGAGAAACAGGTGTTTTCTTACACTGCTGTTTAGATGCTAAGCAGGGCATTCTTTAGAGGGGGTCGTTTGCTTGAAGGACACATATCAAAAGCCTTAAAGCTTGAATATACTTTGAGCCAGAAATTGCAACACCTAGGCATTTAACCTAAAGAAGTAATTATCTAGACTGCTGAGGTCCTGCGGCCCTTGGCCCAGGTGTCTGGGTATTAAGAACACTACACAGTAGGAACTGGACCGGGGCCACTGCGAGCAGATTTATTTGAAGACTTTACGCTGCCAACATCGTACCTGGCACCTCTTACTGATGTGACAGTGGAAACCACCTCGTGCGCAGCGCTCTGATGTTTTCCGCCCAAATAGCCTGTCGATCTCACTTCTAGCAAGTCGTCTCTGTGCACATACCCCCAAGGCAGCAAACTATCGTGCTACGCCCGTTTGTAAAATCCCCTATGAAGGACCCCCCCCTGTATTCGTCTGCATGTGCAGCCAGCCCACAATAGTCCCGTTTCTTCTGGCAAGTGTCGTTGCCAAGGAGTCTGGGCATGTGCAGATGCTCAGGGTCTTCCGAGGACACTCTGTGGTCATCCAGTGACAGTTAACTCTCTCTGTCCCCGGCCTCTGCTTGGCCGGTCACCTCAGAGTGGCTTGTAACTCACATACACAGCACCGGGTCCCCCAGACACCGACCACCTGCACCAGCCATGCCTGTGCGCCCGTACATACGGCTCACCCCCACTGCTCGACTCAAACCACATCGTCCTGCTCATTCTCACCACATCCTTCTCCTTTTTTTTTCTGCAACCCTTTTTACTTCTGAACAAGAGTCATAGAACAGTTGTTAAAAACCAGGAAAAAAGAAAATCTAGTTGTCCAACAACAGGGTTAGTTAAAAACTCATGGCTAAATGAGTCACAGTTCATCAATATAACAGGATACTATTCAACTAATAAAAAACGATGATACCACCACATATTTTTAAGGAAAAAAGATACAAAATAGGTTTCCTTGAGTCAAGCATGCCCCTGATGATGGTATCAGCTATCAATCTGTAGTTTATAGAATCCTGGTGGATTTCCATTTTCTTCTTTTTTTGCTTATGAGTATTGGACGATCTTTTAAAATAAATATGTATTTGGGGGAAGCAGAAAACATTAGAAATAAAACAATTTCAAACTGGAATATTAAAAAATGGATCTGGTTTTTCATATGTCTTGGGCCTCAAAACCTGTGTGTGCCCCACCAGGTTGGGTTTGCTCTACCTGCATTGCTGTAGTGTGGTGTACGTTAGCGTGTTGTGTAGCATTGTGTCATATCCCCAAAACAGCAGCCGTCACAAGAACTTGGATGAGGGTGCACTTGGTCTCTGGGTAGGGCAGCATCATGATTCTCAGGGAGCCATGGGCTGGAGAAGTAGGGAATTGGCCACCTGAGTTACCGTACTGCCCTGTACCGAGAGCTACAGCTTATGAATCTAAATGAGGTCTGAGATTAATGGTTTTCAGACATTTAGCAGAAGAACCATTTTTCTTTTTTTACAAATGAAATCTGACACAAACCAATGTCGTGCCGATGTGGTTCAGGTAGGAACTGGAGCACCAGTGACTCTGGTTAAGCTTCCCCTTTCTGCCCACGGACCCCTACAGATCCGCTCTGTAGGTTTCCGAAGTTTACTACTTGAGAAACAAACAGTGCTGGTTTTAAGAAGGCAGCTTTCACCTCAACAATAGATTTTTCCATTCAGACTGTGAAATCCAACTGGTTATTTTTGCCCATTTATTACATGCAGTCCTGAGTTTCTTAAGGCCCAATCTTCCTTCTGTGTAGAAAGCCTTCTTCACCATATCTGCCTAAACTCCTACAAATCCCAGATATTCCCTTTAGTATTTTTCTGACCTCCGACACCTTAGATAAAATATTTCTTCACGTGTAGCCCCATAGTACTTTAACTATGATACTCTACTCTACCACTTATAACATGGTGCTTGAGGCAGGCTTAGGCTGTTCAAGTGAGTCCCTACAGGTAGAACTGAAACTTTGCGTCCAACCATTGACTTGTTTGTGTGTCTGTTTGCATTCGTAGGTTTTTATGGAGGTTAAGGAATCTGGGTGGGGGCAAAGGGAACCTAATAGTGACCATGATTTGGGGTTCAGACAATATAGGTTAAGACTGATGTAAGGAGAAACTAGGATATTCCCTGGGAGGCAAGTCATAGCAGGATGAAAAGTGTTTAGAACACAGAGTCAGGCAAGAGTGGTGGGAAAAGAGCAGGCCAAGTTGTTTGTGTGTAAGAATGACGAATGGAAAAAAAGCAGGAGCGATGGAATATTCAGCAGTCTGGACCAATAAATGAGACCACAGGAGACTCACCTTAGTTCTGGGAGAGGGAACAATATAGAAGAGGAAGAAAGATGGGGGCCCAGTCATTCATTGGTTGGGACTGAGCTAACAAAATTCAAATAGAAATACCCACATACTAATATGAGCTGGGGACATTCAGGCGATACACTGTATTCTTACTATTTGTTCCCAAGACTGGGACCTGCCATTATTAGGTATGACATCTGCGAGACTGCCATGCATCAGAGATCTAGGTACCAGAAAATATTCCCGTGTGAGGCCCAGGCTATGTGAAATAATGCATGGACATGTTCTGACATGATCATCACTTGATACTGAGATATTTCAACTGGTAACAGAAAGTTAGTGGAAAGGACTCCTTGATCCCGTTAAGCCTGCTTTAAGCATGAGCACTTTTTTTAAAAAATATAGAATAACTTGTATTTAAAATTTTAGTAAAGGAAAAGCTACACAAAGATCAAGCTTCTGTAGCTTGGAATTAAGGCGGATGGGATGGCACAAGGGGGTCCATAAATCCAAGCACTGCAGATTACCTTAGTTTCCTCTACTATAGGATCATGGCTGTTACAAGTTGACCGATGGGTATGCCTTTCAAACTCTCTGGACTGAGCACAATATATTACCTTTCCCAACCTTTTCTAAAGGGAGCCAAATGTTTTTAAAGCTCGTTCACAACCCAGCCCTACCCAACCTCTTGGATTCTAAAGTACCACATGCAACAACAGCATATTTTTAGCCTACTGGTTTATGTTCAGACTCACATATTACAATTTACATGTTTATGACTTTCTGTATTAAGTTCCAGAGGATAAATGATAACACTCCCTAAATTCAAAGCTCACATAATCCATTTTGTTAGTATGCATGTTTAAAATGAGTAAAGGGGACTATTTGAGTTCAAAAGCTTGTACAAAAATTAAATGCATGTATAATTAATATTTGCAAAGGTGTTTTGAGTGAATGCTAGTTTTTTAAAGTGGGACTTTATTAAAGGGTAGAGCTATTCAACCAGACATTAGCCTGCTCAAGTTTGGGCAGTGAAGAGCTCAAGAAGGAGGCTCTTCAAATAAGAAAAAGCAATTGTATAAAATGTTCTCAGGTCTTATCTCCAAGACTGACTTCTTTGGGGTTTTCTTGTGTCAATGCTCAGAGTCATTGTCATTTCTGGATACAGAGAAAATTCTCCTTTAACAACCAAACTCATCACTTAAAATATAACTTGTTCCAAAAAATGTAATGTACATTTTTTATTTTAATTTTTTATTTCAGAGATAGAGCGAGAACAGGGGAGAAAAGCAGAGGGGAGAGAGAGAGAGAGAGAGAGAGAGAGAGAGAGAGAGAGAGAGAGAATCCCAAGTGGGCTTCACACTCAGCATGGAGCCCAATGCAGTGCTCGATCCCACCACCCTGGGATCATTACCTGAGCCAAACCAAGAGTCGGACTATCAACCCACTGATCTCAGATGCCCTTACATGTACATTTTTTTAAAAAGAGAATGTTCATGGGGCGCCTGGGTGGCTCAGTCGGTTAAGCGTCCGACTTTGGCTCAGGTCACGATCTCGCGGTTCATGAGTTCAAGCCCCGCGTCGGGCTCTGTGCTGACAGCTCAGAACCTGGAGCCTGTTTCAGATCTGTGTCTCCCTCTCTCTCTCTCTCTGACCCTCCCCCGTTCATGCTCTGTCTCTCTCTGTCTCAAAAATAAATAAACGTTAAAAAAAAAAAAGAGAGAGAATGTTCACTAAGAACTTACACAGAATGTTCACATTAACATGGAAGGTTATTAACACGGAAGAATTTTTAAAAACAATCCATTTTCAAGATAGGTTTGCATTGAGAAGGAATCTAGAGAAGTAGCAAAGAAAGTGGCAATTCCCAAATCTCCTCAGTTTGAGATAAATACCCTGGACTCTGGAGGGCAGATGTAACTTGAGGGTACCTTTTCCTCATTAGATGGCCACTAGCTGCCTGCCACCTTAGCTACCTTGTCACCTGTATTATGTTAAACATAACAACCATCATCTCCCACCTAAGGACAAAGTGCAAAATATGAAGCTCAGAATCTCAGATTTCCTGGTGGCCTCCAGCTCAGTTTTATTTTTCAATTTGAGGAGTAAGAGTGACCGGAAGGGTGGTGGCTCATGACCCATAAGTGATTCTCTGGTCTTTTCCTTCCTGGAGGTAGGAATCATCTCTATTACTCTCCAGAATTCCCCTGTGACTCACTCGCTTTAACCCATCCACCCCACCAGGAAGTGATTCGACAAAACCTACCCACTTCACGTATAAAATCTTGGTCATCCAATAACGATAGCATACACATATTATAAATTATCACATGAAATTAAGTGAAAGTTGAAGAAATTTAAGATCAACTGAACAAAATACTCAATTAACAAAGTATCTTTTTTTTTTTAAGACCAACCTATATTTAGTTTTGACTGATCCCTTTGGAGGAATGTGGTATATCTTGGTTTTGGTAGTGTGATCTTTAGCTTTTTGACAATCTGCAATTAAAAACACATAATTCTCTAGGACATAACGTCAGTAGTCACATTAATTTATATCAAAGATATCCAAAACTATATTTATTCATCTAAACTGAAAGGTTTTAAGGTTTCTAAAAATCTAAATCTATAATAATTTACTTAGATTATTTTCTTGCTAGAGTAAACATTAAGGTTTTTCTTATTAAATATTTGCTAAGTTTATTAATTTATCAGTACTACCAAAATACAAATAAGAATAACTATTTAGCTATCAAAGTAGTTTTTAAAATAATTATATTTAGATATCTCCATTTCTAATCTTCTAACTGTAATGTTAGAGGTAAGAAAAGGTATGATAAACATGTCAACAGATAAATGGGTGACAGAAAGGTAAACAGTATGTCAAACTTTTAAAAATATTACATTTAAAAGAATACTTACATTTTTGCCATCTTCTAAGAGAATATATCCTGAGTTTTTCAATAATATCCACCACAATCAAGGAAGTCAGAACCAGAGAAACTGGCAGATCAGGTAAGGTATCAGGTAAGATATCCGCAGAACCATTAATACTCTTTTGAACCTGTTTTCAGAAAACCATTTAGAAGCATTACTTCTTTTGTACTATCTTTGTTTAAAATTCTTTTAATAGTCTGGAAGCAACATTAAATTAATTACAAAGACATTTACTAAAAGACTAGAAGCTTGATTTCCAGCTTTTCAGGTAATCAATCCCATTGGCTGTTGAAGGATTTGTAAAGATGTAATAAAGATTCTTATCAATGGAAGAGCTTTCAGTTCAAGAGAGAGCTTGGTAAATACGCACCAAAATATAATAGCAGGCTCCTGGTAATGGTGGGATGGGCAATTTCTTCCAACCCTACTGCTAAGCAGAGCCTCTGAGAGTGCCTACGTCAAAGAATTAGGGGGATAGATATTGGAGTTCAGGGTCCTCCAAGAGAGAGCCCAGGTAAACCCAGCCAGGTTTTGGGAGACTTCCTTCATCTGATTATGGTATCTACATAAAAACTTATGGCAAGCATCATATTAGTGGTGATATGTTAAGAGTTTTTCCTCTGAGATCTGGAAGATGACGAAAGTGCCACCATGATCAATTCTATGCAACGCTGTACTAGAAGTCCTAGCCAGTGTAATGAGGCAAGAGAAAGAAATAAACACTGATCAATTCTATGCGACACTGTACTAGAGGTCCTAGCCAGTGTAATGAAGCTAGAGAAAGAAATAAACACTGCAAGTATTGGAAAAAAAATAAATATATATCATTATTCATAGACTATATAATTGTATATGGGGAAAATCTCCATATGCAATAAAGGGAAAATGAGACTAAAAAAAATGATACCATTCAATGCAACCTCAATCAAAATTCAAAGTTTTTGTGGAAAATGAGAAGCTGATTCTAAAATCCATATAGAAATAAAAAGGACAAGGCATTTAGATGAAAAAGATATAAAGATTTACTCTTGGAAATATGAAGAGCCATTGTAAAACTACAAGAATTAAGTCAGTGTGGTATTGGCATAGGCATATAAAAGTAGGCAGTGGACAAAACAGAAGGCTTGAAATAGACCATGTATATATACAGAGTGATTTATAACAGAAGCAGCAGTGCAGAGAAATGAGGGAAGACAGACTTTTTAATAAATAGTGCTCAGTGCATTGGATGCTATTTGGAGGTAAAAAACGGACTCCTTACTGCACAACATATACAAATATTAGCTTCAGATGGATTGTGAATCTAAAGGAAAATGGCAGGGGCACCTCAGTGGCTCAGTTGGTTAAGTGTCCAACTTCGGCTCAGGTCATGATCTCATGGTTCATGGGTTCAAGCCCCACATCAGGCTCGCTGCTATCAATGCAGAGCCCGCTTCAGACCTTCTGTCCCCTTCTCTCTCTGCCCCTTCCCCGCTTGTGCTCTTGCTCTCTCTCTAAAATAAACATTTTTTAAAAATTAAAAAAAGAAAAAGAAAAGAAAATGGTAAAACATATAGGCTTCAAAGTATAATATAGGGGAATAGCTTCAGGACTTTGAGGGTCAGATTCGCAGTACGACAAAATCTCTTTACGTTGCCAAAATTACTATATCCATGAAAAAAAAAAAAAAACCACTGGTAAATTGGACTGTTTTTAAATTAAGAACTCTTCACCCAAAATACCATTAAAATATTAAGTCACAAAGTGTGAATATACTTGCAATATATAAAATCAAAAAGGGCTTGAGATCTGAATATATTAAAAACTTCTGAATTGATTTTAAAAAGATAAGTAACACGATAGGGAAAAAATGGCAAGGTGAAAAAAGTGCTCAATTTCATTAATTTTTTTGATGTTTATTTATTTATTTATTGGGCGAGGGGAGCGGGCACAGAGAGAGAATCCCAAGTAAGCTTCATGCTGTCAGCGCAGAGTTCTTCGCGGGGCTTGATCTCACAAATTGTGAGATCATGACCTAAGCCGAGATCAAGAGCTTAACCAAATGAGCCACCCAGGTGCCCCTTAATTTCAGTATATTGGGGAATGACAATTTAAAACTATAATGAGATTCAAGAATATATGCCCAACAGAATGGCTAAAAGACTTAGAATGTAAGGCTAGCTAGAATATGCAGCAACGGGTATGCTCATTCTCTGCTAGCATTAAGTCTAAATTAGTAGAATCCCTTTGGGAAACTGGCATTTTCTGCTACAGTTGAACCTTTGAATATCTATGTCCCATCAGTTATACTCCTGCACATTAAATGAAATCCTTGCATACGTGCATCAATAGACATACTCAAAGATGTTCACAGTAGCATTATTTATAATAGCCAAAACCGGAAACAACTGAAGTGGGCATCAGAGGCAGAAGTGATAAATAAATTGTAACGTATTCATAAAATGAAATGAATGAATTCACTCCACAGAATGAAAACGATGGAATACCATTGTACACAAAAGCCTGAATGACCCACACTTGTGAAAAAAAGAAGCCAGACACATATTAGGTAGGTAGAAGAGAGATAAATGACAGATATAGATAGAGAGAGAGAGAGATAGAAAGGTATATAATTTTATCTCCAATTATAAAAAATTCAAAACAGACAAACCAATCTATGGAATTAGAAGTTAAGATAGAAATCATTGCAAAAAACATAGGGGTGGCTTTTAGGGAACTAGCAAAGCTTTATTTTTTGACCCTGAGTAGTGTTTACACAGGGGATTGCTTTGTGGTATTACATTAATATTGTATATCGTATGTTTTATGCACTTTCTGATTTGTGTGTCACACTTGAGTAAAAAATTAAACAAAAGAAGGAAAAAAGCAATAGTGGGTAAGGACGTAATAGAAAAGAATCAAAAAGGGCAATCATACTACAAATGTATCATCATTTTAGGATAATAGGTTTCCTTAAAAGGTTGTACGCTAGGTGGGGGGAAGGTTGTACACTGAATTTTTAAAGGTCTAGGGAACCTCCTACATGCTTTCCAGAGTCTTTTGGGAGGAGGGAGGAGAAAATGATAAATCTAGATTAAAATATTCACATATTGCTGTTTGATGCAAAGCACATCTATAGAGCCTTCCAAGGTTATTCTATACATTCACAGACTGTCCAAATGTAGCATCTAGGACACATTCTAACAATCATGTATTTCTCATGACGTCATACACTACCCAGGACTCCCTCCCCTCGTGACACCTATCATAGCTATTCTAATAGCCGACTGTTTTTCTCTCTACTATCAATAAGCAATTACTCAAGGCCAGAGACTCTCACATTTCCAGAGTGTTGTATCTCATTACCTAGCACAGTGCCTGGCATGTGATATGCACTTAATAACTACTTACTTGACATATAGATAAAATATAAAGTACTTTAATTTTTTCACTTTGGAGACGTGAAAATTACATCTTTCACAGCATTGTGCAAATTAATAAGGTTAACAGGGCATTCTTCTTTGAACTTGTCAGATAATAAAATTCTCACAGCCTGAAAGTTCTGCCTCTAATATTACTGTCCTGTAGATGCCTGTCTATCAGAATCCTTTTGAAGCTGCATTTAGTCAAAACATAAAGTCAAGCTTATTTTCAAATAAATCTCATGTGCAAATCCTTAGACAATGGATATATTATTAAAGGTCTGAGAACGTGACGTGTATTCCCTCTGGATATTGTTTAGAACTGAGGACACTCCAAAAACATTAGGTGAAAAGCGGCAAATGTGAATCCACTTTTAAATTCCTTGCTTTTTTATGATCTTGGAATAACGTTCCTCTCTTTCACACACACACATAGAAGATATTTTTTTTTTTAATTGGTTGCTAGACCTTCTTTCACAATCACAGAGGGGGAAAAGTGATCTTAGTACTTTAAATATTCATATTGCAGCTTGGAAGAAGACTGGATAGAATAAACTTTAGGAAAAATTTCGGGCACACCGTTCTACAATATTCCGGTAATAGAGGAAATTTTAAAATCTCCAAATCTTGCAGAATGAAGAAAAAATCCATACCTCAGTCCCTGCGATAGAAAAGCTGAAGCTGGGAAGTGTGGTGAGTATAACACACATCATCATAACAGGTCTCCTAGCAAAGGACAAAAAATAAGCAAAAGCAATAATGTACAAGATCAACAGTTCCGGTTACATTTTGCTAATTTAGCAGTTCCTGTTCCATTCATCTCTCATTTTTCTAAGAAGCTACTACTTCCCTATTTCCATTTCCCAAATGTTTCAGTATGGCAAAGGGGAACACATGCAAAACCCAGAATATTTTCTAGAACAAAGGTTCACCACCTTTGTTCCAGAAAAAATAACTAGCCAGCCATGGACTTCCAAAGAGCATCACCGTGCAAGACAAATGACATTCAACATTTCCATAATTCCATAACTGGAATCCTGCCAAAAAGTTTCAGCTCTGGTGACCAACTGAAAAAAAGAATGTGACTTTTTTTTTTCTCCATGTTTGTTTATTTACTTTGAGGGGAGGAGGGGCAGAGAGGGAATCCCAAGCAGGCTCCAGGCTCAGTGCCACACCCAACACTGGGCTCTATCCCATGACTGCAAGATCAGGACCTGAGCTGATATCAAGAGTTGGATGCTGAACCGACTGAGCCACCCAGGCACCCCAAGGGCATGCCTTTCTTAAGTTATATTATACCCTATCATAACATTGATTTTTTTTTTTAAAGAAGACATTTAGAGATGCTGTACCAAGAATGCCTTCATTTAAAAAAAAAAATTAATGTTTATTTACTTTTGAGAGAGAGAGAGACAGAGTGTGAGCGGGAGAGGGGCAGAGAGAGAGGGAGACACAGAATCTGCAGCAGGCTCCAGGCTCTGAGCTGTCAGCACAGAGCCTGACGTGGGGCTCAAACTCACGAACTGCGAGATCATGACCTGAGCTGAAGTCGGACGCTTAACTGACTGAGCCACCTAGGCACCCCA